>NC_133762.1:17781155-18107155 GCF_036562045.2 Rhinolophus sinicus
TTCCCAGGGGCTGACGTGGTCAGGGACGGGTGTGGGCGCATCTGTGCGCAGGGGACCAGTGGGGCGAGTGGGAGCAGGAGGAAAGACAGCTTGGGCTGCGTTAAATTTAACTTGCTGGAGCTGCTGGCCAGCCACGGTGCCAGGGGAGCTGCCAGGCAGGGGGGTGGGAGAGGACAAAGCTTACACATGTCTGGGGAGCGGGGATGGGGCGGCCCCGCGCAGCTGATCCATTTTTCTTCCTAAGAGCAGCCAGGGCCAGCGGGCAGGGGGCTGGCTGCAGGGCCAGCAGCAATCACGCTCTGGCTGGTGGGTTTAGGGGGCTTGGGTTGGGTAAGAGTTGGCGGGCTTTTGGGTCCTTCTAGGGATAGGCACACTCCTCTCGTTTCATCTGTGACAGGGACAGCTAGCAATCGTGTGCCAGGCCCTGGGTCACAGCGCTGGGCCAGGCACAGCCCAGGCCTGCCCTCAGGGCTCACAGTGGAGGGCATGAGAAGTGGCCCTGGCAGGCTGGACTGTGTCGGGCTGGGAGTGTCGTGGCTCACAGGGGTGCAGCATGTTTAGTTGCACGGGGCTCGTGCTCAATTTACTGCTCCGCTCTCACCATCCTGAAATTCTTGATTTGGGGGCGGGGGCTCACACTTTGCTTTGCAATGGGCCCCACCAATTCTGTAGCTGTCCTGAGTGAGGAGGGTTCAGGGCAGGAGTCAGGGCCGATGGGGTGCTGCCTGTCCAGTTTCAGGCCTCAGGAGGGGCATGCAGCTGGCTGGGTGGCCCTGCCCTCTCCAGGCAGGGTGGCACGCTGGGCAAGCAGGCCAGGCTTGTTCTGGGGAAGAGGCAAGAGGGCTGACAAGAGGCCTCACCCTGGGCACAGTGCCAGCCAAGGGAGAACAGTCTGCCTGGGAGTTCCACGGCTCAGGGCTCTGGGGACCCTCAGGGCAGGGTACTCTCCAAGGCACACCCTGGGGACAAAGCTAGCCTGGCACCTCCACCCACTCACTGGCCTCAGGAACAATGCTGTCTTCTGGGCTCCTGGTTAAGATGCACATAGTAGGTGCTCAGTAAATGCCCCTGGATGCTGGCAGGAGGTGGGCAGGGGTGGTCTAGTCTGGGCAGGTGGCCGGAGCTTGGGGTGGAGCTTGCAGCCCCATGCAAGTCCAGGCTCTGCCACTTGCTAAGTAAGACAGGGTCGGGGCTGGCCCGGTGGCTCAGGCGGTTAGAACTCCATGCTCCTAACTCCGAAGGCTGCCGGTTCGATTCCCACATGGGCCAGTGGGCTCTCAACCACAAGGTTGCCAGTTCAAGTCCTAGAGTCCTGCAAGGGATGGTGGGCTCTGCCCCCTGCAACTAAGATTGAACACGGCACTTTGAGCTGAGCTGCCTCCCAGATGGCTCAGTTGGTTGGAGCGCATCCTCTCAACCACAAGGTTGCCCTGCAACTAGCAATAGCAACTGGACCTGGAGCTGAGCTGCGCCCTCCACAACTGAGATTGAAAGGACAACAACTTGACTTGGAAAAAAGTCCTGGAGGTACACACTGTTCCCCTTCCCCAATAAAATCTTAAAAAAAAAAAAAAAAAGTAAGACAGGGTCTCTCCAAGCCTCAGTTTCCCCAAGGCTTGGTGAGGCTGAGGAGACAATGTGTGAAAGCACCTGGTAGAGGATGCCGAATGGCACACACTTGGAGGGCGGGAGGGGGCAGCTAGTGCTCTGCCCAGCACCCACCCTGTCTTCTGTGAGCATCCCCGCACCCTCCTGCGGGGACCCCCGCACACAGGCTGAACCTACCTCTAGCCCCAGATGGCAGCCCGTGACTGGCAGCTGGGACATCGCTGCATCACCTTGGGAGAGCCAGGCCAGGGGCTTGAGCATGAGGCCCTGCATCTGCTCCTGGGGCAGAGCGCTCTGGGATATCAGCCTGAGGTGCCACAGCGAGGGGACAGCTGCCTGAGGGCAGAGAAGGGCTGAGCTGAGGGCTGAAAGATGGGGGCTCCTGGATCCAGCCATGCCTGATCCAGGAAACAGACCACCAGCCAGCTGCCAGGTACGTGCCCTGTTGAGCCGAGGTTTCCATGCCCTTTTCTCCACACGTGGGGAGGACACGCCTATGGAGCCCTCCTCTCCTCATCAGGACCCCCCAGGATGGGAACTTCCTCCAGATGTCGCACAGGTGAGTCACTCAAGGACAGACTCCAAGGAGCCCCAGATGTGGCTTTCAGACACTGGCTTATCCAGTATTGCACCATTGTACAGATGGGAAAATTGAGCGCAGGGAAGTGAAGAGCCTCCCAGTGAACATTGTTACTTGTCACAGGGATATTTCCAGGTCCGCATGAATCAGCCAAGCACATTTAGAAAATGTGGGGATTATGCAATGCCAGGAGAAGGTGGGCAGAGTGAAATGTGGCCAGGATGTGGGGGAGTGAGCAGGGGGTCCCACTGGGGTAGATAGTACCCTTCCCCAGGGCTGTGGGAGAACCCAGGTGGCCCGTTGTGCCCCTGTGGAAAGCAGGGCTGTGGTCTGGGGCAGGGGGCTGGGACTCCATTGTCCTCAGTGAATACCGAGGGCTGCACTTTCAGCTGGTGACCTTGGTCATCGTTTTCCAGGCTGTAGGGGGCAGTGCAGTGCTACCCTGTCAGCTGGGCAGGTACTGAGCAAACCTAACCCGCCTGCTAACCAAAGCTCCTGGGCCCCCAGAGGCTGCTTCCAGGGTACCCCGGCCCCGCCATGACCCCTGGCCCCCACTAACTGGCCCCTTCCTCCTGCTGAGCTCCTGCCCCACCTCTGCCCATTGGGCCCCCATGCATCCTGAGGACTGTCCACGAGGGACAGCTTCTTTCCCGTGTTTTCTAGCTGTGTGAGTGTGTGCAGCTACTGAGTGGCTAAGATTGGGGCTCAGACGCAGGGTGGGGGCTGACCCCTGCCCTGGCTCACCACCTGGTCCTACCGTCAGGGTTCCATGGAGTGAGGGGACGTTTCTGACCTGCCCTGTCCCCACAGGGTGGGAGAAAGACAAGCGCCAGCTTCCTCCAGGAGCCCTGCCCCTGGCTCGGGTCAGAAACACACCCGCAGAGACACACACGCATATATGCAACTGGAAAAACAGACATAAGAACACCCAGACACACAGCCAGACCCACATGCCACATACATAGACACAGACACACACGTGGGCATACACATGTACACACACACACACACACCCCTCGCCCTGCCCCTGGGGGTTCCCCAGGCCCCTCTGTCTCCCTCAAGGACTCGGAATGTCGTCATTAGTTGGATCTGGAGCCTGCGCTCTGAGACAGTGGCTCATTCGTCATTTTCCTGACAGGTACAGACTCCCCAGGAGCTGCCCTGCGTCCTCGGGGGACTCCAAGGTAAACAGAGGCACCACGTTGGGGCCAGGCTCTGTCTCCTCCTGCGGGAAGCAGCCTCCAGCTGGGCCCCTCAGTGCAGCCCCTGCACTCCCCCAAGGGTGCAGGGTGTCATGGCAGGTCAGGGTGCTGCTTGTTTGCCCAGGGGCTGGGGCCAAGCACGGCACATGCGCACACGCTCTCTGGCTCAGCATAGAACAGCACAGGCAAGATTTCAGAGACCTGGAGTAACCCTGAGGCTTCTGAGAGGGGAGGGCGGCATGCATGGGGGCTTGTGGGGAAAGGGGTCAGGTGGGGCTGAGCTTGCCTGAGGGCAGGGGCTAGGGGACCCTGATAAGGCTTGTGGTGGGGTCTGCAGAATGGACCGCGGTCACCAGGTCCAGCTCACCTCCTCAGCATTGTCACAGGGCCACTCCACCTGGTCACTGCAGGAGTGGTCCAATGGGGGCAGGAACCCAAAAGGAGGGCAGCCTGGGAAGGTCAGGCTGGGACAACGCATTCCTGTGCTGTTGTGTGTGACGGTGGCACTGCTGGGCAGAGGGCTCAGAGCAGGCACACGCGGCGCTGGGGCAGGGCCCCCAAAGGCAGGCAGGTGGCAGCCAGCAATGGGCCAGCTGCTGGCCAGGAGTCCAGATAAAGGAATGGCGCAGCCCCACCAAGGCTGAGGAGATCTCAGTGCCCAGGCCCACTGCCCCCCAGGACCATGCCCAGGCTCCTCAGCACTACCAAGAAAGACGCTGTTGGGGAAAGAGGCAGAGGCCCCTCCCAGGACCCCTGGGGGCGGCCACAGGGGACCACCGTGCCACCTGCCTGACACCTCTTCCCCTCCATACTCTCCACAGGGGTGGACCCATGATTGTTTGAGCCAGGCCAACGGGGCTAATTCTGGGGTGCTGTTGGCAGCTCCCTCTTCCTCCTGGGGAGTGAGCCAGAGGACACGAGATGAGCGAGGAGCTGCAGGAAGAGACTTTAGGGAGACACTCCTGACTGAGAATGAGGCAAACCCAGGCAAAAGACAGAAGGACAGAAGCCGCTTCTGGATACAGCTGTGTCTGAAGCCCACCTTCTGGACTTTTCCGCTGTGGCCACAATAAACACTCCTTTTCCTGAGGCCTGTTTGAGTTGTAGCCAAACCACAGTGACTATGTCCCTGTTCACTTGTCCTCTCTCCTTCCTGTCACCCGGACCCTGGGCCCAATTCAGCCTTGTCCCTAATAGCGGGGAAATCGGACTCCGCATTTATTCCAAGTCGGTGGCCTTGGAAGCCATTCTGATGACATCTGGGCCCTGAGCTCATCAGGACGTACCCGGAGCTGGCTCAGAATGTCACCAAGAGGAAAAAAAAGACAAGGAACAAAAAAAGAAAAATCTGCATTTCCGTACTCACATGAGCTCCTACAGAAAGAGGGCAAGCAGCGTTCCCCTAAAGAGGGGTCAGGCGCTTGCCCCAGAGCCCTGACAAGCACTCTGGAAACGTGCCGTGGCTAGAGCTGGCAGGACAATTGCCCTGCAGCTGGCCTTGGCTGCCCGGCTGCCCTCATTATTTCTCATTCCTAGTGGGCCATGCACCCACGCACAAGGGCAGAACTCTACGTGACCGTGCTGGGCCTGCAGTTGGCTGAAGGAGAAACGTTTTGTAGGTGCAGTGAGAGTGGCTGGGGGCA
Source organism: Rhinolophus sinicus (assembly GCF_036562045.2). Taxonomy (NCBI): domain Eukaryota; kingdom Metazoa; phylum Chordata; class Mammalia; order Chiroptera; family Rhinolophidae; genus Rhinolophus; species Rhinolophus sinicus. The sequence goes on from NC_133762.1 coordinate 17,786,189, forward strand.
GAGCCTGCTGCCCTGTGATGCACTAGATGTGGGGCACACATGGGATTCGTGCGACGGTGTCCTGCTGCTGGCCTGATGCTGGCAACTCCCAACTTTGTGTCTCCAGACCCAGGAGGAGGTGGGTGCGCGCTGCTGGGCCAGGCCGCCAATTCCAGGGCAGGGTCTCTGGGCCCTAGGGGGCCTGACGACCTTCTCTCCAGAACATCCGATTGGCAATCAAGCTGCCCCACCGTCCCCCAGTCTGCTCCTCCCGCAGACTCCACGGCTCATTCCTATGAACGCCATCCTTCAACATACTTGAGCTGAAATCCTGGGGCAGCCTTGAGCCCTGTCTTTGTCTGACACCCTCATGTGTCAGCATCAGAAGGCACCCAGCATCTGGCCAGGCCTCCGCGTCCATGCCGCCCTCGGCCCGCCACCAGGACCCTCGCCTGGGGCACCGCAGCAGCCTCCCCTCTGGTCTCTCGGCCTCTGCCGTCTCCTTCCAGAGACTTCTGTGCACTGAATCCTGTCAAACGTCTCAAACCCTCCTGGTTTCCCACTCAGCATCCTTCCCATGGCGGGAAGAACACATCTGCCCTGTCCCTCGCCCACCGCTCTCTGCTCCAGCCACAGGCGCACACGCTCCCACCCCAAGTCCTCTGCTCCAGGCACGGCCTCTCTGCCTGGATGCTGCTCCCTCCAGACCGTCACCTGGCTGCCTGCTGCCCCTGTAGGTCTTTGCTCTCCTTCCCAGTGGAGCCTCCCTGACCATCCTTTCAAAAGTGGAACCTGGCCTCTGTGGACTTGGGCCCTCCAGGAAGCAGACAAGACAGGGTATGAGGTCAAGAGGCCATTGGGTAACACTGCAGTGTGGGTGGATGGGGGGGGTGGGCACTGACAGCCAGCTCCACAGCAGAGACTGGCCGTAGAGGAGTCCAGCACGACGGCTGGGACCATGTCCCCTGTGCTCAGCTCAGCCAGCTGGAGGGGGGAAGCCTGGGAGGAAGGTGCCCTCCCCTTGAATTTGGAATCTGGGGCCATCACACTGCCCTCTTCGCTGGACGGCACATCTGAGCAGCACGCCTCTGCATGCCACAGGTTCTCTCCCTGCACGTGGGGGCTCCTGCAGGGGTGGCCCAGCCTCTCTTCTTGCAGGGAGACTCAGGAGAGGGGGAGGCCAGTGAGCCCCGTCGCTGCAGCTGGTCTCCTCCCTCCTCCACTCTGCAGCCTACACCCCACCTCAGCTGTCACCTCTGCAGGTTTTGGGGGCCTACCTGGGGTTGTGACCCATGCCCTCATTCCTTCGGCGCTGAACCCTGGTTACTGTTTCTTCTCTGGCAGGGTAGCTGCACTGTCCACTCATACTCACAGGCATGCAGGCGCACCCTGGTGCCAAGAGGGCCCTGAATGCCACACGTCCCCTGGTGGCTTGGGTGCCAGCCCCGCTTCCTCCTGCTGCTGAGGCCAATCAGCCCTGAGAAAGCCCCAGACTGTGACACCTCCTCTCCACTGCTCTCTGGGCCTGAGGGGCTCAAAATGCCTGGGGGCAGCCATAACCCAGGTCAACGCACCCTTCCTGGGCGCTCTGGTGAGAGTGTGGCCTGTGCGGATGGGCCCCTAGCCCTGCAGCTGAGGGCGGAGGCACACATTGCCCAGCGGGTCACTGGAAGGGGGCCAGTGGGGCCATACCAGCCTTCCGCTGGGTCCGGGTGGTGCCTGCTCTTCTTGTTGGAGACGTCGTGCCACGCACAGGCTCAGCACCTGCAGGATGGTGCCCGTCCTCCAGCATGGCCCCCATTGCTGTGCCTCTGGAAGGCTGTCCCACTGCCCTTGGCGTGAGCAGCTGCAGGATGGTGTGACCGGCGGGTGACACAACCAGCGGGCCCTTCTCTAGGCAGTGGGCCCCAGCCTGGGTGCCAGGCTGTGTGGGGTTCCCCACCCACAGATCAGGCCTCCACATGCCCCTGGACAATGGTGCAGCCTCAGCGGGCAGGGGAGGCAAGCCCACACTCAGCAGGTGTGTGACGACCGTCCTGTACCCAAGGGCCCAATGTGGTCAACTCGCCACCAGGTGGCGATTTGCTATCCTCCAAAAATGTGCCATTTGGGACTGCCGGATGGCTCAGTTGGTTAGAGCGTGAGCTCTTAACAACAGGGTTGCTGGTTCAATTCCCACATGGGCCAGTGAGCTGCGCCCTCTACAACTAGATTGAAGGACAATGACTTGGAGCTGATGGGCCCTGGAGAAACACATTGTTCTCCAAATAAAAAATTTTTTTTTAATTAAAAAAATAAGTGCTATTTGCAGGCCTTAGCGTGGCCTGTGTTGCTGGCGAGGCACACATTCAGAGGTGGCAGCCGCCAGATGGACCTCAGCAGGTGGGAGTCCACGCTCCTGGTCCAGGATGGCCTCCGGCGTGACCACTCCATCTGTGGGGTCATGACAGTTCTGGGGTGGCCTGGGACAGGGCCTTGCTGAGCCGTCTCCTTCCAGTGGATGCTTCCTGGTGGGTGTCTGCGTGTGACAGACACAAGGACGGCCACGCTGTTGCCATAGTCACATGTCCATACGTACCCCTGTCTCCACCTCCAGTCCTTTTCCTTCCAGGCCCCTGCCCTCCGGGACTTTGGCCACTGCCCCTGAATCTGTAGATATTCTCACCCGGGCCACTTTCCCGCCCACAGAAAGTGCATGACCAGGAACTTGAAGCTCCACCCGTTGGGAAGGTATGTCCCTCGCCTCAGCACCAATTCAGCAGCAGACCCCAAAGGCACTGCCACTGGGACTGTCAGCTCACTGCACCCCACACAGCAGGTAGAACTGAGCGCCACATCCCATGGCCACCCCAGCCCGTGCTAGCACTCACTGTCCCCAGCCAGCATTTAGAGCTGGCATGGGGGGTACCCATCACTGCGGATGTGGCCCCGCCCCGTGAAAGCACAGCACAGAGCGCTCAGTCAGACCTGTGGATGGCTGAATGGATGGATCACTCGGTCAGTGGGCGAGCTCGCTTCCGTGTGGGGAGATGCAGGGTCTGGTTTTGCTAACTGGCTAAGGTTGGTGTGAATGGGGCACTTGCCCCATGGCCTCCTTGTTGCACTGGACAGCTTGCAACCCAAATGCCGGCTGTTTCAACAATGGAGAAACCAGGGCCCCAGGCCACTCCCTCTGGGGAACTGGGTGAGCTCAGAATAGGGGCTTGTCCTCTACCCAACCCTCAGCCAGTGTTTGCCAGGGCCTTAGAGCGTTCTCCGCCATCTTGGAGCCTGGACTCCCATTCTTTGGGACAGAGCCTACAGGACAACCACATGGGGACCCGCCTCATTCACCCCGAATTGCCTTGGCTGGGTTGGGTCTGACCCAGAGGACACTAGGTTCCTGTCCAGCCAAGGTCAAGGCCCCAAGGGTTGGTGCATTTGCTGGCCTCAGGGACTTTGACCTCAGGGCTGGGCCAGGAGTATGGCCATTAAGAGAGTGGCCCCTTGTGTGACCTTGGGAGGTGGATTCGACTCTGTACAGAGGCCACTGGTCCTACCCAGCTGATAGGGTGAATGGGGGCTAATGAGGTCATGCATGTAGGTGCTAAGAGGGGGCGCTCACCACCATGGGCCATGGCCACCCTCAAACCTCTGGGCCAGCCTGGCCCTTCCGTTCTTGATGGCTTAGATTTACAGAGGAAGATCTTTACACTCAGAGATATTTAGTAACTCCCCCAAGGGTCACAGCTGGGCTGCCCAGTGCCCTGATCTGAACTGAGCCCATTCCCACTCCAACTGCTGTGGAGTGAGACCATCAGGGAAAGCTCCAGAACACTGACAGTCACAAGGACAACCATGGCTCAGCTTGACTGAGACTTTAAAGGGGCCGTCTCTGCACAGACGCCCCCTTTACTCGGTCCTCCACCCTGGACAGCAAACAACACACACTCCCCCTTCCAAGATGGGACACTGAGGCTGACACTCCCAGCCAGCGAGTGACAGAGACCTCTTAACCCTCATCCAACTCCAGTTCCTGGGGCTGGGGCTGGGGCCAGGGTGGGGGGTACCCACACAGCCCTATTTAGCCAGAGCCGACCTCAGGATGTTGGTGGGGTCCACTTTACAGGGAGCTGCTGGCTGAGCTGGGGGGCAGTGAGCCCTGACCCAGCACCAAAGATGCAGGAAGACTTGGATGACGGGCCAGCAGCTCTCACTGACCACTCCAGGAACTCTCTTCTTTGGCTTGTCTCACCGCCAACTAGATGTCTGGTCCTGGCACAGCACTGACCACCAGGCTCATTGGGGTGTGGTGAGGGGGCAGCTGGGGGACCTGTAGGAGGAGCAGGTCCTGCTGGTGGAGGGGAGGGGTGTAGTCAAGTATTCAGAGAGGGCTCTGGGAAGGTGAGCTGCAGCCCCGTGCCCCTCCCCCAGTGCAGGCTGCAACAAGTCATGGAAGAGTGGGTCCACTATGGTGAGGGTCTGGGGTCTCCTCCCTGCAACCAGCTCTGAGGAGGGGGTAGAGGGAGCCCAGGTCCCTACTCCCTGAAGTTTCTAAAGCACCCTTTGGGGCTAGCAGGAGAGGTGGATTCCAGCATGATCCAGAAACTGCTGTAAGTACAAGAGTGCCTATGTGTGCTAGTGCCTGGGGTCCCATCTGCAGCCTCTCCCCGCAGCCTCGCTGCCCCCCACACCTACACGCAGACACATGCATTTCTATCCTCTCGGAGGCTTTGGCAGATGTGCACCACTGGCAAGAGACTGGAGACTCCCTGCTTCCCTTTCCCTCTGGCGCTGTTCCCTTGCTGTCAGCCTGATGTGTGTGTGTCTAAGTGCCACTCAGGAGGCCCCAGCCTGATGCTGGGGAGCTGTTTCCCCGGTCTGTGGGTGTCTGTGTGCCTGCGCGTGGGCATGTCTGTCTGTCTCACTGTGAGTGTCTCCAGCTGAATCTGTCCTTGACCCTGTCTATCTGAACGTATGGAGGGGGAGGGGAGCTCCCTCCCTCAGCCTCTCCTCCCCCACCCCCACCCGCAGGCGCTAACGCAGCCACCTCCACCGCCTTAGCAGCGCCCTGAGCGCAGTGACCTCGTCTGTCCCTGCATCAGTGACCGCCCCACCGCGCTGATCACCAGGGGGACCAGTAGCTGGCTCCCAGCCGCTGGCCGCTCCCCCCCCCCAAACTTGGGGCCCCGCCTGAGCCCTAGGTGGGTGCGCTCCCCTCCCGGTGGGGTCCACTGGCTCCCCATCTTCCCTTACGTAACCCCACATCTGTCCGCGCCTTGCAAATCACCCTGGACCCTGCGCTGGGCCCTGCACACGGGGAGACTGAGACCAAGAGTCCCACACAGACGGGGGGTGTAGAGCTGACCCCTGGCCAGCGCAAGGGCTCTCGGAGACCTTTCCCGTTCTTTCTCTTTAAGACGTTCCTCCCTCAGACTCGCTTGCTCCAAGCATGAAAAGAGGAGGGGTCCCGCGGGGTAAGTTCCCCTGAGCGCGGTGCAAGTGTGCCCCCTACCCCCGTTCCAAGTCAACACAGGCGCCACGGCTCCCGACCTGGGTGGCCGGGGCCACCAGGGCGGCCGGGGCCACCAGGGCAGAGGACATGGGGCTGGCCGAGCGGCCCAGAGACGGGTTCCTGTGCGCACGGGCCGGCTAACAGCAGGCGAGTCCCTAGCCCCGCGCCCGCCGTGCCCGTATGGGCTCCCAGCCAGCCGCCGTGAGCACTGGGGCTGGGCTCCCGCGGCCCGGCGGGCACGCGGCGCTGTCCGTGGTGCTGCCGGCGCCGGGCGGGGCGGGGGCGGGGCGACGGTAGCAGCCAATGGCGGGGGCGCTGCGCGGGTCGCGGGGGGCGGCAGGCTGGGCGCGGGGCGCACTCGGTAGCGCGCTGCACTCGGGTCGTAGGGACGCTCCTGCAGAGGCTCTGCTCCAGCTCCGTTCCGGCTGCGGCGGTCGTGCCGCTGGCCCCATTTGGCTCAGAATCCGGCCCGGGCCCCCTCGGTGCCGCCCGCCCCGGCCTCGGCGCTCGCGGACCATGTGCCGGGCACCCCCCGAGGAATCCAGCCGGGCGGAGAGTCCGCAAACACCAGACTCCCGGGCTGGGGCCCCTCCCGCCCGCCCAGCCGGCGGTCCGCGCCCGGCCCTGCGCCCCGGTGCCGCGTGAGCCGGCGAGGCCATGGAGCGCGCGCCACCCGACGGGCCGCTGAACGCGTCGGGGGCGCTGGCTAGCGAGGCGGCGGCGGCGGCGGCGGCGGCGGGCGCGGCGCGCGGCTTCTCCGCCGCCTGGACCGCCGTGCTGGCCGCGCTCATGGCGCTGCTCATCGTGACCACGGTGCTGGGCAACGCGCTGGTCATGCTCGCCTTCGTGGCTGACTCGAGCCTCCGCACCCAGAACAACTTCTTTCTGCTCAATCTCGCCATCTCCGACTTCCTCGTGGGTAAAGCCCCCAACCCTCGCCCCCGCCCCAGCCCTGGAGCGCCCCGCCCGCCGGGCCAGCAGGGACTGGAGCGCGGAACTAGGCTGCCTTTAGTTCAGGCACGAGCCCCCGCTAGGGGCCCCGGCCTGGGGAGGAAGGGGCATCCGGGACTCGAGGGGCGGTGGGCGCGAGCTAAGTTCCTTGCCTCCCAGGCCGCGGGGCACGGGCTGGGGAGGGATGACCCCGAGGAAGGGGCAGGAGCGGGCCGGTGCAAGGCGAGGCGCCAGGTTCAGCAACCGCGGGCGCAGCGCTGGCTCTTGCGGTAGCCAAACAAAGGCTGCGGCGGACTCAGGACGCGCGGAGGGCGCTGGGGGGAGGTTTGGAGGAAGGCATGTGGAAGGGGGTTGTTAGAGACGTGTTGGGGGAGGGGGCCGTAGGGAAGGCGGGGGTGGGGTGGGGGGGAGATGCTTCCAGGAGCGCGCTCTCACGTGTCCGTGCACTGCTGCCGGCTGGGAGGCTGGGCGAGGAGGGGGTCGGAGCGCCAGACACCTGTTGGGGCTGCGAGGTGCGTCTGCCAGACGCTCAGAGCGGGGCTGGGCGTTGGGAGTGGCTGGTGTGGCGGCAGCCAAGTGCCCTTTGAGTCAGGAGGACGGCTTTCTTGGTTTCTGAGCTGATGAGGAAAGGCTGTTCAAACCCAGGATAGGGGCTGGGGTCCAGTGGGAGGGAGGGAGGGAGGGAAAAAATTCTCCGTCTTTCTCCCACTGGGGACTGAGAGGGCTGGACAGAAGCCTGGGAAGTACCCAATCCAGGCTCAGGGGCTCATTGTGCCCAAAGGTCCCCATCCAGAATCTTCCCTCCTGTCCCCAAGTCCAGGGGACGCTAATGGGGCTGGGGGCTGGGCAGGGTTTCAAGGTGAGCTGCAGGGCAGTGGGTGTGCCTCAGACGGATGGAGTGGGTGGGTAAGGTGACAGATGCTGGCTCCAGAAAGGTGGTGGCTGCCAGATCCTGCCTGTCTGTACTGTGGTGGGTCCGACCCCAGGCCCCATGCAGCCATGGCCCACCATGGCCCTACTCTTCCACAGGGGCCTTCTGCATCCCACTGTATGTGCCCTACGTGCTGACTGGCCGCTGGCCCTTTGGCCGGGGCCTGTGCAAGCTGTGGCTGGTGATGGACTATCTGCTCTGCACCTCGTCCGTCTTCAACATTGTGCTCATCAGCTATGACCGCTTCCTGTCGGTCACCCGTGCTGTGAGTCTGGGATGGGGGTGCCCATGTTCACTCCTGTGGGAGGTGGTCAGGAGTGGCCACCGGAGGCACTGGGCAGGGGGCACCACTTCTGAGTTGTGGGCAGTGCCAGGTGGGCTTGGTCCCCGCCAGCCTCACACCTGACATGCCAGGCACTCTATATGGCCAGCTGTCCAGTGGGTGCCATTTGCTGCTGGTAGGCCTTGTCCTGGGACAGGCAGGAGGCGCAGTCTGGACCTGGCATCAGATGTCACTGAAGGAAGGGGGGTCACTTCAGCCTCCACTCTGAGGCAGGTCCAAAGTCTCAGGCTGAGGGAGGATCTGGTCCAGAGGCCCTTGGTGGCACCCCCCACCCGCCCCCAGGAAGATGGTCATGGCTCCTGGCTCCATGGGTGTCCCTGATGTGAGTGGCCACCATGAGTTAGGGGCACTCAGTGCCATGTGGGCACGTGGCCAGCGGTACTGGAGCAGAGGGCTCTCCTGCGCCCTCAGCTTCTCCTTGATGACTACATCTGGCACCCGACGGCCCTCTGCTCGGGGGCCACATGCGTCCTCGTCTAGAGAGGCCATGGGACAGAGTGCAAAGAGCATAGTTTCGGAGTCTGATAGGCCTGGATCAAAGCCCAGCTCTGCCCCCTTAGCTGATGCACCTGGTCTCTCCCTCCCTCCCTGAGCCATTGAGAAAGAAAGTGGGGAGAACAATGGGGCTGTTATAAAGATTAAATGAGATGATATCTGAAAAGTGCCCAGCACGGAACCTGGCACACTGTGGGTATTCAAGAGACAGGGACAACACAAGCACCTTGCGTGAGCTCACAGCTAGAGGGAGTGGTAAACAGGCAGCCTGGCAGCGTAACAGGTCATCAGCCAGCCAGGATTCCAGGGGGAGGGGAGAGGGAAGGAGGAGACGAGGAGAAGGGAAAAGCCTCCTGTGAAGGAAGGCTGGCACCCAGAGGCCACCCGGAGCTCCGGGTCCAGTGCTGCTGCTGCTGCAGCTGGTGGCAGCGCTGACCTGGGTCTCCTTCCGTCCCGACCCGGCAGGTCTCCTACCGGGCCCAGCAGGGCGACACGCGGCAGGCGGTGCGGAAGATGGTGCTGGTGTGGGTGCTGGCCTTCCTGCTGTACGGGCCGGCCATCCTGAGCTGGGAGTACCTGTCGGGCGGCAGCTCCATCCCCGAGGGCCACTGCTACGCCGAGTTCTTCTACAACTGGTTCTTCCTCATCACGGCCTCCACGCTCGAGTTCTTCACGCCCTTCCTCAGCGTCACCTTCTTCAACCTCAGCATTTACCTGAACATCCAGAAGCGCACCCGTGACAGGCTGGATGGGGCGCGGGAGGCGGCCGGCCCGGAGCCCCCACCCGAGGCCCAGGGCTCTCCGCAGGCTGTGCGGGGCTGCTGGGGCTGCTGGCAGAAGGGGCGTGGGGAGGCCGTGCCGCTGCACAGGTGCCGAGGCGGCGAGGCGGCCGCTGGCACCGAGGCAGGAGAAGTGGCCCTGGGGGGCAGCAGAGGGGGCACCGCGGCCTCGCCCTCCTCCAGCTCAGGCAGCTCCTCTCGAGGCACAGAGCGGCCCCACTCGCTCAAGAGGGGCTCCAAGCCATCGGCGTCCTCGTCGCTGGAGAAGCGCATGAAGATGGCGTCCCAGACTATCACCCAGCGCTTCCGGCTGTCGCGGGACAAGAAGGTGGCCAAATCGCTGGCTGTCATCGTGAGCGTCTTCGGGCTCTGCTGGGCCCCCTACACTCTCCTGATGATCATCCGGGCCGCCTGCCACGGCCACTGCGTCCCCGACTACTGGTACGAGACGTCCTTCTGGCTGCTGTGGGCCAACTCGGCAATCAACCCGGTCCTCTACCCGCTGTGCCACTACAGCTTCCGCCGCGCCTTCACCAAGCTGCTCTGTCCCCACAAGCTCAAGGCCCAGCCCCACAGCTCCCTAGAGCACTGCTGGAAGTGAGCGGCCCTCCTGGCATCTTGGGGCCCGGGCTTTCCTGGGCAGCGCCCCTGGGTGTGAACCAGGCCTTGTCTCCAGCCCACCCTACGTGCCAAGGCAGCCTCTTGGGCCATCTGCCTGCAGTGGAGGCAGCTTGGCGGGCTGGCCAGAGGGGCCCTCGCTGCCTGAGCTGGAATGTGGGTGGCTTGCCCTGCCACTCAGATGCTAGCCCCACCCCAGGAGGGACAATCCAGCGGTCTCAGCCTCAATGCCCACCCCCCACAGTGGGACTGTGGTGTCCACCCTTTGCACAATTGCTGCTGGTGTCCTTGCCAAAGCAAACGCCTGCTGTGTGCTCCAGGCTGCCTGACCCAGCGGTCTGCCCCTGCACGTGCACACCTGTCTGTACACACCTGCACACCTTCCCCCACTCCAAGCCTGGGCCCCCAGCTCTGCTGCCATCCATCCCCTGCATAAGCCTGGGTCCGGCTCTTTCATTCCTCTTCCCTCCAGCTCTCTCTGCCCCCAAAGTGCCAAGTGGCCCCCAGGAACCTCACAGCCATTCTCTGCTTTCCCATTCTGGGTGTTTCAGGAAGACAAAGAACAAGAAAACACATCCGTGAACTCGATGTTCCTTGGATGTTTAATCAAGAGACAAGATTGCTGAGGAGCTCAGGGCTGGATTGGCAGGTGTGGGCTCCCACGCCCTCCCTCCTCAGGCTGCCGCTTCCGGCTGAGCTGCGCCAGCTGCTTCTGCCCACCCTGCCCCCGGCTCGGGCTGCTGGGCCCTGACTGGCAGCTCTGAGAGTAGCCAGGGTCCCTCAGTACTGCTTGTCCAGCAGGCTGCCCATCCGCTCAACCAGCCTTTCCTGGGGTAGACGGTGGGAGGGCCTCTGCCCTGCCCTGAGGGTCCTGGGCTCACAGGGGCAGTCACAGGGGACGGGGTGGGAGGATGTGCCTAGCGGAGGGGCTGATTCTCCATGTCCCATGCACCCCGTCAGCACTGTGCATGCTCCACTCCCCACAGCCTGCCTGCCGGCTCTGCAGACCTTAAGGTCCACAGTAAAGTGTATTTTTTTAATGGTGCTGATTGCTGAGGACTAGTAGGGGTGGGCCGAGCTCCAGTTCTTCAGTCAGGCCCTGGGTAGACCGAGACCTCCTAGAGGGATGTGTGGCGCAGACCTGTACCCCCTCCTGCTCAGTGTTCTCTTCCCAGGGAGGTATGCTGTGGGCAGCAGACACCAGGGCGTAAGCCTAATAAGGGACCTGTGCCCAGCAGCGCCCCACCTGCCGGACCCATGTTCCAGCTCAGGAGGGGCTCACCTCGCCTGCTGCAGCCTGCCTGCCCCCAGCACAGGGGTTCTCATCTTTCTTGGCCATGATCTTCCACCTGGGGAGCTTCCAGGGCGTGGGGGCTGGAGCTGAGCTCCAAGGTGGAGGGAGGGGAGGCCTACCTGGTAGAGGAGCCGTGCAAAGGCCTGGAGGCAGGATCATGGGGGACAAATAGGGACAGAGAGAAGGACCTGACATGAGCCCAGTCAGCTCTGCGGAAGGGGCAGGCACTGGACCTCACCCCAGGATGGGGGGCAAGAGCAGCCCAACTCAGGAGAGCCAGACTGGGGGGGATGGGGGTCTGGTGCTGCCTCCTCCAGGAAGCCTTCCTCCTTTCCAGCCATAAAGGCCCACCCTGCCGACTTCAAGGACAGCCTCTCCTCTCTCCACTGTGCTGGCCCTGCTTGCAGCACTTCTAAGCACACCTTTCTTCCCATGGCAGAGACTGTTACAGCCGGGTGCCATGGCCCCACGTCCCATGGGGAGATGCAGGACAGCACCAACGGACTTGCACCACTGCTGCAGGAGCTGTTTACAGTGACACTTAGAATGACAGCCTCCTCCCCGCAGCGGTACTGCACTTTCATTTCTCAAGTGCCCCAGAAAACTCTACAGTCCTCAGCTGGCACCCCTCCCCCTCGCTCGCTCTCTCTGTACCACAGGCACCCCTCTGGTCAGGGCAGGCTCCTCTTCTTGGGCCCCCTCCATAGTGACCAGAGGGATGGGCAAGGCTGGGCTGCCCTTGGAGAAGGTGGTGGCAGGGACAGTGCACACGCTGTCTGTGGAGCCCAGAGCTGAGGGAGGCTGCACAGGTAACTTGAGGGGGTGGGGGGCCCGTGCTGCTGTGGGCAGACTAGCCACTGGCCTCCCTGCTGGCCCTGCACCACTGGCCTGACCCCCAGCAGGCGTCATCCCAAAGCCCAGAGCTGTCTGAGCGAGGACAAAAGACTGGTTCTCCGCGAGCGTGCGCGCGGCGCCTTGTGGCCCACCGCACAGCCAGAGCCCTCCCTGTCCTGCTAAATGCCTACAAATTGGAGGATAAAAGCACAGGCTTTCAAGCAATTTTGCCTTCAATCTCTGGAAACTGCTGCTCCCTCCCTGAGCTCCTGCATGGGGACGGAGTCGGAGAGAAGAAAGTCACCCAGCCTATTGGTCCCTGTCCTGCAGCAAACAAACACACCAGGGGGCCTTTCCCCTTGAACCCGACATTGGGAGGAGACAAAGCGGTGGCCCAGGGCAGGCCTGGGGGCCATTCACCATTGGCTCAGCTCGCCTCCCGCTACTGCGGCTGCTCATTGAGCACCTACTGTGTGCCTGGCCAGCTACTAGGAGGCAGATAAACAAACAACTGGCATATAAGTGGGGCCATTCCCTGGGGGAAGGAGACTGCAGGGGAAGTTAACCCCTCAGGGGACTCAGAGCAGGGATGGCCCAGTTCATAAGCCAAGGGAGCCTGTCTGAGGAGTGACAATTTGCTCGTGCCCCATTCACTGAGCCTGGTGGTGGGCTCCCAGCGGCAGCAGGGGCACCCCGCTGGGGTGAGCGGCCATGGGGAACTCAGCAATGCCTCGGACGCAGTACTGTGCTCTGCGTGCAGGTGGGTGACCTGGCTGCCAGCAGGGCCACCTGTCAGCCCTCCTGGTGCTGACAACCAGGCTGGAGGGGCTCAGGCCCAGCAGGGGCCTACAGGCTCCTGGCCACTGGGCCCCTTGGGCTGGCACTGGGGGAGCCCCAGGGGCCGGTTCTGGGCACATGCTGGGTGAGGGTCCTTCCCAGCCTGGGATGGAGAACCTAAGTTCTCAGGGCACCCAGCAGGTGACCCCCAAATCCCCCCACAAAAGGCTGTTAGTCAGTGCTTTCTTTGGGGAGCCAGGGCCATGACCAGGGAGGGAGATGTGGGGAAGCCATGTGGCTGTCTCCTCACGGCCCCCCATCCCAGCCTGACTCTAGTGGCTGGGCCTGGGGGTGCAAATAACCTTTCTATTCACATCTACTGAAGCACCCTACATCCATGCAGCCACCCAGGAGGGGTGCTCACACTGCCCATTCTGCAGCCTCCAGAGGCCGCACCGCACTCAGCAGTCAGTGGGACCAGGGCTCCACCCTCCAGCTCCCCTGGGTTGCCCCCTGGCATCTGGGTCCAGCAGCAGCACCGCACCGTCCTGGATGGGGAGCACAGTGGGGAGAGCTGTCCTCGAGACACCTGGGAGGGCTCGCAGGAAACCGAGCCCCGGCTCTGTGACCTTAAGGGAAGGGGAAAGCACAACTGGGAGCCCACTGTGCTCTCCACTGTTGTCCACAGGGGTTGGGGAGGTGCCCCCGCCCAGTCGGGTGTGGGGGAGACAAAGCAGGGGCGAGGTGGGTCATGGAGCTGGAAGCCCACTGCCCAACTGCCCAGGTCAGGCATTTACTGTGCTTGAGGAGAAACTGAGGCCGGGGGCAGGGGAGGCTGGGCATGGAGCCCAGATATCCTAAGGGCACCTGGCCCTCTCTCGTCTCTGTCCCCGTGGTCTAAGTGGCCAGACAGTGGCTCCTGGGCCTCGGTTTCTTTTCCTCTGCAGAATGGGCTTGGCCACACTCAGTGGGGTAACTGGTGCAGGTGTCAGTCACTGAGCTGCTCTGCCTGGGACCCCAGGTATGGGGTCACCCACTGTCCCTGTCATTACTGAAACCGCCCCGTAGCTCGTGGGGCCTGCACCTGTGCCCAGCGGACAGTGCTGTGCTAACCTGTCAGAGCGCACCTGGGCCACACGCCTCCCAGCAGGTGGTGGCTAGAGGGGTCACCTCCGCTGGCCCTTCTCTGGCCCTTCCCCACAGGCTAGCAATGGGCACAGGATGTGGAGTGGGCTGGGCTCCCACAGCCCCAGGGAAGCAAGGCGTGTCCAGAAGTCGGGCCTCAGTCTGAAGTCTGTCAGACACACATCTCCGAGGGGCACAAAAAGATCCTTCAAGAGAAAAGAAGGGAGAGAGATGGGCTTTGCACGTCAAGAGGAGGGAGGCGGTGGAGCCGAACTGCCCTGACACTAAGTCACGCCGGTTTCCAAACTGAAACACGACCCAGTTCATGCTCTTTAAACGCTTGCACTTTGAATGCTGGGCCATCTTAGTGCAGCAACGCCTGGCTGGCAGCTGAGCCTGGCTGAGGCACTGGGGGAGGCAGTGGGTGGGGACGTGCCAGCCCTCCTTCCAGGGGCCCAGAAGCCAGGGTAGGCAGGTGGGTGGTGTCTCCCCACTGGCCCCTCCTGGTCCACAGGCTTCCTTTGGATGGTGTCAAGCTGTCCCGGCCTCAGTGGGCCTGTCGCACCCAGCAGGCCAGCCAAGCCTTGGTCACATGCTGGGTGCTGCAGACGGCAGACGAGAGCTGCAAGGCTCAGAGGCTTCAGTGGGGCTGCACACTTTCCTGCATCCTATATGGCAGGAAAGGTCACTGGGCAGCCCAGGAGGAAGGCAGGGCCAGACACCACGTCCTACAGGAGCAAGGGACAGCAGAAAACTATGGCTGCTGCAATTACAAAGTGGGGTATTTGCTGAGGTGGTCACAGGTGCCCCAAGTCGGATTTCGAGTTCTGAGTGAGCACGTGGGTCTCCCGTCTTCCCTGGCCTTTCACACCTGGAAGCAGGTGCGTGTCCACCTGCTCCGATCTGAAGCCCCAGAGCAGCAGGAAAGGAATGAGGAAGGGATGAGACTCTACAAAGGGAGGGGAGGGAGAGCGTTCCAGAGGCTGAGGGCGTGGGGGTCCGCTGGGGGTGGGGAGGGCAGGGCCAGCAGCTGCATCCCCAGGCCCCGCCTGCACCCTTGGGGGCCCTGCAAGCACCTGGAGGTTTGATCCCTGGAGCAGGTGAACTCAGGAGTTCTGGAGCTGGGATGCCAGGCCTTAGGGCTGAAAATGGGAATTTAGGAAATTCTGCACCCTGAAGCTTAGGTACCCCCATTCTCAGACCTGCTTCTGGAGACTGTGAGCAGCCAGGTGACAGCCTGCGGAAGATGCTCAGAAGGAGCCTCTGGAGGGGACTCCACCAATAGGAGAGAGGGAAGGGGGACGGGGACAGCCCTAGAGCGCCCGGAGTCACTGCAGGGCTCTCAGCAGCCAATCCTGTGGGGCTAGGAGGCTGGAGAGGAAACCTCCAGGGAAGGGGGAGCTGGCCCAGTGCAGCATCTGGGAGATGGCAGCACCAGGGGAAGGACAGAGAAGTTGGGACAGGGAGAAAATGAGGACAGTAAATGCGGGCGGATGTTAGCGTCTAGAAAACTGAGGGCCCCAGCACGCACGCGCTGCCAGCCTAACACAAACCCTAGGCCACTGTGTGGCTGGGGGCCAGATGTGGACAGGTGGTGCCCAAGACTGATAAACAAGGCAACGCTGAACAGCTTCAGGACAGACCAATAGTCGTGGAAACAGCTGGAAGCGTGGGTAGCGGTTTCTGGGGTGTGAGCATCTTGGCGACCACCAACCACTTCCTTTTACAAATATCTTCAAAGTAAAAGAAACCTAGATGCACCTAATAGCAGCTGCCATTCCCTCGTTCACTGCACAAGTGTCCATCATACCTCTGCTGGGGGCACAGCGGGAACAGGACAGAGACCCTGCTCTCCGGTGCTCCTGACACCCCACGGGTGTTCTGAGTGTCTCCCCTCTGCAGAGCGCGTGTGGCGGGGGGCACAGTGACGACAGGCCGTGGGTAATCGTGCACTCAGGCCTGGCTTCACTCTGCGAAGGCCTTGTGGGGCCTGAGCGAGTGGCCACACAGCCACCAACACCATCTCTCCGCTATCACAGCACCTCCGAGTGGGGGCTCTGTGGGGAGGGAGGGGGTGCGTCTTGGGGTCCAGCAAATCAACTGCTCCCGGAAGCCCAGGTGCTGGCATGTCACTTGCGGTGTGCTCAGCCCTCAGGTACAGAGGACCCCAGGGCTAATCCCCTCTCCTGTTACCTCTGTCCAATTCACTAAAAGACCCTCAGGGTCAGGTCAGAAGCAGCAGACTTTATTTGAGGGAAACAATAGTTCGAGAATATGTTGCTGGATGAGCAAGTTGGCAGCAGCTGTTAGCAGTTAGTGGACGCCAGCGCTCCAGTGAATACTGGGCCGTGCAGACTCGAGCCACACGACAGAGAAGGGGTGCTTTCTGAGCACTCAGCCTCAGCTGCCATCACTCCAACCGAGAATCAGTCAGTCAGACAAACGCTGGCCTTGTCTCCGCCGTGTCCTCTGAGCTGACCACAGGGAGCCACAAGGCTGGAGACGGCCGCTGGCCCAGACGCCTTCTGGGTCCTGGAGGTGACAGTGCTGCATAGATGTGGCCCAGCATTTCCTCTCGGCACTCGGCCTTCCCTCTGCCAATAATCTGCTGAGCAAATGCCAGTCTGAAGCCACATTCCGGGTTGCATATTGGGTGCATTCAGTCAATCAAAAGCTGTGAATCTTTTTCAGTGTCGGGCTCCTACAGAGCACAGCACAGTCTGGGGACAACAGGGGAGGGGACACCTGCAAATGACCCTTGTCCCCGGCCCCACAGGGCAGAGAACACCCTGTAGAAACCGCCGCTCTGCAGGCCGTGGGGACAGCTATGGAAAGGCAGGTCTGCGGGACAGAGGCTCACGTGCGGGCTGACGCTTTGGAACCGGACTGGCACCTGGCCTCGGTCCCGCTGTGCTGTTTCCTGCGCATGCCACATGGTCCCCTAAACGGAGCTAAGTCCGCGACGCGCCCGTCTCAGCATGTCAGTCCGCACAGGGAGCACAGGGAGCAGACTGTCAGCAGCCCCAGTGTCCCCACCGGAGGGGGCCTGGCCCAGGCTGGGGGGCGTCAGAGGGCAGGCCGACCTGACCCGGAAGGTGGCGCCTGCTACCACCTGAGCGGCTGGCGGCCCTGCTGCAGCTCGGCAGCCACGTGGCGGTCGTGGAGCTCCTTGAGGCACAGCAGCAGCTCTTCCAGGTTCTCACCGGTGGCCGCGGACAGGGCGATGGCCTTCGCGCCCAGGCGCGCCTGCAGCTCGGGCAGGTTGGCTCGCGCCTGGGGGAGGTCGATCTTGTTGGCGATGATGGCGTGGGGTCTGCTGGACAGGCCCTCCTCATACTGGTCCAGCTCGTGTTTCAGGTCGTCCAGCTGGGTCCAGGGCTGCGGCACTGAGAGGTCCAGCACGAACAGGAGGAAGCCACAGCGCTCGATGTGCCTGAGGAAGGCGTGCCCCAGGCCCCGGTTCCGATGGGCGCCGCGGACCAGGCCCGGCACGTCTGCCACTGCGGGACACAGAGCAGGGCTGCCAGCGGCCCGGGTGACCGCTGGGCCCCGCCCCCGGCTTCTAGAACTTTCCTTCCCAAGAACATCTTAAACCAAACTCATTCAATTTACTGCCTCAGTGACTCATTAGGCCAATTGCCACCCGAGGCGTTTCAGTGTTGAGTTTTACAAAATGCCTTGAAATATTTGGGTGACAGGCATGATGACGGATCAATGTAAAGAGGAATACTTATTCACTGGAATTACACCTGCCAGTCTTTCTGGCTTCAAAAATGATTTAAAACCGGGGAAATGGCTTCCTGCAATCTATTAATAATTTGATTACCAGTAGAAATTATCAGAGTACTTCGTGAATATAAAGTGCTATATGAATAATGTTACCAGCAGGCTTACTATTTTTAAGGGGTACATTATCTTGCGGGGAAAAGTTTTCTTCTCGCCGAATGGTACAGGCAAAGCTTTTAACATCACACGCTGTCTGCACGCGTGATGCAGCCAGGTCCCCACAGATAAAGGAGAAGAGCACAGGCGGTGAGAGGCGTCCGCTCCTCAGGCTGGCCGTGAACTCCAACTGTTGGGCCGAACCCACACACGCCCGGGGACGAGGTGGGAAACAAACCTAGACCCTAACGCTGGGAGGACACACAAGGCTCCGTCTTAGCTGGGAAGCTGTCGAATCCCTGACGCCACCTCCCCAGCGCCCGGGGAGCCCCCCAGGGAGCTCTACCTGCTACCTGTTGGTGGCCCTCATAGTGCACGATGCCAACGTGGGGCTTCAGGGTCGTGAACGGGTAGGCAGCCACGGCAGGCTTTGCATTCGAAATGGCCCGGAGCAGCGAGGACTTCCCCGCATTGGGGAGTCCGACCTGGAAGAGAGGGGACACGCTGCAGCACGTCCTCAGCCTGCGATGGCCTGAAGTCAGGGCGAGTCTCAGGACGGGGGCTGGACAGCTGAGGGCACAGCTCCTATTCCAGGTCACAGGATGCTGACTGGAGAAAGGGGGGCTGTTACTCCCCGCTCGGCCAGTGGTGTTTTCCTCCACCGGAAGCAGCAGACTTTCCACAGCTCAGTGTGACACTCACCAGCCCCGCGTGGGCCATGGTCTTGAGCTCCAGGAAGAGGACCCGCTCCTGACCGGGCTGTCCGGGTGTACAGGTGACTGGTGCGCGGTTATCGTTGGCCAGGAAAAAGCGGTTGCCCTTTCCTCCCGCCCCACCGAGGGCGGCGATGTACTCGTCACCTGGGCGCGACAGGTCAGCCAGAACTTTGTTTCCCTCCTTCACCAAAGTGCCCATGGGGACCTGCGGAACAGGACAGTGTTTACAGGGTGAAAGGGACACTCGAGGAGAGTGGCTGGGGCCTGGGGTACCTGTCCAGTTCGGGAGGGGTGCAGTGGAAGGGGCTCAGCTAAGCACCCTTCCCAGAGCCACGGAGAACCAGGAGAACGGCCCCAGCCTTTGAAGGGTGTTATGGGGCTGGTGACACACCTGCAACATGCACACATGGCGTTTTCAAAGTGTTCCTAAGACATGAGGGTGAGCAGAAGCATCGGAAAATGCTGCGACAATCTGAGAGAAGAAAGCGTAAGCCCTCAGCTCAGAGGAGGCCTCGCTCCAGAGGGCTGGGGCAGAGGAAGCGTGGGCTCCGTGGGTTTACAAATAATGATTTCAAATAATTTACAAATAATGATTTCATGATTTTCTCAACACGTGGCATAAAATAAGTACAATGTCCGGCCCGGGGTTTGCTTTCCGGAGGACAGCTGTGTGGTTCAAGCCCAGGGTGCCCCTTTGGACCACAGCACAGAACCTGGGGAGCTAGAGGTCTAGAAACGGGCCGTGCGGCTCACCCGGATGTAGAGGACAGCGCCATTTCGCCCAAAGCAGTTTTTCCTGCCACCGTCTTCTCCGTCAAAGCCCTGATACTGTGACTGGACCGATGACAGTGACTTGACTTGCCGGTCAACTGAAAGAGCAAGGACCTTCACTTTCCTTTGTGTTAAAAACTCTCTGCATATTAACTTTCTGTTGTTCACTTCAGAAACCTTCAGATGCTCGGGGAACATGGAATGCAGTTGGAGCCAAAGTTACTACACTAGCAACATATTATTTGAAAAAGCTAAATTCCTATTTTTTTTTCAAAAAATACTACAATTTCTGAGAGCTTCAAAATTACCCATAATGCCATTAATTGAAAGACAGCCTACACTTAACAAAGTGCCGGGCTCTTTGCTAAGCTCCCAGCTTCCCGAGCACCTGTGCTCAGTGTGTGGCGTGTAGTTAACACTCTTCCCACACTTGCTGACACCGACATACATTTGTCCTTGGACGGATCTCACTATGTTAAGATTCCCTGACAGTTAACTACCTTCGTGTTCCTGAAATTTAAAAACACTCACTATTCAAGTTGGGTTTTGGTACATTATTTAAACATGACCAGCCACAGAACTGAACAGAGATGACGTCCATCTATCAATTTTTGAATTCAAACTCCCATTGGAGTGAGAAGGGCAAACTATCTGCCCCCAAAGTGCAGACACAGTGTTGGTGCCTGAGCTGCCCCTCAGGGCACGTGCCTCTCAGGATGACGTGGCCGCCGCTGCCTCCGTCACCCCCATCGGGGCCTCCAAACTCCTTCCGGGGCTCGCTGTGGAAGCAGCTCAGCCCGTCGCCTCCGCGTCCTCCTCGTACAAGCAGCCGGCGACGGTCCACAAAATGCCTTTTCTGCAGAAAGCACAGCAGTGGATACTGACTCCGCCATCCTTCTACGAAACAAGCAGCCGTTTGACAGGTACCTTTCCTATCTGTGATAGGCTTCAAAATGAGAGGTTGCTGATACTAGTCTCGCCGATCTCTCCTAACGTGCAAACATAAGGAACAGTTCCCACAGTGACTGCCACCCGCAGGCAAAGGTTAAGCCAACCACGCAGACGTGCAAGCGGTCAGCACGGACACGCTCGGTCCTGAGCTCAACACTCTACCTGAACAAATGATGGTTGTTTAGGAAACAATCTTCAAATAGAGCGCCTTTCCAGCTTTTCCGAATAGAAACATATTACTGAAACAGCAGATCTTTATTGATGGAAAGTTCTCGTTCCTTAGGCCACAAGAGGAACATGAGCTAGAGTGCTGGGAGGGGCCTCCAGCGCCCTGCTATGAAGAAGGGACGTTTTCTGGGCCTGACTGCACAGGGCTTAGGTTTGAATGGAGCAATGCAAACAGGCTTCTCTCTGACCGTCAGCTCCTCTCCAGGCCCCGAAGGAGGCGCTCTCGCTGCGGACTTAGAGCTCAGCAGGTTACTACTTGGTAAACACAGCTCCCCCGACAAGAAGTTCAGCCACCCAAGCGAAACACGAGTGTGGTATCAGGGGTGCCACCCCGACCACTGTGCACAGACTGGCACCCACGAGGTCCCTCCACCACACCGAGGGCAACTACTACGTAAGCAGATCTTTTTTAAAGAAAATACACAAACATTTTAGACTCTCTGGCACCACCACATGGAAAAACCATGAATTACTATTTTTTTAAATTAGTTTCAAGTGTACAAAACAATGTAATAGTTACACATTTATACTCCTCACACAGTGATAACCCCTCTACCCCAATCTACTACCCTCTGACATCGCACACAGCCGTTACATTTCCACTGTCTCTATTCCTTATGCTGTGCTCCGCTTGTGAATATACATAATTACAGTTGACATTCATTATCATTCGGTTTCGGCTTCAGGTGGACAGTGCAGTGATCAGGCATCTACATCATCCCTGAGGTGGTCTCCCTAATGAGACAAGTGTCCATCGGATACCCTACAAAATCTTTACATTATTGATTCTATTCCCCAAACTGTCTTTCGTATCCCCGTGGCCATCTTGTGGTTACCGAATGTGCTTTCTAATCCCCTCACCTTCTCCCTCTTCCCTACCCTGCAAAAACCATGAATTACTCTTTAAAAACCTCAAGGGATAATTTCGCTGCACGCCACAGTAAAATTACAGTGATCCAAACCACCCGATGGGAGGCGCGCACACCGATGAGCCCTGCAGGGAAGGCAAACGCACATTCAGTCTTACATTCCGGGGAAGACAGAACCACATGGAGACGGCACGGGCTGCCCAAGTCCCCTTCCCACAGGAAGCACTGCTTCTCTGGCCCCCCACTTGGGAGGAGATGAGTGGGTCATAAACACGTCTTTTCCTGAATTTAATTAAACGCCATTCATGTTTCACACAAGATGTTTTATGTTAAGAAACACTCACACACAGTCAAGGACATCTGTAACACACATGGGGGACACACAGCCCGCTGACGGGTAGCGCCAGGCAGCCTCCGGGCCAAGGAGAAGCAGCCTCGCCAACACGCCCGGCACCCTGGCACCTGCCCTGGGCTGCTGTAGTTTTGTGACAGCTCAGGGCTTGGCACACACAGGCCCTCATTTCATCTCATCGTTTCAAGACCTACATGTGTCCCGCCAATAACGTAATGAGGATAAATGAAGACACGATAACGGGAACGCAAAACAACGCCCGTGCCTCCTGAGAGGGAAGCTGCACCCAGTTCCTCCCCAGTTACAGGTCTCACCAGCTTCTTCTCCGAGAGCAGTTTCTTTCCGGGGGGTTCCTGGCGCTCGGCGCAGTCCACAGAGCCGACCCAGAGCCACCTGGGAGCGAGCTGGCCGGGCCCGAGGACGGCCCACGCGGGCAGAGTCCAGTGCCCTGCGCCCTCCATCATGGCCTGCCATCCCGCTGAGAAAAGCCTCGAAGGCTTCATGGCTCCCTAACAAAAGTCAAATTGACAAAATAAGCTACCTGGTTTAAACTTGAACATCACACAAACTAAATCTTGACATCTGGTTTTGCAACACGTAAGTAAACTGAGGACTACAACTTTCTCACGTCACTCACCACTTAGGACCTGAGTCATGAAGTCATCTGCCCCTACCGGCCTGCATGCTACTCAGAGGCAAGATTTGCGTACAAAGAATTTAAATCATTAAATCACCCCAACACTGGATATAAAAGCACCCATTTACTCAAATGCTATTGTGTTATCTTGTGCAGATTACGTGGTCAAACGGGAAGTTAAATGACACTCTACTAAATAATCCAACAGGTAAAAAAAGAAATCAAGAGAAATTAGAAAATATTTAACTGAACGATAATGAAAGTACAATATATCTGAATTCATTGGATGCAGCCACAGCAGTGCTTAGAGGGAAACTTACACAGTCACCCTCCTTATCCATGGGGGACACGTTCCAAGACCCCCAGTAGGTACCATGCGAATGGTACTGAACGCTGTATGTATTAGTTTCTTCCTATACATACATACGTAACATAACATTTAATTTATAAATTAGGCCCAGTGAGGGATTAACGATACCTAATCACAAAACAGAACAATTGTAACAACTTACTGCAATACAAGTCATGTGAATCTGGTCTCTCTCATAACTGAGATGGCTACTGGTGACTAATGGGCAGGGAGTGTACGCAGAGTAGGGCCGCTGGGCAAGGGATGACACGTCCTGGTCAGCGGTGAGCTGGAGACTGAGATGTCACCACTCTACTCTGAACGGCGTGCAATTTAAAACATCGTTTATTTGTGGAGTTTTCCATTTAATATTTCTGAATGTCCGTTGACTGTGGGTGACTGAATCCACGGTGGGAGGGGCAGGAGGGCGGGCAAGTGGCTTCCTGCTCCCCTCGGATCACTACACTGAGGTCACCCCCCCGTCAAGGAAGCCCTGTCTGTACCACTCTGTTTGGTTCTGTAACTGCCCCTCCCCTTAGCCTTCGGCGTTGTGGATGGAAAAGGGGCCACACTCGGAACCTGGTGAGCTCAGGGGAGGCCAGCACGGGGGGCCTTACAGACTCGGAGACCTAAGCACCCACATAGAATGGTCTGACTAAAGATTCCTAACTAAAAGTGGCCATGGCGGGTAGTCACGTCCTAGGCCTGTAGCTTCCTTGACAAAGGTCTTTACCCTAAGTGAGCCTGTCTATTGCCTTTGTGCATGTAAGGTAACATACCTTTGGAATGTCAGACTGATCTCCTTTGCCAGACCCCTCAGGGAACAGCCTCCGCACCAGAGCACAAGACCACAGACCCCCTCGTTGTATCTTGTTCCCCAAATACCATCTATGTGTGCTGCACGTTCATTATTAAGTGTCCTGTACCCACCAATGTAAAAGTATGTGTCTCCGTCTTCTTACCCAATCCCAGAGATTTCCCTGCTTTCCTCCCTCCCACCCCCTTAACCTACAGCTGATGGATTTCGTGTAACATTCCTTACGTCTCCGCCTTTGATACCAATGTATAGATTAAGCTGCAAAAATACCGTTCTCCGGAGCATTTTCTCAGTCCGTTCAGACTTTGCTTCCTGGCAATTGTCATCAGTTTGGCTCAAAAAACTCATAAAACTTCTCTACAGGTTTGGACGTTTCTCATTTCGGCAGCGTCTAGGGGTAGAAACAAGTCCACTGTCACCGGCTCCAGGCTAGCACCACACGTCTCCCTACACTCTCCCCTTTAGAAAGTGTGTTTATAAACCCTCCTTAAATGATCCTAATGTGATGAGGCCACGATTCCTGACTCTTACATTCGTTACGCCCATTTTAAAGCAGGCGAGGCTGAGGCTCAGAGAGGTTAAGCCACTCGCCCAAAGTCACACAGTGGGGTGCTCCGGCCTCTCCGGCACCGTGACGCACCTGTGCTTTGCACCAAGAACCTTCAAGCTGAGGCATGACACACAACACCTCCCACGGGAACCGAGGCGAGGATAATTCCAAAGGAACCCATTTTCCGTGCCTTCGCTTTTGACATATGTTGTCTTTGCCAAAACAGACCTTTCTGGGTGCAAAGCTGCATTGAAAAGCACTGAGTTCTCCTTTCCTTCCTCTTTTACCAAAGGCCCTGTCCTTTGCAAGGAAAGGCAGCCTCCAGTGACAGGGCCGACAGGAGTGATTTTTCTCACTCACACACTTGTGTGAACAGGACTCCCCAGTGTCGACAGCCACAAAAACGTAAACAGGACCCGCATCGATGAACCCGCCGTCACTCAGCAAAACGCACCTACGGGGGAGGGAAGGAACCGGAAAAGCACGTCTCACTGCGCTGCACGTGGAATGCAACTTGCTGCGTAAAGAAACGTTCACCGAGACGTGCACAGGCTCACGGTGTGTTGCGCCAGAATGACCATCAAGAACAGTTACAGACACGCAAATGTCCGGCACGTGGGGCCTCGGGTCAAAGGCAACGTCTGAACCACTTAGACGTGGGTTCGAGCAGCAGGCGCGGGGCGGGGGGCGTCGGAGCGAGGCGGCCCCGGGCCCGGACCCCGGGGGGCGGAGGGCGGACCCGCCGAGCGCGCGCCCCCGCCGCCGCCCCGCTGCACGAAGGACGCGGTGACCGGCCGGCGCCCCTTCTCCCGCCGGCGCCCCTGCCGAGTCCCCAAGGCCACGGCGCTCACGCGCGTACTCACCCACGCCGAGGGCACGTCACTTCCGGGCCGCGGCCGCCGCAGCGGCGGGCTACTTCCGGCGCGGCCACGCGCACGCAGGGCGTCCCCGGCGCGCACGGGCGGAAGGCAGCGCACGGTCCTCCTGCCGGGCTGGGCGCCGCCGCGCCGGCCTTCGGGCTCCGGGGGCTGGGGTCGGCCACGCGGGGCCGGGGCGGCACCTTCGGGGCGGAGGGCCGGAGACTAGGCGGACACAGGCCGGGCCTGGCCGTCCCACGCCGGGCGGCCCCTCGTTTCCGTCCCGCTCAGGACCCGGCTCAGCCCGCCCTCCTGCTGTCTCCACCCGTCGTTGCCTGCAGGGGTGCCATCCCGGTCACCTCCTCGTCCCCGCTCCGTCACGTGTCTGACGTTCTCAGACCCCTCGAGCGCCCACTCCTGCTGCGGACGGAGAGCTCCCAGGGAGGGCGTCTGCGCAGGGTGCGCAGGGGACAGGGTGACCGTCCCGGGGCCGGCGTCCTGCCTCCGTGACCGTCCCGGGCCCGGCGTCCGGCCTCCGTGCATCTGTCTGCATTACAGCCCGCCCTCCGGTCCCCAGTGGCCGCTGGACTCCGCCCGGAATCAGGTCCCCTAGGAAGGTGACTCCAAGGAGACCTCGTCAGTCACCTGGGTCCAGGGACAAATCATGGTACAGCCCGTCAACTTCACAGAAACTCACTTTTTATGATGATTTTTGAAGAACCAGTTTATTAATTACACTAAAAGCATAAACAATTTATATGCCAAACTCCCAACTGAAAAAAACACACCCAATAAAGATGTTTTTCAAAAAATCTGTGCTCACAAATAGGATGAATTCGTCCTGTCCAGTAAACAGAAATGAAGTCATGGCTAAAACATTTTAAACGGAAACGGAAACGGTCTCCTTTGCACAATTTTGAATGGATGCCCAATATTCAAACCTGTGCTATAAAAATTCTGACAAAAATCAGAGGCTCCCTTAGGCTCCAGCTACACGAGCATTTTAAGGCTCCCGGGGTCCCCCTTAACGCGATTCTCATGGCGAGTTCTAAGGACTTGCTAACAGTTATGTCCAAAGATGCCCTTGGTTCAACAACAAACCCCGATGGGTGACGAGCTTTTGCACACCAGTATGAATGTCAGCACTTCTGAAAACGGCATTTTTCCAATTCACAGCCTGCTGCGTGTCAGGGACAATAGGAAGACTGAGCATCAATTTCCACGTCTCCCTTCACTGGCCTTCTGCAGTAGTCATCGAAAAACAAAGCACCATCCACCACCACACTGCACAAACAATTCATTTCAGCCTAAGCTTTTGCAAACATTCATATTACAGAAGATACACTTAATGAAAAAGAATTGCTGGCATCACATCCCCCCCCACAATAGTACATAAAAACGGACAACACATTAAATAAACATTCTGTTATTAATCATTAAATATATTAACACCAAAAATCATGTATAAATTAGGAAATAAATGTATAAACTATTTCACAAAGTGCTTTTTAAAATATATACACAACATTCAAGAAATTCTTAATGTAAGACATTTCAGATTGAAGTTTCGGGATAACTTTTAAGTGTCCTTTTCTTTCAAAAGTATTAATACAGCACTTAAAAAAAAAACGACACACGTAAAAGGCATATTCCCAGAATGGCAAGGAATAAAAATAAACTATTTTCACAGTTATCTACAATGTTTAACATTTTCTGTGGGAAATTTTAGTCCCCGATTGAGTTTGCAAATTAGTTCTATGAAAATTGTTGGGAAAGAACAGAACAAAATCCAGGGAGATGACACTGCTAGCATCTGTGTCATTTAGCAATTAAGAACTCCCATTTCAGTAATTTAATATAGATATGTATTTTTAAGCCCTTACCAGTGTAAAAGGTTTTTAAAACACCCATATGCCTACAACATAAACACTTCTATCCTAGTAGACCTGGTATGTCAAGAATTGGATATTTTTGCATTTTCTTTTTCTTGGTTGTTGGAAATATGTCAGCGTTTATCCAAATATGTTTGTAAAGGATTCACAGTAAATATGGATATTATTATCCAAGTAAAGGTTAATAAAATGTCAGTATTACTTAGTGAAATGTAGGATTTTTCCTCTGACCAGACTTTTCCAAGTGAGCTGTCTATAATTTTTGCACAGAATTTAAATGGGATTTAATGTCCCAGGAACGTAAAAATTACTCCAATTTCTGTATATAAAACCTTTCCTTTTCACTAGGAGAACATAGTACAGTTAGTGGGGTTCATTTTAAAACTGAGATGTGAATTTCAGAGATCCCTAAAAGAAAAGGAAAGCTTGTTTGGGGAGATTTAAACAAGCAGGTTCTGGAAGAAACAACATAAACCAACTTGCCAACTGTTTGGAAAATTTGGTATCAATACTTTAAATTATAAATTTAGAGTTGAACATATTAAATATTCAAATCCCAGAAATGAGCGTCAGGATAAACAAGGGCGAAAGCTGAAGTAATGTCAGAGAACTTTCCAGTCTTCCCTTCAGTACCATCACTCTCCCTGGGTAGGTTAATCACACGTTGCCTTCATGGATTCATCCTTGGAACACAGTCATTGATCCCTCTTTACTTTTTAGAAGAAAAACGTACTTTTTGGATAAACGGAATTGGCGAGTGACACAGGTAACGGGTGAGTTCTGGAAATGACCGTTCACAGCCTCTCCACATAAAGCGTGTTTATCTTTTCCACAGGGTAACAGAAACTGACCCAAAACGCAGATGACGCCACCTGCCCCCATCGAGGCACAGGAAGAGGCTGCCATCCAGAGCTGTGTAAGGATGTTCAGCTGCGGGGTAGCCAGTGAAAGACAAGTTTACAGCACACGTTACAACTGCTTGAGGGGAGTCAGACCTAAGGCCTGTTTATCAGTTCACAGACTATGGCATCTTGTAGGTGTCCCATCACTGGGCACAGAATACTCTGATGACAAGAAGACCCATACAGCTAGCTAGAAACATTGAGGAGGGGACAAAAAAGGGGACAGCCTCTCCATCCACTGTGTGGACATACGATACTATACACAGCACCAGAGAGGTCACGCCATCAGAGCGCAGTCTCGTGCCTCGGCGCACGCTCGGCATCACCCAGCACGAGATGAGCACACTTCACATGCGACGCTGTGTGGGATGAAGGGCAGCCAACCGGTCAGCTTCATCAGAACTGCCACTGGCCCGTCCCTCCTGGACAGACATGCCACTGCAAGGTTCCACCAAGAATGCTTGTCCCTTACTGCTGGTAATTTCCATATTGGCCCTGCAAGAGACCAGGACGTAGATTATACCGCTAGTCACGAGTAAAAGGGTCCCTGGCCAAAGGGGAGACAGGCCCCACGGCAGCCAGCATCCAGGACAAGAGATGGAAGCTGGCCTAACAGGCAAGCAAGCAGAGAGCCCCTGCCCAGATCTGCAAGGCAGGGTGGACCCCTGTGGTCTCAGGCAGCCCTGTCACCCGTCCCTCTGTCCCTTGGCCCCTGCGTCCTCTTCCTAGAACTGTCTGCCTGGCTCCATCCAGGCCCCCAGACGGCGTCCAGCTCTGTCTGATGAGACATGAGCTCTCAGAGTGCAGCTGCATGTGTTAGTGACCATGGCGCCCCAGGCCCACAGCACAGAGTGGCACTGCTAGGCACACGTGAACCTCCGTGGCACAAGAATGTGAGTGTCTGACTGAGTTCAGGATGTGAAAAGCCAGCTGTCTGACCAGGGTAAGCGTACACGCAGACATAACTTTTAAAAGCCTACAGGCTCAGAGAATCGCCGCTAGAAGGCACCCTGGAGCCACCTGGTTCGTCTCATTATTCCTTGTGACCCCAGAGAAACCTTCGTCACGTTTTGATAGACACGTGGGTCTGCCCAGGGAAACATCCAGAATGCTTGCCTGCTCGTAGCCATACGGCCGCTGCTGCTGCGCGGATGGGCCCGTCTGAGATGCTCTGTAGCTTCCGTACTGCTGCCCTTGTCCCTGCTGGTAGCTGGAGTACTGCGAGGCAGCTCCCTGGGCTGGCCCTGCGAACACACCGCAGCCATGAGACCAACCCACCCGTCCTCTGCAAGTCTCTGCAACACTGGCGCCCGTCCAGCGCACTCTCAAGCACAGGGAGTGGCAGCTGCCCGTCCGGCGTGGCCTGGGCTGCCCGCACCCCTGCTCCTGTCTCCGGGAGCACTTCACGTCATGTAGGTGGTGGCTGTGAACGTGTGAGTTACAGAGCAGTGATCAGTGAGAACCTGTGCAGAAAGGGACAGTGACCCTCCCTGTTGAAGACTTTGGGAAGAATTCAGGAAGGCCAAGTAATTTTCCAGAAAATGCTGATTAATTAGGGATGGTTGTGAAGGGCTGAATGAAAACCTTGAACTGGGGTCTCCTTTCCTTGCCGTGATCAGCGGCACCTGGAGCTGAGTAAGAAGCCTCTCTTGTGGGGCCACCCTGACACCTTGTTTCTTTCTCCAAAGTGTCCCAGGTGTGGGGAGGGTGGAGACGGGCGGCCTCACCGAGCTTCCTCAGCGGCGCTGCACGGCGTGCGGCTGACAGAGGGAGTGGGTGCTCCGGGTGGAGCGAAGGCAGGCTCAGGTTTAAGCTAAACTGAGACATTCTGTGCATGCCCACTGAACTCACCATCTACTCATTGGGTCACATCCAGTAGGATGGCTCTTACTGTGTATTTAAATGTTAACAGGCTGCAAGACCGTCACACCGTGGCAATGTTAGGAAGTTGCCCTCCCGTTGACGGTGTCGTCACAGAAAGCACCCTGGGTTCTGGGAACGCGGCCCAGGTGTGTGTTGGAAGTGGGTTAGGACCCCAGGGACAGCCTCATGTGGTCTCGGGCTCTAAGCAGACATGACCTGCAGGCAAGGGGCCAGGGCTGTGCTGTTTCAGGCAGACCTGCCCGGGAACAAGGCCCCAGAGGACTCTGGGCAGACACGAGGGTTGTGAACCTTCTCTGTCAGGTGGCCTGACCTCGGTGAGAGCAAGTCTGCACTCAGCTCTTCTCTAGAGGACAAGGGCTCCCCTTGGCTGCTACTGCAGCTCGCAGAGCTCCCGGTCCACTTTTCTGCCCGACTGGCCCTGACAGCAGTGCTTGTGGACGCCCCCTGGCTGAGTCCGTGGCAGACCTGCCTGCCCCTTCCTACTCCACGGACCCTCACCGGGAGAGCCCTCATGGGAAAGCTGCGAGTGCTTCCGGGAGCTGCTGCCACAGCTACACGTAGACTCTTGGGTAAGTAACGTGGAACTGGGCTCAGAAAATGGTGACCGGCACCCAGGTCTTGGTTTTGAGTCCTACTGTCCAATAAAAGGAACCAGTCTCCGCGGACAAAGGGCAGCTTTTAAGCCTGGGGCAGGACAACGATTGTGGTCCCAGAGGATAAGAACGGGGCATGTCAAAGGGACACAGGAGCTAACTGAAAGTTCCGAGAGGCAGCGCTGGACCAACGTGAGCAACAAAATAAACAAGGACTGGGTTATGGCCCAATGGCAAGGTTCACATCCGTGTGGACAAACTAAATGAATCACGAACAGCAGTAACTGGGGGAGATGAGACAGACCTTCCCTACAGATGAATTCCCAACAACCTGTGTAGACATGGCCCCTGGAGTGTGGACTGGACTCAGGACTCACTCCCAAAGCTTAGAGGAGGGAAGGGGGAAGGTATAGCTCAACAGTGGGGGAACCTGGCAGACGCCCTCTGGCCAAGTGACCAAGGTCGACCCCAGAGGCAAGTCATGCTACCAGGAGGTGGTGAGAAGCGTGCTGCAGCAACGCGGTCTCCTTTCCAAACCCACACCCAGTCACTGTCACATCTGGAGAAAAACATCAGACAAACCCAACCTGAGGCACGTCCTACAAAGTATCTGCCTGGTTCTCCTCACAACTGTCAAGGTCAAAAAAGACTAGGAAAGTCCGAGGAAGCGTCCCAGCCCAGAGGAGCCTAAGGAGACAGGAGACTAAGATCCCAAGTGGGTCCTGGGACAGAAAAGGACACTCAGGGAAAACTAGTGAGAGCTGAATCAGGCCACAGTGAGGTACCCATGTTGGCTTCTTGGTTGTGAAAATCACACCACGGCAACAGACAAGGTCAACAACAGAACATTTTGTACTATCCTCGCAGCTTTTCTGGAAATCTCAACCTATTCTGAAACACAGTGTCGTAAGCATCCACTGAACGGCAGCACGACTATGTGGGGTCCGGCGGGCAGGCGCCCCTCTTACCGTAGCCTTGCTGCTGGCCTGGGTATCCCTGCTGGTTGGGGTACTGCTGCTGGTACCCTGCCTGCTGAGGGGCCGTGCCCTGCTGGTACCCCGCTTGCTGCTGGCTGTACTGGGAGTTTCCTACAGAGTGAAGGAGACACAGTTCCTTTCATGTGTTGTCAGTACACACGGCTACCAACTGGCCACAAGGAGCATACGAGCAATCGACTCACTGGTGCTTCGTATAAATCCCCGAGCAAGGGTGTGCCTCGGACATCATGTTGGCCATCCCTGCTGCTCCGAATGTCCACCCACAGGCGGACGTGCGAGTTACCAGGGGAGAAACCCGGAGAAGCAGCCAGGACAACCGCCCTATGGCCACGGGACTTGGCTATGCGTGGGTCTGGGTGGCCACCAGCTTGAGCACTTCCATTTCAGGGACAGCCAGTATTTTCAGACTCAACTTCTTAACAAGCAGGTATGAGGAGTGATCAAAAACTATGGTGAATGTTTAAATAAAAAAATTCATTACACTAAAAGACACATTGCCATGAATGCCCCTCAGAATACTCCCCCTCACTTGGAACACACTTATCTCATCGTTCTTGCCCCTTTCTGAAGCAGTCCTGGAAGTCCTTTTTCGTGTCTTTTGTTGTGCCGTCGTAGCTGCCTCAATGTCCTGAATCCATTCAAAACGTTTACCTTTCATGGTCATTTTGACTTTGGGGAAGAGCCAGAAGTCGCACGGTGTCAGATCCGGTGAATAAGGTGGGTGAGGACACACCGTGATGTTTTTATTTGACAGAAATTGCCATATACCAGAAGTGATGTGTGACATGGAGCCTTTCCATTGTGATCAAAAGATACGGTGAATGCTGCTGCCGAGTGCCATCCAATGGAAAGGCAGGGATCTTCAATACGGGAAGCGGCACATTGAACCTTAGTAACAGAGTGTGACAAGTTTCAGCTTGTTCAGTGCAGTCAGTCAGGTGTGAGCTACGGTTGACAGAAGGTGTGTTTTAAAGTGTGCCGTAAATCGTCCTCCATTATGACAACACTCCATGTCACACGTTGCTTCTGGTATATGGCAATTTCTGTCAAATAAAAACATTACGGTGTGTCCTCATCCACCTTATTCACTGGATATGGCACTGAGTGACTTCTGGCTCTTCCCCAAAGTCAAAACGATTCAGGACATGGAGGCAACCATGACAGTGCAACTAAAGACACTCACGAAAGAGGACTTCCAGAACTGCTTCAGGAAGTGGCAAGAACGATGGGATAAGTGTGTTTGAAGCAAGGGGGAGCATTTTGAGGAGGATTAATGGCAATGTGTCTTTTACTGTAATAATTTTTTTACCGTATTGTTTGATCACATCTCGTACATTCATGTGATTCAGAAACATAAAAAAGAGCCAAGCCCACATTCGAGAGGTCCAGGGAAGAAGGCGGCCCCAGTCCTGCCGACTGCCTGGTCCCTGAACCCATCCGCACCTGCAGCCACTCTGTGGGGCCCTGGGTATTTTCCCAGAGGTTGTCGATGGTCTGAGCGAGTGTGTGTGCAAACGCTGAGTGTGTGGTCTTCGTTTTCCTGCTTTACACAGAAGGAGCACCAGGCACTCTGGCCCCTGCACCTGGCCTTGGCACCTGGCACACGTGGGTGAATCTGACACAGCAGCCCACAGGAAGCGCCACTGCTTGTAACAGCACTGTGCCCATCGGACAAGTCATAAAAGGAGGGGATAAAAGCGGGTGGTCTGGGGATGAAAGGTGGGGAAATCTGACTGCCCAAGCTGCCGCTTGGGACCGTTTGTCATGGGCTCCCGTCACGCACTAGCCCACGGCTGGCTGTGTCTGCTTCCCTCTTGGTCTCCCCGTCCTTTGGTGTTTAGGGGCGGCTTTGCACACATGGCCTTTTCACGGCACAGCGTCTAACCCTGTGACCCCCATGTGGCCGAACCCTGTCCTGTTTCATGAGCACACACCCGGCAAGAGGAGACCCGGGACCCAGCCTGCACCTCCCACTTGCACAGACCCTGCCACCTACTCGTGGTGCGCGTCCAGTGCCCGTCCCACAGCAGGCGTTAGGTGACCACGGCATGCCTTACCCCCCTCGTAGTAGTGCTGCGTGGACTCCTCGAAGGAGCGGTCGTAGGTCTGCTCCGTGTAGGGCTGCTGGTAGGCGTACTCGCCATGTCCTGCAAGGAGACAGGGCGGGCAGTCAGCGGGGCCCTGACCACCGGTTCTGGCGCACAGCAGAGTCCAGGGCTGAGCCCGGGGAGGGGCTCCCACGGCCTCCCAGCCTCGGTCCCCTCAGGCCGGTGCAGACAACCACACTGCCCACAGGCTTCGTGAGACGACTCAGTAAGTTATGTTTATACAGGGCAGACTGCATGCAGTGCCTAATATGCGACACGTCCAGGGTGTTGCTGCAAGGTCACCGTCCCGCCATCTCTCCTGGGGGTAGCGCATCAGGGGCCCCATGAACCCTCAGAGGCCTAGTCACCATTAGTGCCCTGTGCTGGTGTCAGTCACCTCCCACCCAATCACGCACCCCTGCCTTTCCCTGCTCACACCAGGTCCCTGCCTGGGCGTCCTCTTCCTCCCAACTCCACCCATCCTCTGTGACCACTTTAAATGCCACCTCTAAAAATGTTGGGACAATTAAAGAGGAAAGGTGACAACTGAAAGGAAAATCATGTGCAGACATTATAACTGACCAGCTGAGAGATGAGTGTTACAAGACATGAACAACCAGGGCAGGTCTGTCACCTTGCTGAAGGTATTTCCCAAAGAAGCTGTGTCTATCCCTTAAAATATTCATATCACTCTGTTCTGAGGGTCACACATCCCAGTCTTAGCCTCTCGGGAAGAGACAAGGAGCCCAAGGAGTCAAGTGGCTGCGGCCCTGCTGTCCTGTCTGCCCACTGCCACACCCACCCTCGTCCCCGTCCCCAGTAGCTCAGGCATGGGGGACTCTGGCTGCTCTGCTGGTGACGGCTCAGCAGTGGGAACTAACAACTGGGAAGCCGTCAGAAGCCATGGAGAGCCCGGCCCCGAGTGTGGGCCTCACCGTCAGGGTAGTACTGCTGGCTCAGCGGCTCTGAGGCGGCCTGGCTGTGGCCGTACTGCTCGCCGCCGTAGTAGTCCTCCTGGCCCAGGTACTGCTGGGACGAGCCTGAGGGTGACAGCACCGCCGGGCGTTCACGCAGGGCCGTCTGCCCTCACGAAGACCTCCTCAACGGGCCTCGAGTCAGAGGACACCCCACCATGCCACCCCCCAGTACCCCGGTACCCCGGACTTCCCACTGACAAACACAGCTGCCTGCCCCTCCCCCCGCAGTCCCCGTGCCCGACCCCCCACAGTGGCTCCAGCCTCGTGCGACCCTCAGCATCCTCATGCAATAGGGAGGGATACACAGAGCCTCACCCCCAGGCCCCGGGCAGGAATGTGCACAGGGCACATGGGCCTACCTTGCTGGGAGGGCCGGTAGGGCGCCATGGGCCGCTGCCCCATCACGCTGCCCCCCTGCCCGCTCGGGCCCATCATGGCGATGGACGACTGGCCCTGGTAGTGCTGTGTCCCGCCCTGCGCCGAGTTGTAGTGGGACGAGGCTGCCTGCTGGTGCATCATGGACACTGGGCGACATGACAGACCCCAATAACCCCGAGAAGCTCCCAGGGCGGCGTCACACCCCTCACCTTCTCCCAGGTGAGCCTTCCCTCCTCTCCACAGCCCCACCATGAGACCGGCCCCTCGAGTCCACATCACCCTTCCTACCAACGAACCTCCACACCAACTCGCACAACATGTGACACTCAAAAAACACCAGAAAGCACCGCTGGGCAGGGAGCCCCCGGGAACAGAAACGTGAGTCCCTTCCTCCCTGTCCCTAACTCCCCCAGGCAGGTCCCACATGAGCCCGTCGCCCTCGCCCACCCCCGAGACGGCCCTCCCGCACCTTGTACTGGCCACTTAAGTCACCCCACCCAGACCCTCTAGAGCAGCGCTGTCCAACACAATGGGCTATGAGCCACGTCAGAAAGTAACAAGAAACAGGTGAAATCTGTTTAGCAACATTCATATATTTTATTTCACTCTATATATGCAAAACACGGTCGTTTTAAATACGCAACTAATAATAAAAAACGAAGGAGCTACTTCACCTCCTCTTTCTGTACTAAGCCTTTGAAATCGGTGTCGGACACCCATGGGCATGTCCATTTGGACCTGATGTCTCCCAAGTGCTCCAGGCCCCATTCGCGGCCGCAGTGCCCACCTCTTGGGTCGCACTGGGCCGGAGGATGTCCAGCACCTGAGCCGGCCCTTCATCCTTCCCACATGGTGCTCCAGCCGCCCCCGGGGCCCCTACAGAGCCCAGCCGTCTCCTCCCAGAGCCTTGCACCTCCTCAGAGCCTTCCCTGCAGCCAGTGAGGGGATCAGCCCAGCTCCCCCAGAGCTGGACCCCACCTAGCCTGCACCCACCAACCCATGCCCTGGTGGAAGCTTCCAGCAGAGGGAGCCCTCGGGACCCATGTGGAGGGCCCCAGGGACAGGCGCCGAGTGTGCCCGGGGCTGCGGGCGTTACCTGGGTTGGACTGCATGTTGATGTTGGCACGTGACACGTAGTTGCTGATGGCCCCTTGGCCCTGCAGGGGCACGCTCTGCGAGGCGGGGCCCGAGTGGCTGTAGCCGGGCCCCGAGCCGTGGCCGCTGCCTGACACGCTCATGGAGGCAGTGGGCAGCGTGCTCTGTGCCGTCTGCTGCATGGGCACGTGGTTCGGGCCTGTAAGGAGGGGCGGGGCGAGGCACCTTCAACCCATCTAAAGCCGCCTCTGACGGCCCGGTTCCTTCAAGTAGGTGACTTGTATGCTCACTGTTGTACTGTCATTATAGGTCCCAATGGCTACTAATAGGTCTCGATCCACAGACAGGGGAACTTTCATTCTGGGGTCCCCATGGAACCCCCCGCTTTGATCTGAAGTGGCCCTAATCTGATGAATAAGGGCTTTATTCTCTGCCTGTACCCTGCGCGTGCGCCTGTGCCCAGGACCTCCAGGAGGAGAGGGGTCTCCCACCCTCAGCCCTGCAGGGCGTGGGGGGGAGCCTGCGGGGTGACGCTGTGGCAGGAACCAACCCCAGGCCGGAACCCCGCCCCCAGGCGCTCAGGGCTGCTCACCGTTGCCGATCTGACCCTGCATGAGGGAGGCGGGGGGCAGGCCCGAGCCGATGGCATCGCTGAGGCTGCCTTGGGAGTGCAGGCCCTGGCCGGAGCCGCTCTGGGACAGGGCCCCAGGGCCGAGGTTCATGTTCTGGGTGGGCGGCTGCAGGCAAGAGGAAGGTTATGGGAGCGGGGTTCACGCAAGAGCCCCCAGAGCCAGTACAGGGACTTCACAGGCCCTGGATCTGCTGTCAGGTTTCAGGGCCTCCTGGCCAGTGTCTGTAATCATGCTCAGCCTGATGACTGCGGATTAGCAATCTGGACATCTCAGCCCATGAAGAAGTGACACCAAACGTGTGTGTAAACACTCAGAACTTTGATGAGTACCAAGCTGTCCACACACTTGGAGGTTCAAAGCTGGGTGCCCCTTTCCTGGGTGCAGGGAACTGCTTTGCCAGCCACCTCGTCTTGCTCCATGTCCTCCCCCATCCACCTCGGGCTCAGCTGTCCAGCTGTCTCAGTATTACTCACCCACACGTCCACCCCCATGCCCCAGGGCCTTTGCACAGGTGGTCCTGTGCCTCAGCACTGCATTCCCAGGGTGCTCTGACTGTGAGTGTGCCCACCCCCTCTCCTTCACCACCCCCTCACTTCTGATCAACCTCAAGATGTAGAGGAAGATGGAACTCACAAATTACCTCCCTACACCCACCTCCTAGGGACAGAAGAAACGGAAGTACCAAAGGTTTGCACAGACACTGTCTATACCTGGCAAAAAAACCAGAAGTTTCCCGCAGAGTCTGCTGGTATTTCCAGGGTCAGGAACCCTGATTCGAGAGGCCAAAGTTGCTTTAACATTTTTACTAGCAAAACACATTCTGGAATTTCTGCCATCACTTTCCATGGGTCTGGGGGGCACCGGGAAGCCATTCCCACGGTCAGGTCTGTCCCGGAACCTCCCCACCCACCCGTCAACATGCAGCCAGTCCTTCTCAGGGCTGCGCCTCCTGGTGACCGCAAAGGGGGCCTCAGGCAGTTGTCACTGGACGTTGCCTTTGCAGCAGTAATTTAATTTGGGGAGAATGCATTTCAAAAAGTCAGACAAAAATAAAATATTTGTACTGTTACTGCACGAGGAATCTTTTTAGGCTTTTTTGTTGAATCAGGGTGCATGCTCTTGGGTCATAATTTTTCAAATTGCTCAGAAAGGCTCACGATGAAAAGTATGAACCCTTGGGCCACTCCCTGTTCTCTCTGAGGCCCACTTCCCACCATTTCTAGGTCTGGTTCCTCCAGGGTCACCTTTCTTTTCTAAAGAAACTGATGGCACGATTCTGACCGGCCCACTTGAGACACTCCCGACTAACTTCCCGCTGATGGCAGGACCCGCTGCGTCTCACGTCAGCCGGTCCCCGTGGCTACTCCAAGTAAGACCCTGGCCTGAGGCAGCGCCCTGCCCCCCTCGGGCACTCACGGCAGGGAGCAGAGACTGCATGTTCTGGTTGGAGTCCGCGATCGTGGCCAAGTAGACCAGGTTCCGGTGCAGGATCTGCTGGTACCTGTGGGTGAGAGGCGTGCGCTGAGCAGGGAGCTGCAGGCCCACCCCACGCAGAGGAAAACTCACCATGACAGCCTTGCCCCGCAGCCACGCCCTGGGGACACAACCCAGAGGACACCGGGGCCAGGGCAGGCAGCAGAGTGCTCTGCAACCCAGGATGGGGCCAGGTGGGCAGTGGGCTTCTGTCCCATGACAAAATGCTGGAAAGACCCCAAGGTGGTGGCCAAGGGGGAGATGCCACCCGGTCTGTTCAGAGGGGGGTGGGGATAAGCCATCCTTCAGGTGACCCTAACACTGGGCCAACTCGATCCCCAATCCCCTGAAGAGGTGCTGGGAGGAGACGAAGCAGCTGAGTGTGGCATAAGAGTGTCCGTGGGTGGGTATGATGACTGCTCACACAGGTCACGCCTCTAGGTAGCCCTGATGGCCAGCTCGTGCACCTACTCTGTCTGGCCCTCGAGGTCCTGTCTGGAGCTCACTGTGCCCTGGTGTGTCCACCAAATGCTCACAGAGCCGCCGCAGCGTCTGGCCCGGGCCTCCCCTAACCACCTTCTCTTCCATTTCCCTGCAACCTTCCCACTTCTCCTTGGGAAGCCACTGGGGGACAAAGCAGCCGCCCCTGAGGGATGACTCTCAGCAGTTTAGGCACATCAGCAGCTGACAGGCCCGGCCACTCACACCCCCGCAGAGGCCTTCCCAGTGCTGCAAAGGCTGCCGACGGCTGGTGGGTGCAGGCACTCACTGTGTGCACTCGGCGGTCTTGCCCTTGCTCTGGTAGTCCAGGATGCACTGGATCAGGTGGTGGTTCTCATCCAGCATCTGAGGAGGAGACACACGTGAGTGCCCTCCTGGAGTGCTTAGGGGCACCGGCTGGAGTCACTCGTTAGACGTGACTGTACCTGCCGTCAGTGTGCGGTATTCTACGTACAGCTGTCACTCTTCCGTCTGACCTCAGCCAGCAGGATTAAGCACTTTCCACAGCCCTGGGCTAAGCACACAGCCCTCCGTGTGTGGAGTGAGGCTCGCACCGCCCCAGGGGCAGGTCCTGGCAGTCACGGCCAGCCCCCCTGGCGAGCCCGGGGTCCGGCGAGCATGCAGCACGGCTCCCGGGCAGGCCCAGCGTGAACCATTCTCCACCTGGACATGAAGCGATGGAGAAGCGTCCAGCTTATTCACCATCTGTCCATGCAGCCAGCCTCCTGCTCTGGAGGGAGGGGCAAAACTGAGCCCTCAGCAAATACCGCTTTCCGTAAAAAGGTCTTTGCTCAGAAACACTCACCGAAAGAAAAATCTATGCCTTTCGTCTCCAGCAGGATGTGCCCAGTCATCCGGCCCCAGGAGGGCCTCCGGGTGGGCCGAGCTCCTGAGCAGGTGAGGCCCTGGCCACAAGGGGCAAAGGGCCCACCAACCTGCCACTGAGCCAGTGCCCTAGCACAGTCCCCAGCCCCCCCCACCCGGCCCCATGCAACATGGCCGCCTAACTGCCCTCTCACTGTGGGCTCACTCCTACAGAGCCCAGGGCCCAAAGCTGTCCATGGAGGGGAGACCAGAGCCCGCCGGGCCTGGCCACTCCTCACTGCAGGGCTGAGGCCAGTGCTGCTGAGAGACCACCCCCGCTCAGCTACCCCCTTCACCCCACCCTTCAGAGTTTGTCTTCGTGCTGTCTTTTTTACGTTTCAACTTCCTCCTCTGTGTGCTTTACTATTTCCTCCTGGCTGTGGAGACGATGCCCCCCACCGCCGCAGGGGAGCCACCAGGGGGCGCTGTGGGCGCCGAGCCGCCCGCCTTGCTCACCTGGGGGCAGGTGCGGGGCATCCCAGCCATCCGCACGTTAGGACTCTTCTCCAGATTAATTACCAAAGGAAAACAACAGTGCAAGAGCTTCCCTTCTTTCTGAAAGCTCTCCTTAAAGAGGCTGCTGGGCTTCAACTCCCTGACTAGTAATCCTGAGCAGGAATTCTCTCGAGGACACAGGCTGTCCTCCCCGGACTTTTTCTGTACAGGATGTTCATTTCAGTATCCTTCACAAGAGCTCAAAAGGGGGGTGGGGATGGAGCTAAATGGTCAATGCCGGGATACTTAAGAAAATCGTGGTAGAACCATGGGATAAGATGTTAGGCAGTATCATAAATGATTTTGCAGTTTTTATCAGCATGAGAAAATGTTACAGAATTTACCAACAGGAGAGAAATGTTAACAAAGTGTTAAAAAAGAACAGCACAGAGTACTGTCTCAGTCAAAAACACTCAGGAAAAAACAGCAGGACGTGTTGGATGAAAGACGGCAAGGTGGATGCGTGCTGAGCTGCAAGCCCCAGCAGATCCGCAGTAAGGGATGAAAAAGGAGCCCTTATGGGGACAAAGGGGACGGGGCTGAGACAGCAGCATCCGCAGCAGGATTCCGAAAGCAGAAACCAAACGGACCAGTGGTAACTGGATTAGCAGGGCCCAGGGGGCCGGCCATGACAATGCGCCACACTGGAGACCCCACAGGCTGCTGAGGTTGAGATTCCCGGACCTTCCCAACTGCTCACCTGGCAGGAGATGGGGAAGGGGGTTGCGGGGAGCGGGAGAAGGCGTCCCTAGGGAAGATGACCAGCCAGGGAGGAAAGCCAAGAAGATACAGAAGGCAGGAGAGCACCTCCAGGTGAAGCTACCGAAGCTCTCTGCACCACCTGAGGACACTGAGGAGCAAGCCCTCCCCAAGAACCCAGCCGGCAGCACCACCATCTGGGACGCCTGGCCTCCGGGACTGAGAACCAAGTGTGTCCTTTAAGCTGCCCAGCTGTGGTATTCTGTCATAGCAGCTGGAGCCGGCTAACCTAAAAACACTTAGGAAGCAGCCCCATGGCGCAGCGATGAGGAGAGGAAGCTGCTGGGAAGTGGGGGACCGAGCACGGGTGTGGGAGAGGTAGTCCTCAATTTTAACACGCCCTCCAGCCTATCTGACTTTATGTGCGTGCATGGTTTTGATGAGTATAAAACCTAACCTAGAAACAAGGTCAGTGACAAGAGGGAAACCCTGGCTCTCTCTAGGCGTCTACCCATCCCCACCCAACCCAGGGAGGCCCCAGGACTGGAGTGAGGGGACAGCGCCCCTGCCATCCCTGGGAATCCTTCCCCAGGGCCTCTGCTCACAGGGGACAATGTGCTTTCAGTAACAACTGCCTGAAATGAACAGTCAGCCAAGTTAATGGGAGGCTCAGAGTCCCCAAGCCATTTGCAGTTGTGGGGACAGCTCTAATTTTAGAAATGGGCAATTTACTTTCCTTACCAAATCAGCCCAAGTTCTTTAAGACAATAAGCTCCAGGTGTGAAAGAGCGCAGGGCACCCCCACACACACACCCAGACAGCCATCCTCTACCCCTGTGCCCACCCCCCACCCACTCCCCCTTGGGCAAAGGGGACAGTGGGGTAGGGAAGGCCCGGTTGCGACCACTCCCTGGCTCTCAGACCCTGGGCACAGCAGCTGCCCTTGCTCATCTCACTTTCCTGTACCAGACCCATGTGGCAAATGCCCCAGGTGCCCATCTGTCTTATCAGCTCTATCCTGTCCCCACAGGCTTGTCACCCTCTGCGGAAGGTGCTGGATGTACAGAAGGACAAGATACCATTCCTACCCTTGGGCCAAGAACCCAAGATGGAGATGGCCACAAACCCAGCCGCAGCAGTGTTGGGAGCACATCACTGGACAGCAGGGACTCCCTGGGCCCAAACCAGTAGAGCGCTGTGCAGGGCAGGCAGCTAGCTACGAGGCCACTGGAGGTTGCCGGGACACTGCCTGTCTCCAACTCACAGTCCCCTCACCAAATCAAGTTCCGCCTGCATCTCACCCTGCACTAGAAGCTAAACCACCTTCGCACGTGGCTGAGGCTCCCACATCAGGCCAGCTCTCCCTGACCTTCCAGTTCGGGTCTCATACCTGCTCCATGCAGACCTGCATCTCCCTGTGTCAAGCAGCAGACCTGCCTCTGCTCCTTGGTTCTCTTGGTCTGGAATACCCTTCCCATACATGTCCTCAGTTATGTGGTGAACTGTGTCCCTCCAAACGACAGGTTCAATCCTAACCCCCAGTACCTGTGAATGTGACTTTATTTGGAAATGGGGTCTTTGCCAGTGTGGTCAGGAGGAGGTCAGCCTGGATTGGGGTGGGCACTAATTCTGATGACTGGTGTCCTTATGAGAAGAGGGAGATCTGGACAGACACACAGAGAAGAGAGGCCACGTGAAGGCAGAGGCAGAGACCAGGATGACGTGTCTACAAGCCAAGGACCACGACGACCGCCAGGAACCACCAGAAGCTCAGAGAAAAGCATGGAACAGGCCTCCCTCGCGGCCCCAGAAGGAACCGACCCTGCAACACCTTGATCTTGGACTTCTGCCTCCAGAACTGAGAGAATAAATTTCTGCTATTTTTTTTTTAATATCCCTTTTCCCATTTTTTAAAAATAAGTTTTATTGTGGAATACAGGGCAACAGTGCGCTTCTCCAGGGCCCATCAGCTCCAAGTTGTTATCCTTCAGTCTAGCTGTGGAGGGCGCAGCTCAGCTCCAAGTCCAGTCGCCGTTTTCAATCTTTAGTTGCAGGGGGCGCAGTCCACTATCCCATGAGGGAATTGAACCTGCAACCTTGTTGTTGAGAGCTCAACTGAGCCATCGGCCACCCCAAGTTTCTGCTGTTTTAAACCACCCAGTTTGTGGTAATCTGTTATGGCAGCCACAGGAAATGGATACATCCTACCTATCCCAAACACTTCCCCTGACAGAACCAGGATCACAGATGCTCCTGTATGTACTGGGCACTAACTGTGCCAGGCACTGCGCCAGGCTGGGACACAGCAAAGAATAAGTCGCTGACATGCAAACTTGGAAGCCCAAGCAACGTGCCAAAGTGCTGCACTCAGCACACAACTGCCAAGGGAACAACGAGGAAGGGACATTTGAGTGGGGCCTTGATGGCTGAGTAGGAGGTTTGCCTGGCAGAATCCTACCCAGACATGCTCCAAGGACAAGTTGTATACTTCCTGCTCTCTTACTACCGAGCAGGCATCTGGAGAACCCTGTCTTTTCTCAATGCTCTGAGCATGAGCAGCTGCTGTGGACACAGCTCACGCGAGTGTGGGACATGCACCTCTCGTGTGGAACATGCACCTCTCACACCCTTCTCAGACTGCCAGTAGAAGAGCCCTGGATACATATATTCACTGTCAAAACACCAAGGCCGGGGCAGCAGGTTAGCTCAGTTGGTTAGAGCCCCAGGCTCTTAACAAGGCTGCCAGTTCATCCCCACATGGGCCACTGTGAGCTCTGCCCTCCACAACTAGACTGAAACAACTACTTGACTTGGAGCTGATGGGTCCTGGAAAAACACAAACAAATAAAACTTAAAATAATAATAATATTAATTTAAAAAAACAACAAAAAAAACACCAAGGCCTACCAGGTCAAATCAGATGACAGCTTAAACGGAAGACCGATTTCCAATGGTCAGTGAACAGGCTGATTTTCTGCCGGGGGACGCAGTCAGCAGGTTTCCTTCTTTCTG
The DNA here is from genome assembly GCF_036562045.2 of Rhinolophus sinicus. Classification (NCBI taxonomy): domain Eukaryota; kingdom Metazoa; phylum Chordata; class Mammalia; order Chiroptera; family Rhinolophidae; genus Rhinolophus; species Rhinolophus sinicus. Next base: position 17,829,270 of record NC_133762.1, read on the forward strand.
ATCTGAAGTTCAGGAGTGGTGCTCTAACACACACTTTTGCCTGGAGAATTTGGGAAGCTTTAATATGGGGTGAGTACAAAGTACAAATAACTGGATGAGTACTGAAGTCAAAGGTGGCATCAGGAACAGGGACTGTGCTCATCACACTTAAACTCCAAAAGCCAGGGTGCCTGGAGACCCCTGGGATTGCTAACATGCGCCTCTGCGTCGCCAAGTGTCCTCACATCAAGTGTCACAGTTGGGGCTGACCCTGGAGCCACTCACTGGGTTTGACTCCTGGTCTACCACTAACCAGCAGGCACTTAGCCTCCCTCTGCCTCAGTTTCCTCATCTATGAAATGGGGGCGACAATAACTACCACGAGGAATAAAATGAGTTATGATTTGCAAAGCCCTTATAACAGTACCCGGTATGCAGTAAGCACCACACAAGTGCTGACAAGTAAAAATGCCCCACTTTTAAGCACATTTCTGCTGTTTTTTCAACTGGCCTCTTTCCTGTTTGGTTTCCTCAGACTTCTCACAGGTAAAAACCAGCCACAGCAAAGGTAGTCTAGGAACAGACAAGGTCCCCAAGGTCTGGCGTCATCAGGGTGAATGTCACCTTGGAAAGTATGAGGCGGAGGGAACCAAGGAATACTGCTGTGACCCCTACGAATCCCAAAGTTAGAAAGAAATTGACACAGCTACCAAAATAGTTTAGAAGATTCAAACGGAAAGGCTAACACCATTTTTCCTCTGAACTTGTCATCTAAAGAGAAACAGCAGAAAATTAAAAATCCCAACTTCAAATCTTAAGGGTTTCGTTAAAGGGGCCCCAAACGTACATAAACGTTATCTCTAGAAAACCACAAGGCCAAACTTACAGAACGTGAGAACAGGCTGTAAAGCAAACCTGCAACGTTTCTATTAGGTGGAGGCTTGCCCAGGTGTCACGCTGAAAAACAATTTGACTCGCGCACAGGAGCGGCTGAGGCTTGGCCAGCAGGTCGACCCCGAGGTGTCCCCCGCTCCTCCAAGGGCTGCGGGTATGCTGGAACGGCGTCGCACACTCGAGACGCTCCCCTTTGTGCCTCCGAGTGCCAGCACCTTAGTGAGGGACGGGCGTAGCCGGCTGCTGGGCCGGGTCTCCGTCGCCCCGTGCGTTCCCTCCACTCGCTAAGCTGTGCGCAGGGGCGAGGGGCCACCCGCCGCGTTGCGCCACTGTCTTCGCCAGCCAGGCGGGTCCCCCCTGCGCCCTGCGCGGCCCAGGGCTATTCCCAGCGTGGCTCCGCGAACTGCATCCCGCGCAGGCCACTCTACCGACACCATCCCGGGAGAGCTCGGCCCCGCCGCCCTGCACCCTGCCCGCGGCGCAGGGTCCTTGAAAGCGGTGGGTCCCCACCATGTCCGGCGCGGCCTGGCGCTGTTCCCGGCTTGGCCCCACGGACCCCACCCCGCGGACCCCATCCCGAGGGCTCCAGTCCCCACCGTCCTGCGCCCTTGCCCCGCGGCCGCCGCGCGCCCCCCACCCCAAAGGCGGCGAGTCCCCACTGCGCCGGCTTGGCCCGCGGACACCACCCCACCGACACATTCCCGATGGCGCCCAGCCCCGCCGCCCTGCGACCCTGCTCGAGGCCCCCGCCCAGGTTGGCGCATGCCAGCGGCGGGGTGCTCTTGCGGCCCCGCGGGGTCGCGGCCTTCGGCTGCGCCCCGGCTTTGTTCGAGCCCCGCGCCCGCCGGCTGCCCGCGCCCCGGCTCCGCGCGCGCCCGCCGGTACCCCGCGCCACCCCCGGCCCGTGGGCCCCTGCCCACCTTCTGGATGGTTTGCTGCGTGACCTCCCCTTTGCCTCTCGGCCGGGCGGACGCGAAGGCCACCGACATGGTCGCGGCGCCAGCTCAGCACGAGATCATCGGGGTTTCTTCTCCGGCTGCGCTCGGCTGCCGGAGGAGCTCATTCTCCGCAGTCGCAGGGGGGCGGGGGCGCGGGGGTGTCCCGCCGTGGGCTCGCCCGCCCCGCAGCCGCCGCCGACGGCCTCCGGACCCACCGCCCCGCCGCCCCGTGCACTGGAGGTCCCCGAGGCCCAGCCCCGCGCGGAGTCCCCAGGCGGCCGCCCCGCGCCCGCGCCCGGCCCGCGGCCGCGGCTCCGCTCCCCGCGCCCGGCCGCCGGTGGTTCAGCCCGGCCCCGCCCCAGCGCGCGCTCACGTCCTCCCGACACCGCCGACGCTGCCTGACGCCGCCTGACGCCCGCAGCGCAGTGGGCGGTGCCCGGGGGCGGGCGCGGCGCGGGCGCGGCGACGTCGAGAGTCTGTCGGTCCGGCGGTGAGTGTGCGCTTTTCCCTGTGCTGGTTGCGCTTCTCGCCGGCATGAGCTACGACCGCGCCATCACCGTCTTCTCGCCCGACGGCCACCTTTTCCAAGTGGAGTACGCGCAGGAGGCCGTGAAGAAAGGCTCGACTGCGGTGAGCGGCGCGCCGGGGGCCCTGCATCTGGGCCGGGCCGGGCCGGAAGCGGGGCGGGCGTGCGGCGCTGCTGGGGCGCGGGGAGCAGGCCGGGCGCGGCCGGGGGAGCGGGGGACCCCAGGACGCGGGGGCAAGCCTAGGAGCCCGCGAGTCCGGCCTGGCCGCGTTGCTGGGGCGCGGGGAGGCCTCGCGTGTGGGGCGCCCTGGAACGTGCGGGCGTGGGCCCGGCGCGGCTGTGGCCAGGAGGCGGTTCTGGGGCGGAGCGCGTCCCCTGCGCCCCGGAGGCCTGGGCCCGGCTGCGTCCCGCGATGCGGCTGCGGCCGCGCTGACAGCCTCGTGTGTCTCGGCAGCCGTGTGGTCCCGCTCGCCTTTGAAATCAGCACAGGGACGCGAGTTGCACGCAGAGGAGCCTGGCGTTGGTGCTGCGGGCAGTGGAAGGGGCACGTTGTGCATTGTGGGTGCCGGGAGCGGGCAGCAGGCAGGACAGGCCAGTGTCTGGTGGGACCGCCCTGGAAACTGGGCTCTCACCAAGGGCAGTCGCGGTGGATGTTGCTGCAGTGATGGGTGCTTTGCAGACCAGCGCGCTGGGTGTGAGTGGTGAACTTCCAAGAGCCACCTTCCCCTGCACCTGGGCGGTGACGGCCATCTTGGCCTCGGCAGCCGGGGTCCGGGGGGAGCTGGCTCCGGGAGAGCCCGGTGTGGCTGTGGCGCGTGGGCGCCGGACAGCAGGCTGGCTGGGCAGGGCTCGGTGAATTGCACCCAGGCAGCCCCCACTCGGGGACTTTCCCAGCTGAGGGCGAGCAGTGCGCTCCAGGTCCAGGGGGTTCTCAGTACGCGCCCGCACTTCCCACTGATGGGCCCCTGGGTCTGACTGCTCTGCCGCCCGCGGTGGGCAGAGCGCTGCCCCACTGTCGTGTGGGCGTCTGTGTGTACCTCTCATTTTGATCACCGCTTGAAATTTAAATTCATGGTGTCTTCGAGATACCTGTCAGTTTGTTTGCTGGTCAGTTTTTCTTTTACCACCTGGTATTTCAGAAGTTTGAGCTGGCAGACAAAGCACATGATTCTGTGAATTTTGGTGTTTACATTTCATGAATGTCTTTTGAAATGAAGGTCCAAAATCCATCCCGTGGCCTAACTCAGCTTCAGGAGCACTGGACAAAGAGTCCACTGCTTCGACCCCTCCCCCATGCTACCTCAGGCCAGCCAGGGTGGCTGGTGGAACCTAGCATCTCTGGGCCTGGCAGCCTTTCCCTGAGGGAACTTTGAAGATCAAGTACACGAGAGAGGAAAATAACACACTGCAGACCGGTGCTTCTCAACCAGAGGTGATAATGCTCTTCAGGGGGCATTTGGCAACGTGTGGAGACACTGTGAAGTGTCCCGGATGTGGAGGCCAGGGAGGACGCTGAAGCCCTGCAGTGCACAGGCAACCCCACGCAAACGCCATGGCCCAGGCGGAGGGACCCTGCTCTGAACAAAGCCCACGTTGCCCTTCTGAGTCATTATCCCATTGGCACCTGTCTCGACTGGGGGGTTAACTGGCCATCAGTGGTCTGTCCGTGTTTTAATACAGCTTTCTCCCCATATGGGATCAGCTGTAAGCAGAGCGCCCGCGCTCCCACTAGCAGTCAACACGATGTCCTTTCACCTGACAGCAAACTGACCTTCCCGCAGCCGTGCACGTGGGCACACAGCTGTGCAGGCGAGGGCGGGCTGGGCTGGGCGGCAGTGTGGTCCCAGGTACAGGAACACTGCTTCCGCTCAGGACACCGCACTGGGACGTTGGGCTTTCGGGCTGCAAGGCCCTGCACACGACTGATACTGGACTGCAGTGATGCTTACATGTGCACCCAGGTTGTGCAGCCGTTGCTTCTCTGTTGTGTTGTGACTAAAACTAAAGCTCAGCATCTTAAAGACACAGGTCCCGATGCCTGGGCGAGCTTCACCTGAAGTGGATCAGTACCCACGGTGGGCAGGGTGGGTACCCACAGCAGGAAGGGGTGTGGGGGGCTGCTGCCCCAGGGTATTCGCAGGACCAGTGCACCGCTGCTCTTGGAGCTCGGCATGGTGGCATAACCTCGTGTTGATTTTTGTCACAGGTTGGCGTTCGAGGAAAGGACATTGTTGTTCTTGGTGTGGAGAAGAAGTCCGTGGCCAAGCTGCAGGATGAGCGAACGGTGCGGAAGATCTGCGCCCTGGACGACAACGTCTGCATGGCGTTCGCAGGTGAGTCAAGCTCCGCGAAGACGGCGTTTTGGAGTTTAACTGGTGGATGGGCTGTCGCGAGGCACACCTGTTGCTTTTAAAGCAACAGATCTGGGCTTTTAAGAAAAGGATTGGGCACGGTTTCTTGGTGAGGAGGCTCTCTGCCATGGACGGCTGAAGCCCAGGGGCCAAATGAATAAATACCCCAGGACGAGGGGGCTGTGCTGTCATCTCCACTGCTGTCACCATGTCACCGGATCAGTTGGTCTGTGGAGAGGTCAGGCGGGACATGGCGGACAGGGCCTGTGAGCAGGGAGGGCTGGCCACTGCCCCCGCCTGGCGTGCGTTGTGTCCTCAGCACGCATTTCCTCCCTCGGCAGGTCCAGCCTGGGGAGGTCCCAGTTCACCTGAATTAAACTTGACTTGCCCAGCCAAGGGCTTAGCGTGCTTCCTTCCATGTGCTCTGACGCACAACGTGCTCTCAGGACGTCCTCTCAGGACGTCCACGGAGGCTCACCGGTCCTGGCGGTCCTGGGGTTGGCCTTGGTGCTGGGTTGTAGAGAGCTGGTTTGGGAACCCTTGCCTGAGGTTCACTGCTCTCTGCTCGAGCGATCTGTGTCCCTGAGTGCAGCAGACGCGGTGACACTCAGCTGTCATTGCAGGCCTCACCGCCGACGCAAGGATAGTCATCAACAGGGCCCGGGTGGAGTGCCAGAGCCACCGGCTGACAGTGGAGGACCCGGTCACCGTGGAGTACATCACACGCTACATTGCTAGTCTGAAGCAGGTGGGCACGCTGACGCTGCCCGCGGCTGGTCGCAGCATGGTCGCGGCTCTGTACTTGGTGTGCTGTCTCCTTCCATGCCCAGGCCCGGCCCCTCCTGGGACGTGTGTGCTTTCCTATCGCTTGCCCGTTTCGGTGCTATTGTTCTCGTGGAGGGGCATGGGGCAGGCCAAATGCCTACTTCTGGAGGGAAGTGAAAGTTTTTGTCTTGCCATTCTGAATGACGGTCACCAAGGAGTTGGGAGGGGGCTAGAAGCCACCGCCACTCTGTGGTGACAAGCTAGTCCTCTTTAAAACCAGCTGTGTCACGTTATTCCACGTAGCCTCAGCTGTGCTCCCTGCTGCAACCCTGGTCATTGGCACAGCCCTCGGAGTGAGGATGGCAGAGCAGGGTGGCCGCAGGGGACTGGCTGACGAGGCTGACCGTCTGGGTTGCAATGGACTGCAGAGCTTGCTCGGTGGTGTGCGTTCACCCCCCACGGCAGCAGTGGTTCTGAACAGCCGACGGCTCTTGGGGGCCTTTGGCGCTGCTGTGGCATGTTGACGTGCTCCTCCCCCCCGCAGCGCTACACGCAGAGCAACGGGCGCAGGCCGTTTGGCATCTCCGCCCTTATTGTGGGCTTCGACTTTGACGGCACCCCCCGACTCTACCAGACTGACCCGTCGGGCACATACCACGCCTGGAAGGTGAGTCACTGACAAAACATGGCCTCCGGGCTGTCTCACCACAGTAAAGAGGCTTGGGAGGCCATTGGAGGTCCTGGACCTCCTGGCGCGGAAGTTGGCTGCGTCCTACAAACGTACACGCGCACACACACACTGTCCCATAAAACTTTGATTCACGTGGGAGCAAAGAAGTGGCACTTTTTTTTTTTTGAGAAAAGGGCAGCGAGGTGTAAGGATACACGGCATCAAGTAAAATGGCACCTGTCATTCAATAATGAAGTAGGATTCCATGCTCGGTAAGAAGCAGCACCAGCTCCAAACAGCCCTTTGTGAAAGGAAGGCACAGGGTAGGGCCCGGGGCCCAGGCCACCTCCTGCCAGACGGCCTCTCACCGCGCCCATGGGAGAGGGCGCAAGGCAGCGGCTGGCCGGCCACATGGCTGGCTCTGGATTGTCACAGCTTGTGCCGTAATCGCTTTCAGGCCAACGCCATCGGCCGGGGCGCCAAGTCAGTGCGTGAATTTCTAGAGAAGAATTACACGGATGAAGCCATCGAAACGGACGATTTGACCATTAAGTTGGTTATCAAGGCCCTCCTGGAAGTAAGTTCGTCTTTGAAATCGTGGTGAGATGGTGGAGACACCCACCCGGGGAGTGGACAGCAGAGCTGGGTGACAAGGGAGGAGGCAGCAAGGCTGCTGGGGCAGCCGGGGCCAGAGGCTCAGCTGCTCGTGCCCCCGCACACCGCTCATAGCAGTCGCTCTGCCTTCCTGAGACTCGGCTGCTGCCAGAGTCAAAAATTAGGACTGGGAATGATGGTTGGGGGTCGTGAGGTCTCCAGCTTTGTCATGACATCGGAAATGCTGGTGACTGAAGCCAGAGAGGTAGATGGGCAGGGCTCGGTGGAGGAAGGACGTGACCCCGCTCAGGTCTGCGTGCCAGGAGACAGGAGGGAGTGCAGGTGTCCCAGGGCTCGGGGTGCTGGGACTTCGGTGTCCCAGCCTTTCCCCGCATGTTGCAGGTGGTGCTGACTCAGATGTACGTGACCATTTAAGGAACTTGCCAGGCTGTTTGCTCTGGAGTCTGACGCTCTTATCTCCCCCCCAAGGTAGTTCAGTCAGGCGGGAAGAACATTGAACTGGCCGTCATGCGGCGAGACCAACCCCTCAAGGTAACCGCCGCCTTGTTTCTGTCTTTACTGCGCGAGCTCCCAGGGTCAGGGCAGAGGCCTTGTGCTATATAGCTTTGGCCCTCGGCAAGGTTCTTCCCGAGGCCCCCCACCAATGGGTCAAGAAAAAAGCATTCCAGTACTGCTCTCGCGGTTACAGGCAGTGCACGGCTCTGTCACCATGCAGGCGTGCTGCTGCTGTTTCCTAGTCACCTCAGCTGTCGTTATGGGCCCGGCACACGGGGCCTTGTTTTCCCGTGCAAGCAGCTGTGACGTAGTCTGCCTGGAGTCCAGGGCGCCCTTCCCCAAAGCGGGCACTGCTGCACTGGGCCCCCTCTTGGGGCTTGGGGCTTGGGGGTTGACCATAACTCTTCTTTGGTAGATTTTAAATCCTGAAGAAATTGAGAAATATGTTGCCGAAATTGAAAAAGAAAAAGAAGAAAACGAAAAGAAGAAACAAAAGAAAGCAGCATCATGATGCCTCAGTCCTGCTGGTAGTGATTTTTAAATTCAAATCATGGATGATTCTCTAACCGACGTGTGGGCGTTTCCATTCCATTTATCAGTGCAGCCCAAGTGTCCGCCAATAAACTTGCATATTTTTAACCTTTTCTTGTTTAGAGAGCGTGTGTCTCTTTGGGTGTCCTGTGCACATGGAGCCCTCCCCTCGCTGTTGGCCGGAGTGCTTTCCTCTGTGGGAGATTTCCTCCTAGTTCTCGGTGCCAGGCTCCAAGGTGAGGAGCCACTGACTGTAGCCGGGGTTCCTCCTCCTTGGGGGGCTGTGGAGAGGCTCCAAGGAGACCCAGCCCACTGATGCTATGGGTGCTCCGCGTGGCTGCTGGAGAGGCGAGGCACCTCTTGTCAATGTGCAAACTCGGTTTCTCTCCTTCAGAAATCCTAAACAGACTGATTTTGTTTGACCTTCGTTCAAGTTCCTAATGAACGGAGGTCAAGGACACAAGCGCAGGTTGCACTCAGTTCAAGTGCTTGACTGTTTTGCAGTGGCAGCTGTCTTCAGAACTCATCTTGTTTCTGGTTTTGGTAGATCAAGTCTTCACATTTCTCCTATTTTCTCCCTTGACTTCTGGTGCTGGCTATTCCCTGCCCTCTCTCGCTGTTTAGCCAGAAAGACTGCCCTTCTTTTAGCTTCCAGGCCTGCAGCAGTTAAGTCATGGCCCTTGGCTTTGTCTTTACAGAAAAATCCTATACCAAGTCCCTTTGCACAACTCTGCCACTTTGTACGATGCCTGGCTGCCAGCCCTGGTGATGGAGCGCCCATGCCCGTAGGATTCCAGGGCCCTGCTTTCCACCTCAGTACAGCGTCTTCCTCTGGGTTCTGTAGTAATGGAACATGTCTTCTCAAAAGGAGTCAACAGGCCCAGACACGTGAAGCTCAGCATAAAACGTGATTGTCCAAATGGTTTTCAGTTTAAGACTCAAATAGCAAGGTTAGTCATAGGTGGGAACTGACTTGACTATATTTAGAACCTCAAAGAAAACACCAATTCAGTTCAACTGTTGAGTCACCTAACTGGTTTAGGATTTGTGCCCCGGCTGCCTACATCTAGCATGCACAGTATGGGAGATCTTTTTTATTGGTCAAGGATGTTAGTTGCCAAGACTACAGAACCTGACACTGACAGCCAGGCCCAGACAAAGGCCAGCTGTCTGGCCCCAAGTCACAGGCAGGTACTGCCGGGGAAGCGACACAGCTACCCGGGGGGCCAAGTCCTCTGGGATTGCGTCTTCAAGTCTGACACCAGCCTGTCCTAGCTTTTCTGCATGTTCCAGCCCTGGAACAGGTTCCAAGGGACAGAACTTGGGAGCTCTGGGAGCTTGGAGGCTGCAGCAGGAGGTGGGAGAAGGGGCCACTTCTGCAGCAGGTTGATCTGAACTGGGTTTTTTAAGCTACTTTGTGTCCAAAGTGTCTGGGAAGCAGAGCCCCTTGTCCCCGGAGGTGGCCCACAGTGGACTTGGATCCGCCCCTCACCCAGACAAGCCTGGGCCCGACAGGACCTGCCTGGGGATGGCACATCAGGTGTGGTGTGATGTGATTCTGACAGTCAACAGGACTGTTTACATTCAGAGCCGAGAGGCGAGTTTTAAAGGTTTGCATGTTTATTTATAATTACAATTTACATTATTCCAACATAGTGGCCTCATTGCTACGTTCTAACTCTTAGCCATTACTCCTACAAAAATAAACCCAAGCTCTTACAGTAACTTAATGCGGAACCAAAACCTTTACATCTACTTAAGGGGGGTTAGTTACGAAGGTGCTTATGTTCAACACATGCCCTGTCAAGCAGGGACGCATGCTCATACTAAAGGTCTGACCCCTTTACTCATGCAACAAATTTATGTTCCCCACCCTCCCCTCCACCCACCTTTTAAACAAAAAACACAGAACTATTTACAATTCAGAGAAGATAATGCTCTTGGTCAACCGACCTTACAAAAAAGACTGGCTCATTTCCAAGTGGATGAGACACGAACAATGTTGGCCCGGCTTCCCACACGGACTGGCCCAGGCTGGGCTGGCTGGGACAGCAGAGAGGACAGGGACACGGGGGGGTTTGTCCTGGGCTTCCACCCCAACCCCCTTTCCTATGGAAGCCAGGCTTAGCAACCAACAGCTAGCTCGTGTGCAGGACCCCTTCCCACTTCAAGAGTCCCCCCCTTCCGCCCTGCCAGCCCCCAAACTTGATACCACCACTCTGGACATCAGGTTGTCTGGTCTGCTTGTACAACATGATCTGTGGTCGCCCCACTTCCCCTGCCCCAGGCCCATGCTCTGGGTGCTGGCCCTGCCTAGCTCCTGGGACCTCACCACTGGCAGTGGGGGTGCCAGGCCAGCAGCACCAGGGGCCATTTGGGTGACAGAGCTTTGCCTGGCTGCCAAATGAGATTTGGTTCCACTGTAAAACTCAAAGCTGTCCAAAAAGTCACAAAGTGAGGATCAAGCTGTCACTTTAGAAACCTTTTTGCAAAATACCAAAACCTTAGACTGCACAACTGAGGAGGAAAGATCGAGACACCCTGGAGAGGTTATCCATAAATACCTCCCCCAAAACAAGTGGTTCTAACGCAGGCCACGTCCAATTTCCGTGAAGTCCAGAACAAAAGGATGAGAATTTTCCAAATTCGGTAAACAAAGGGACCCATCATCTCCCCGGTTAGTGCAGTGTCTTCCCTCGCCTCACACAGCTGTGTGCTGCTGCTCCGGCAGGCCTGTGGGAGGAGGACACCAGGTGAGCGACTCGGCCACTGGGAGGCAGCTCCCCAGCATGAGCCAGGCACCGCCTGGGATGAAGACCACGAGGGGCTCAGCCTCCCCCACCCGTCAGACCAAGGCTTCCCAGACCTGCCTATTAACCCACAGTGAAAACCGCCTTTGGACACAGGATGGGACAGCTCCAGCCCCCACCCACCTGGCTGGAGCAGGTCAGCACCATAACCCGTTCACCACCTACACCCTAAGGGCTGGGCATGCAAGTCACCCAGGACCTGGTTGAAAATGCAGGCTCCGAGCCGAGTCAGCTCACAGCTGGGCTGTGCCGAGACCCTGGCTTGCAACAAGCTCTTTGCTGACCCCGAGTAACAAGCACCCAGCCCTCTGTCACCTGGGCCCCTCCCCAGAGATGCAGATTCCATTGGCTCTGGGTCTCGCTGTCCCCAAAGAGCCCCCTGGGTGACTCAGAGGGTCAAGGCCCTTCGTTTGGCCTGGAACTTCGAGATGTCTCTTCTTACTGGAAGCCAGAGCCAGCCCACTGCCCAGCCCTAAGCGCTTCCTGAAGAGGCTCCTACCGAGGTCCTCCCGTCCCAACGGCCTCCCCCACCGGGCCCGGAAGGTTCCCTCACTCACCGTCGGCTGCTTCCTTACACCCTGCCAGTCCCAGCTCTGTGGGACGTCGGGTTGCGCCGGGTTGTACCGCTGCCCCGGCCCCCTCGCAATCCCCCCCGGAAACCACGGCCACGAAGAAACCTTCCTGACACCCCGAAAGTCTCCGTGTTGAGCTTCCTCTCCTCAGCCCACGTGGTCCGCCTGGAACTGATCAAGACAAGGGGTGTGAAACTGCCCGCAGGGGCGCCCCAGAGGAAAGACAGATGGTCACTGTTACTGGAGCCATGGGGGCGACCCAACCAGGCCGCTGCAGCCCGAGACCCAGCACTACAGGTGCTCCCGGCTGCATTTCCAGCCAGGCCTATTCCTCCCTGCACTGGGCTGCTCGGTACAAAACTCTCTGGTCTTTGTCACCTACAATGAGCACGACACGCGTGTGCTCTGAAGGAAGCCTCCACTGCTTGCCAGGCCCAAGGCGCGCACAGGCTCCGAGACCTGGAGCAGGTCCCCGACCGCTCTGAATAAGCTCCTACTAGATGAGGAGGTTGGGTTACATGTGACAAGGCCCCCCAGAATACGCTTATGCCCCTTGGGGTGGGGACACAGCACCAGCACTCTACACTGTCCCAACATCCTTTGTGCTACCTGAATACACAGCCATTATCCCTATACCCACAGCGAGGACCCCGTGTGCTTGCAGACAGCTCACACACAACACCCCCAGACCCCTCACTGAAAGACACAGCCACTGTGCCCTCCAGCTTTCAGACTAGGCCAACGACAGGGACGTCACCGGCTTTCACATCTGGCCAGCAAACCCCACGAGCTCCACTTCAACCTGGTTCAGAAGCCAAGCTCCCCACCCCTATTCTGAGACACCTGAACCACCATGGGTGGACGTGAAGCCCTTCTCACATGAAACCCAGTGAAGCTTCAGATGGCGTCACTCCTCAGCACCCACCCCACCAGCTCGCAGTGCAGCACTTGAGATAAAAGCCAGGCATCCCCAGGACTTTTGAACCCTGAGGGCACCCCCCCACCTCAGCTCCTCCCTGGCCTGCCGGCTCTGCGCCAGCCACATGGGCCCCGACGCGGCCACCCTACCCAGCCCAGAAAGGCTGCTTTTACTTTATGCACAGGCCGGGAGACCTCAGCATGCGAGCAGGTCATTCCCACCACACCCCTCGCCGCCCCCCCCCCGCCCCCACTGCTTGGTTTTCCCCAGTGCATTTTCACCGTACGTATGTGCATTTTCCCATCACCTACTTCCCCTGCCAGAACATCTAACTGTGGGAAGGTCAGAACCTCCTTGTTTGGTTTCTGCGGTCTCTGGTGCCGAGCAGTGGGCCTGGCACTCCACCTGCAATGGATGTTTCTCCACCCCGCCTGTTCTGTAGACTCCTTCCACCTCGGTCTAGCTTGCTCATGGCCAACACCTGAGCACCAGCTGCTGGGTGCTAAAAACACAGCCTGTGACAGGGTTCCCAGCAATCAGGTGAAAACACACTAGGACACAACACACTGCCTCAGGCAGCAAGGGCCTCAGGCCACCAGCGTCAGCTAACGGATAAGTCACTCAGCTGGGGGGGAGAGGGGGGACTGAACCTGCCGTGATGGAGGAGCAGACCAGCCAAGAGGGAAGTAGGGGCTGGACTTCGGGCAGACCCCTCAGGGGCCTGTGACTGCCAGGGCTCCCCATGCTGCCACCAACTACCACTGCTGGCACCGTGACTGCAAGAACGCGAGCAGGCCCCTAAGAGAGCTGCCCTGAACCTGAGGCGGCACGTCGGTCTTCGGGAGCGCGTGCCCGCCTGCGCGTGCTGACAGAGTGCCTCCCAGCAGCGCACGAGGCCTCACCACCCCCAGCCTCCAACCTGCTCTTGAGCTCAGAGGAGATGTTGTCAAAGAAGGACTTGGACTTGTCATAGTAGCAGTTGGGCCCCAGGTGGTCCTCCTCAGCAGGAGCCGCGTCACTCGGGGTCACCACTGCCGGGTCCTTCTCGTCCCCTTTCTCCGCTTTGTCATCTGCACGGAGAAGCACACCCAGAGCTGCTGGGAAGCAGCCAATCACTCACCACCACCCTCAGGCCTCAGCCACGCTGCCCAGAGTGCTTTGTGCTAAGTGGCCTGTCCTCCTAGCTCCGACCTGCTGGCCCTGTCCGGCCAGGCTGCCGTCCACTCTGCATGTTTCAGTGGGTCCTCAGGTGGCACCCCCCACGCACCGGTCACCAGCTCAACCCCACTGTCTCAATCCCAGCTGTCTTTCCTTGACCCGCTCTACGGATACTCCTTGGGGGGGAGGAGCGTGAGCTTCCTGCAACGACGCAGACCTTTAAAATTCAGCTTCTTCTTAAATTCTTTGTCCAGCTCCTCACGGTTGAACTGGGCGTTTGCGCTCTCAAAATCGAAGTCGCCTTCAAACTTGATCGTGTTCTCCTTGACATGAGTTGGGCGGCTTTGCCCTCTGGAGCGGTTCCTTGTTCGTCTGTTCCCTGTGGAGAAACGAGTCCGGCTGGTCAGCCACCACCCAACGTTACTGAGGCACACATGACAAAGAGGACAGAGCACCCGCAAGCAGCCCCACGGAGAAGCGGGCAGGGCAGGCGGAGCACCTGGGTGGCTCGGGCCCTGGGCTCAGGTGGCAGCGGCTGTTACCTGATCTCCTCCTCTGGGGCCTTCTGTTCTCGTCGTTCACCTGCCCTTGAGCTTGCACAGTGGCCGGCTGAGCTACATCTAAAGCGCAAAAGGGAAGAGTGAGGCAAGCGCCTGCGAGAGCATAAGCCAAAGCCGGAAGCGGGCAGCACCTCCCCGGGCCATGCGGCAGGGGCCTGCCCTGCAAAAGCACGTGGTGCTCAGGGTGGGGGGCGTAGTTATTTCCAGAAAAGCTGAGAATAGGGAGCACACTCCGGGGGCCACGCGTCTCAGTACCGCTAGCGGTCTTGCTGCTCGGTGGGGCCGGGCGCCCGTTCAGCTGCATCCCCACCGTGCCCTTGCCGGGGAACAGCTTTTTGGTATTCAGGTTATCCAGAGAGCCAGTCTGGACAGCCTGCTCCACCATGGGGCTCTTGCCGACTGGGACGGATGGAAAACCAGCTCCTGAGTTGGGAAGAGGAGGAGGATTGGAGGAAAGCCAAAAGAAGAAAACGTCACACCCCCCCTCCAGACACTTCTGTCATGGCTGGCGTGCCAGACAAGAGAAAGGCAACCACCTAGAGGTCCTACCAAACCCAGGCAAAGCCCCCTCAGGGGCCACCCCTCTGCACCCAGTCTGCCAGCAACACGGCACAGCCAGCTTAGCCCAGAAGCCAAGCCCCAGGCTCCCTGTGTCAGGGAACCCCAAGGAGGTGAAAAACACCCAGGCACAAATGAGCACCTCACAGGCGGTTTAGAAATAGCTTTCCAAAACCACCTGAGGAGCTTGATGGTTCTGAGATGGCTGGTGAACGCTCACTCTAAGAATGTTTTGTGCTGGGCCACGCTGGGTGACAACCACGCAGCCTGAGTTTGTCCAGAAAATGCAGTGGTCAGCCTTTGAAATTAAAATCTAGAATACTATCATGTTCGCTTAAGGCTTAACAACGCCAAAAAAGATGACACAGTAAGAATGGATGACAGAGAAGTAACAGCCTGCACTCCTCGAGAGTCAAGCTCATCACAGAAACAAAAGCCTCCAGCTGCTGCTGGTGACGGGGCTGCATTCCCAGCCCTGAGCACAGGAGGTAACTGCTCAGACACGGCGCTCCCCAGACAGTCCTCTAAAGCAAGGAGGAGAGAGGTACGTGCATCCCACACACGCCATCCCCTCACCCACCTTGCTCCTGCATCTGTGGCCAGTGTTTAAATGGGGCCATGTGGGACTGGGTGGAGGTGACACAGAAGATGAGTTACCCCTAACTACGGGGTAACTAATTTGAGAAGGATGACCCTACACGAGTGAACAGCAGGTATTTCACCTTTTCCCCCACATGAGACAGAAACTAGAGAAATTCCTGTGGCAAATGCGTTGTAACCAGCTCTAGCTACTCCCAGGGCCGACTGGGACAGCCTCCATCCATCTGACACCGTAAGGGTCCTCTACGACGGGCACTGACCCAGGCCACTTTCTCTGGCCTGTCACCCCACTCGGTATGGACTTCCCTGAGTGACACGGCTCGGGATGGCTTCCTGCTCACACTGGAACTGCACGGGGCAAGAATCAGGCTTGTCCTTTTTGTAACGCCAGAGCAGTTAAAACCATCTTGCCCTATGAGTTTTATGTTCACGGTACTAAGAAAAACACACTTGTATAATTTTCAGGTGGGGAGAAGGCCTTACTACTTCTGTGAGTGGAATACACTGGCACTCGTGCAGGACAGACGACGACACGTGCAAAGTGACAGACCCACAGTAGTTGTGCCAGAATGAAAGCCCGGCTATTATCCTGAACCCAGTCTCTCCAATGGTGAGAGCAGCGCTCTACCTCCAACAGTCACACATGCGCATTTCAGACCCCCAGTAAAATGAGAACCACGGCAGGAAAGGCGAAGAAACCGCGCAGGCGCCGCCCCGCAGCGGACAGGTGGGGCACACGAGCATTAAGACGCCAGTCATCGGGCCCACACTGTTCACCTGCCAACAGCTCGGGCCAGGCGCTCGTTTCAAACAGCTTCATTTTACAAAGACACATGAGGGCCCCTATTTTGATGAGTGAGGGGCGTGCCATGGGTCCCACGCGGCCTGAGTCGTTCAGGGGTGTTCCCCTGCAGTCTTCCCCGCAATCTGGACCCCAGTTAAGACCAGCAGAAAGCCCAGGAAACGGCCTTCTTGTGCACAGGGCAGTTTCCCACAAGTGGCAATCGCAGGACAGCTCAGAACAGGCCCTGGACCCAGGGAGAGTGGACGAAATGTTTCCCCAGTTCTTGCTAATCCTCCTTGGAAACTGGAGTTAGTCAGTTAGCACTATGTGCTGAACCAGAGAGAAACCGCTTCACTGACCCACAGGCTTAGCAAAGCAACTGCTACAGCTACTATCACTCTGGTCTACTGGTTACCCCTCGCTCTTAGCAAGGCTTGCAAGACAGCATGCAGTTCTCCGAGCCTGCTGTTACCCTTGGAAGTGAGCTGGTGTGGCTCTGAGCACGTGTCAGGCTCTGAGACGGGCTGTGGAGATGGAGAGGAGCTAGGGCTGGAGGCTGCGGCCGAGGCTGGCGGGCTTACCAGCTTCTCTAAAAGAAGAGAAAGGAGAAAAGAGCAAAAAGAAAGGGTACAGATAAGTAATGAGAAACTTGTCTTGTGTCCAGCCAGCTCGGAAAGAGCCAAGCGTCTCTTGCAGGACACTTGGCTCCCACAAACCTATTCTAGAAACACAGGGAGAGACTGAGAAGGGCACCGCACACTAGGAGCAGCCAGCAAGACAACCTGACTTTCAGAAACAAGTGACCCACAGAACCATCTAGGGCCGGATCACACCCATTGCTTGGAGCAGGAGCAAGGGCGGGGGAGGCCTGCCAACTCTGGTTTGACTGCATCGCAAAGCTCCGGCCGGGGCCAGGTGGACCTTCTCTCCACATGTGTGGGAGAGTCTCAGTCCAGGCTTAGTCAACCTGGGGAAACCGAATTTTTGAGCGAGGCACTGACAGCAAAACGGTACACGACATATCACGTGGGCGTCGTATTTAACTTGTGTTTATGGGCTTACAAAAGTGCAGGCAGTTACAACTCATCTGTAATTACACCTGTCAGTCATCACGTCTTTGCAGCAGACGTCCCATGACTTCCACCCAGACCTAGGCTGACATTCGATGAATAGATTAGATTCACCTGTTCCAAAACGCAGACTGCTGCCTTTTTATTTTCAACCGAGTAGTAATAAGACAGACGTTCTGACTAGTTGAAGCTGCACTGAATAATGTACTAAGTGTGCCCTGTAAGCTGAACGTGACAAAAACAGCGTCCCCCCAAAAGGACCTGTGGCTCCGCTCCCTGGAGGTCACAGCATGGGCCGTTTCCCAGGTAGAAACAGGTTACTCACCCAGACCCAAGGAAGCTGCGTACTGCTGGCTCAGCAGGGAGCTGGCGGCCAGCTGGCTGTAGGGCGGCACTCCTCTGAAGGGGCTGTAAGGCACGTGTGGCTGGAAGGAAGAGGCCGAGCCCAGGGAAGACTGAGCAAGGAGACACAGAGGTGAGAGCAGCGTAAGGCGCTCCTGTCGCCCTGCCTGGGGGGCACTGTTCAGGCAGGGAAAGCAGCCTGGTCTGCCAGCCTGCGTTCCTGGAGGCTTGGGCTGCGCTCAGGGGTGACTTTCAAGATGGTGTTGCGAAGTGAAAGCTGCCTTTCCCCCCCAGCTTCACCTGGCCAGGGAATTCCCACATGAATTTCTTCTAAGTCAATTAACCCCTCCAATGGTCCCCACTGCCTGGCATCAGGTAGTCCAGGCTCTGCAGAGGACAAAATGCTATCCTTGGCTTGGCCCTGCCCCCAACACGCAGTGTGGCTGGTGAACTCTCTCCAGGTCCCCAGGCATCCACCTTTCCCTGCCCGGTGGCCCAGACCACACCCACCGAGCAGGCCCACAGTCCCACAGCCTTCTGCACAAGAGCCAGTGAGTACCTAATTCACAAGCCTCTGGTACCTGAGGTCAATATACCAAACAGCAGGCAAACCCTGAGTCCCACAGCAATGCAATGCAACGTGGACTGTGCAGGGAGCCAAGTCCTGTCCCGCTGCGAGCATCTTAGCCACTCCCACCACGCCACTGGGGCTTGGGACCAGAAACTAAGGACAAACACAATTCCCAGCACCCCCTCTCCCTGCCCCTGCCCCTCTCACTCTCCTGCACACACTACTGCACGCTACGGGAATTAAGACTTTCCACAGCAACAACAACAGACCAGATCAAACTAAACCACTTTTCACGAAAAGGCTATTCCTTGAGTTGAGTTCTCTGGCCAAAGAATGACACCAAGATGCATCCGAAACCCAGAATCTCAGAAATGTGCCCAAGGAGTGGGGCCACGTACTCACCTGAACGATGGCAGGATCCTGAGGGAGTGCATGCTGCGCTTTCGGAGGCTCGCAGACCGTAATATCTTTGATATCACTTCCCCGGAAGATGATGTACTCGTAAATCTCCTCTCTCGGAGGCGCAGGCCTATCTGTGGGGCGATCTTCAGTACCAAAGGACCTCACTTAGGAGTGAGAAAAACACAGTAAGTGTCCTCCTCAGCCAAGTGCACTCAGTCCTGTGGCTCCCGAGCTTTCCAAACACGGGGCAAGTGGCCCCTGCCCTGGGTGCCATCCATAGCCCAGCACCGCTTTCCATGTTTCGGCAATTACTCCACACACACCCCCCTCAGATTTTCAAGGGACAATACCAACAAGACCCCAGTTGGCAAAGCGCCAAAAAGTTCTAGGTCACAAAGACAACAAGGAACGAGCCCAAGGCCTGGCGTTCTCATGAAGCTCTACGTTCTCAGGCGTGAACACAGAAGACACGCTGCCCGGGGCAGGCCACGTTTGCTCACGTCTGACTTAGCAGATTAAAACCCCAACAGCTGCTTTTTGACCCAGACCCCCAACACATCACCACTGAGGAGACACATCACCCAGAGGAGTCCCTTTCCTTCAGAGAGAAGCCAGGAGGTTGAGTGTGGTCCCCACCCTGTACCCACAACCAGCCCGGGAGGAGCCCTTACAGAACAATGGGAGAACTTTGACCCCCACCACCAGCTTCTCCGGCTGCGGAGGGGCTCCTTGGGGTATTAATTCCTCCCAGAGGGTTCAAGAAGCCCAACGGATCTTCTCCTTAGATCTCTGGGGTGGAGCTGGGCTCGAAGCAGCTTGTATCTAATCTACACACAACTCTTGCTGAGGATCAGGAACTACTATGGGCCTCAGTTTCCCCAACTGGGATCTCAGGTCAAATGCAGTCAAGTGCCAAGAGACCCATCAAACAAACAGTCCGTCTGTAGACCTGGCTGCATGCAGCACTTCGAAGACGCAGGGGAAGGACACTCGCCATCTTTCCTGAAGGATGAAGACAAAGAAACTTTGGGGCCCCCTCCTGCCTCAACAAGCTCAGAAAAGATTCTGGGCTCCTCTGGAACCGCAGCACAGCCATCTTTCTCCAAGTCTCCAAGGGGCTTCAGAGTGCTTACTTACCTGTGCCTACAGGGAGGGATCTGCCACAAAAGGGTAAACCCAGATGCAATATCTGGCTTAGGATGGGCAAGCGCTTTAAACCGGGGCACCTAGCTGCCGACCGATGCGTCTATCCTGGCAGGAAGTTCCATTAAAACGTGGTATTTGTTCAGGCTCGAGGCCCCAGCTGCTTAATAGATTCCAGAAGGGCTTGCAGGAGGTGGGTTTTCTCACCCCCAGCCTTCTGGGCAGGCCCCGGGGAGACTCGGGCCCCTCGCCCCGCCCCGCGGGTTCTCTGCGCCAGCTGCCCCTCGGGCAGGTGGGGAGGAAGCAGCCCAACGATCCCGACCCCCACCTGCAGAGGTGGGCTACGCGGTGGAGGGGGCGGCGCCGCGGAGCTGGACCCTCCCCCACCACCCACCCCACCCCGGGCCTGGGCGGGCCCGTCGCAAACAATAACGCCGGGGCCGGGGAGACCTTTGTGCAGGCCGGGGGCGCCCCGGGGGGCGGGGGAGCCCGGGAGTGGGGGACAGCGGGGAGCGCCCCGGGGGCAGGGGTGCCTGGGGGTGGGAGCCCGCAAGGGGTCCTGGGGGGCGGCGCGGAGACCGGGGAGTCGTGGGGGTGGAGCCAGACTGTTGGCTGGCGGGGGCCGGGCGGTTGGCGCGGCCGCGGCGGGGCCGCTACCTTTGGCGAGCGCCACGGTGGAGTTGTCCGTGTCGATGGTGTACAGGATGCCCTCGTAGCGGATCTGCGCCTTGGAGATGAGGCTTATCTTGCTGCCCAGGTACGGGGTGCCCGACGAGCCGCTCATGGCGACGGCCGCCCGGCCTTGCCCGCTCGCCTCCGCGCGGTCGCCTCGCTGTCTGCTCTGCTGCCACCGAGCTCCTCCGCCGCCTCTGCCTCGGTGCCGCCTCACCACCGCCCGAGGGGCCCGCGCGGAAACCAGCAAGCAAGCGGCGGCGCGCGGCGGGGGTCTCGCAGAGAAGCGCGGGGGAGGAGGGGCCGCAGCAGCCACATCCGGGGCCTCGCGTCGCTACGCCCCGCCCCCGCACGCTCGCTTTGCATTGGCTGGTCTCTCTGGCCTCCCTTTAAATATGGCCGCGCTGCCGGCCTAGGGGCGGGCCCGCACTCGGCGCCTGCGCGGCGAGCGCGCCAGCCCCGACAGGTTCTCCCCGGCTTTCCGCCCCTCCTCCTCGGCCGGCTCCCGGCGGGCCCCGCGCGGAGTGGGAGCACGAGACCGGGGGGGCGGGCCTGGGGGAGGGGTGGGAACAGGGCTGGGCGGAGCGCGGGTGAGCAGGGCGGGGGCGTGGGGACGGCAGGGAGGGGACAGAGGGGCGGAGTGGGTGGATGAGCTGGGGGGAAGGTCGGCCGGGATGGAGCGCGCGTGCGTGGGGGCGGAGCGCTAGGCCTCGCCCGCCGCGCGTGCCGGCCGGGCCGCAACCTGGTGCTGCGAGCTTGCAGACGTGACCCCACACCCCCGTCTCGGGTTTCCTTCTGCAGAAACACGCCGGGGCGGCTTTTTCTGTCCTGGCTCGGAAGGTCTACTGCCCGGGGTGCGCCCCGACCTTCCCCTTCCCCAGCTCCGGGCTGGGGTTCATGCCCGCGCGGCGAAGGTGGGGGGATCCCTGCTGCGCGAGGTGGAGGCGGGAGCCGGGCCCGGGGGTTGAGGCCGGGGGCGGGGGCGCTGGAGGGTCCCTGCCGGGGACTGACGGCGGGGCCGCCCTGCGGGCGCGGGGCGTAGTAGTGTCACAGCTGCGGGTAACGAGCGCTTCCGGCGCGTCAGCTACTAAATATAACCAGCTGAGCGCCTCTTCGCCTTTCATCTGCCCCTCCCCCGAGCCTGCGGCGGCGTCCGCGTCCCCTGAAATAAAGCCACCAGGCCACCAGGCCTCAGAGCCCCGCCCGACCCGGCCTCCTGCCGCCTCGCCCGCTGGCCCAGAGGCCTGGCTGGGCCTGGTTTCCATGAAGCGAAAACGGGCCGCCCCCCACGTGGCTCAGACGCGGTCTTCCCCGCTCAGCGCTCAGCTCCGTTAACGGTTATGCGTGTGCCCTTGCTTTTTGTCCCCCTCTCCCTCCCAACTGTGCTCATCAGATCAGGGACCACTCTTGGGTCCTGAAAAAAACCATCGTGGGTGGTGATTAGTATTTCGTAACAATGAAACAGTAAGATAGAAACTATCAGAGAGCCTCCCACATAGGACAGTATTGCTTTGTGAAGCGGCTATGATGTATAGTTAAGGGGATGCTTGGTCAAGATGTGAAATGTATTTCTTACCCCTGAGTGCTAGACAAAAAAGGGAAACCCCTGCAGAGAAGTTGCCTCCAAGCAGGTAGGCGCCTGACTCCCCATTTCCAGAGGAGGAAGCACATGGCAGTAAAGGGGAGCAGGCAAGTTGCAGACGCGGCAGGCTCTTGCCCTCTGTGAATGCACCCACCCTGGGTCCCACCCGGCAACATCCGCTGAGAAGAGAACAGTAACGGGTTTGAGAAAAGGGAGAATTAGAAGGGAAAATGGATAAGTCTTCAAATTTATGTGCTAAGATTTACCTGTAAGTTCCAGATCTGCTTCTTGGCTCCTGGAAAGGTGCTGATGAGCAGGGGCAGCCCAGCCACAGAGTCAGCCCAGCCGAGGTAAGAGAGGTTTCCTGGGACGGGCGCATCCTGCCCCTAGAAGTGAGAAGGGACTCTCCCTCAGCACAGCACAACCTTCCCCGGGGGTGCACCTGTCTGGAGTAGGTGCTGCCCCAGGTCTCCGGGGCACCTCAGCAACTGTCTGGTCTGGTGGTCCCCTTGCGCAGCTTACATCCCCCCTGCCCCCCCACTTTCCAGGTCCAGAACATGACTTGCCCAAGGTCACAGATTCCATGCCTCACACCTCCAGCTGTGTGAGCCACAGCTTCTGTGCGTGTGTTGGGGGTGTGGCTGCATTCTTCACTAATAGGAACTGATTCTATCTTGGAAAAGGGAGCTGGATCCCGAGCCCACGACCAGGGTAGGGTGCTGTTCCCTACCTTTGAGAGCTTGCCAGGCTCCTGGGTGTGCAGCTGGGCACTTCCCTGAAGACCTTAGCCATGGGCAAATACCCAGGCAGGGCAGAGGCTAAAAATACACACGCTGCACAGGTCCCGGAATGCCAGCCCTGCCATTCGTTCCTCCGTGTCCGTGGAGGGTGCTTGCGGAAGGTCTGACAAGGGGAGTTGTACAGGGACCTAAACCTGGCCCAGGAGCCAGTTGACGTGGTGTGTTCTCCAGACGGGAGCACACCCATCCAGTCCCTCCACCTTAAATAGCTCTTCATAACGCCCACCCACTCGTTGATCACCAAGCCTTAGACTACTGGGCAGAGGGGTGTAGAGACGAGCTGGGAAGCTGGAAGACTCCCTGCCTCGGTTTCTCCATTTGCCAGATAGAGATTTTTTTTTTTAATTTTTTTTAAGGAGGGCACAGCTCACAGTGGCCCAGGTGGGGATCGAACCGACAACCTTGGTGTTGTTAGCACCACGCTCTAGCCAGCTGAGCTAAGCGGCCACCCCAATGGAGATTATATTAATAGCTCCCTTGCCCATCTCACTGGTGGTTGTGAGGATCCTGGAACACAGTGCCTGGAAAGGGCTTAGAAAGGGGCAGGGCCACACAGGAGACCTGGTGTGCAGAGGGGAAAACAGAGGCAGTTAGCGAAGTTTCCAGTGCAACCATGGAACACTTACAAAGCGCCTGCTATGTGTGTGGAGGAGAATAAAGCCGTCCCTAATAAAAGCAGTTGTGACTGTGGGCACTGGACCGTGCTCTGGGTTCTATCACCAGTCTAGCTGAGGTCACATGGCCAGCGTTCTGTGGCAGGTGAGGGGCACCTTGCCACAGAAAACCATTTGTGACTAATGTGTCACTGAGGGAGAATGCCCCGCATGCCACTGATTCCACAGGTGTCATCGCTTAGTGGGCGCAAAGCAGAATAGGTGAGTTGATTCAAAATGTTAATGATAGGTAGGTGTTCCACGATACAGCAAAAGTCAGTGGTCTAAAGCATGGGACGGCACCAATGAGGTGGGACATCGCTTGTCCCCTCCTGTCCTTCAGGACGTTGTGCAGGGCGGGGCAGCCCTCGCCCACCTGCAGAGAGCGAGCAGCCCATGGAGCTGGGGGATTACAGTGATCAGGGCTGGCTTTGAAGATGTCACTTACTAGGGGGTGGTCAGGCAGGAAAAGGGCCTGGAGACCCAGGGAGGGTGAGTTCAGGGCTCCTGACCCATGCGTGTGGTCCTGAGGTGAAGACAGGAAGGAGGGCACAGCCAGGAATTTCCCCAGGTCTGACCTGCTCTTGACTCCTGCTGAAATCCGTCTCCTCCTGCCCAGAGTCCTGCAGGTTTATACACCTTCACACCCCCTCCCCTCCTCTGCCTTCCCATTGACCCCTTCTGTGCATGTCTGTCTCTTCCTTCTCCCCCTCCTCTTTCCTACCTCTTCCCCTCCCCTTTCCTCCTGTCTTCACCTCCAACCCTGTGCCATGTGTCCCTGGGCATGTCCTTCCTCTGCTCTGCCACACAGTGGGACTGCTGGCAGTGCCACCCAGCTTCTGGGGCAGGGTGCCGTTGGCAACAGCGATGGGGCAGGCCAGCAGCTCAGGCTGCCTCCAACCTGCCCCCACCACCCTAAGAGCTGCTCCACCGCTGGCCTCGGCTTCTAGCACGGAGCCCCCACCTGGACCTTGCCTCTTGGCAGTTCCCGAGAGGAGAAGGGACAGGGTGACAGAAGTCACCAAGGCCACAGGAAATGGGACCTAGGAAGTGGGCCAGGGTATATTCCCCTGAGCACACTGCCCATGTGCTTGGGGTTGTTTCTATTTATCAATAAAACGTAGTTCTAAATACCGAGTGGTGATTCGGATCATTCATAGCGGCGTATGCCCTGACGGAAGACTCTGGGTGCTGCTCATGGCAGACCTCAGCGGCACAGGCAACGAAGGAGCCTCCTGAGCCCCTGTGTGGAGTGACAGGCAGGCGCGACACACAGGCCCTCAGACGTCAGCATGGCGGTCACCTGGGGCCTAGTGGCCAGCAGGGGCCTGGGGTACATTCCACACAGGTGCATTCCATTTGCGCCCACTCATGACCTGAGCACTTCTGTGCATGTGTCTGTCACGCTGGAACCCATTGATCACGCTCCTACGTACGGGTACGGGCCCTGCTCTGTGCAGCCCGTGTCTGCCTGGCCGTGCCCTCTCCCCAGTCCCGGGAAGTGCGATGCTGCACCTGCAATCCGGGTCGCAGGGCTGGGACCTGCACACTGCCTCACAGCACTCGGCCTGGGCACAGGCCAGCTGCAGCGTCGCTCTCCGGGGCCCAGATGCAGGCTGCAGCTGGACTTGGGCGAAGGGAGCAGCGAGTTGACAGGTGCTCTCCTGTTGTATTCCATCCTTTCTTGACCCGTGCACGGGACGCGGGTGTGTCCTGGGGAGTGGCCATGGGAGCTCATAGGATTCGAACTCCAAGGCTGGGCACTCGTCCTCGCGCCCGCCTGACAGTACACGAGCCCTGGCCTGACAGAACCACAGCCCCAAGATGAAGTCACGGAAATAAAGAACTGGTGGCGGAGGCCGGGAGAGACGTCCAGGCTTCCCAAAGCCTGTCCTTACCTGACAGTGCTCCGAGAGCTGGCCTGAGGGCCCCTATCTGTGCGCTGAGACATTCTCCCACCCCACAGCGGCTGCCATACGCAGATGGCAAGCGTCCTGCCAGGCACGTGGCACTTGCACTCGTGTCAAGGTCCAACTTGTTAACACCATACATGTTCTCTTCTGTGGCTGCCTGAAACACCCTGAATGCAAAGGCTGCATCAAGGCGCCGAGCAGCAAGGGACATGTGCATCAGGAGACCGTGGGCACCCAGGCGGGCCCTTGCTGTGATGCCCACAACAGGGGCCAGTGTGTGCGCAGGCGGAGAAGAGGGTTCCACTGCAGGAAGATCGGTTCTCAGCCCAGGGCCGCTGCCAGTTTTCTAGCAGCTGGTTGGGGACGATGGTGCCTGACACACATTGGCTGTGGCTCGTCCTGTTCACACAAGCAATCGCAGACGCGCGTGATCACAGCGGAACACAAGAAATACATCTGCCTCGGGACTCCAGGTTCGCGGCAGGGTTTTCACAAACGGTCTTCACCCCTGATTGCAGCCCCTCGGGCGAGCACGCCCGCGTCTGAGCGCCTTCCACTGGGCTGCGCTGAAACGCGTGCCTTAGTCATTGATTTGTCTGTTTAAAACCTTATTGAGGTAGTACTTACAAGCCATAATACTCACCCATTTAAAGTGGACAGTCAGTGTTTAGTATATTCACAGGGTTGTGCAACCATCCCCAGTATGTAATTCCAGGACATTTCCTCGTCCCCAAAACCCCGTACCCAGTAACAGTCACTCCCCTCCCCCTCCCATGAGACCTAGGCCTTTGGATTTGCCTGTACTGGACATTCCACATCCGATAGAATCCTACACTATGGGCGCTTCTATCTGGCCGCTTTCACTCAGCACACATTCAGAGATGTTTTAAGGCTCACCCACATCTCAGCACGTCTCAGTACCTCATCTCTTTTGATGGCTGTGGAATATTCCACTGTGGGGTGTTGCTTATGTTTTCATCAGTTGATGGACATTCGGGTTTTCAGCTGCTATGAACATTTGTGTACAGGCTTTGTGTGGACGTGTGTCTTTGTTTCTCCCGGGTGCATAGATACGTGGGAGCAGAATTGTTCACTCACCTGGTAATCCTGTTTAACCTTGTGAGAAACTGCCAGCCTGTGATCTAAAGTGGCTGCAGTACTTTATGTCCCCACAGTGACGTGAGGTGGAGCCCAGTCCCGGTTCGATGTTATCTGGGGACAGGGCGTCCCGTGCTGGTCCTCCGTTGCGGAGTGAGAGTCGTTTCCCAGCTCACATGAGCAGCTCGCACCAGGTGTCCACTCGCTCTGTCCGCAGTTGCCCAAGGGACAGAACTCTCTGCTCAAGTGAGCAGGGCCGATAGAGGTTGCTTTAATGACCAGTGTTGGGAGGGCACTGGTGACCCCTCCTGGGAAAAGCTGCAGCGGGGTGGGGTTGCCATGCTCGCCCGCCTTTCATCCTAGCCAGTCATGGGGAACACTGGAACTCAGCCCGGAACCCCAGACCCTGCATCTCCAATCTTCAGGTCTCTTGTTACCATCCCTGCCTGATACGTGCAGACCACACATTGTGCTTCTGAGTGGAAAAACAAGGCCCATGCAGCAAACACCACCGTGAAGAAAGCACTCAAATGAAAAATACCAGCAGTTGGAACTCATGATTGTCGTGTGTGCTGGGTCTTGTGCTAAGCAGTTCACACGTTTGATGTTCACAGCGGCACTGGAGCAGGCCCCATGATCATCCCGTTTCATAGACAGGAGACTGAGGACCAGGACAGTTCAGGGACAGGCCCACTGTCCCAGCAGAGCCGGGGTGCAGCCCCCGCTAGGGAAGCTGTGGTCCCCAGCATGCTCTTATGCTTCCTCCACAAATATTTGCTGGGTGAATAAATGAACCCTCCCTGGCCATCCCACCTGTCATCACACAAAGGCCAAGCGGGAGGGCGGGAGGCTGGTTCCTCCAGGAAGCAGATGCTGGGACAGTGAGGATACAAACGGTTTATGGAGGGTAACGTGTGTGAGTGGAAAGGAAGTCAGATTGGGCTGGGAGCTGTGAGGCCGACATGCAAACCTGACGACGGCTGTGTGTGCCCAACGGGAGCTCCAGAGGAAAGAGTGTTCAGGGGATGAGTCCCACGCTGGGCAGAAATGGCCAGGCCCTAGTACCCCGCTTTGCTCAGTCACTGGCTGGGGCCACCCTGTGAAAGGCACTACCTCAGTGAAATCTAAGGCTCTGATGGTCACAGGCTGTCATTTAGCGTGCTGTCACAGTTGGACAGCAGGTCCCTTTTGAAAGAGAGATCTGTGTGGCCACAGTCCACGCCTTGTACCCGCAGGTTCTCTCCCCACACGTGGGGGCTCCTGCAGGGGTGGCCCAGCCTCTCTTCCTGGAGGGAGACTCAGGAGAGGGGGAGGCCAGTGAGCCCCGTCGCTGCAGCTGGTCCCCTCCTCCTCCATTTTGCAGCCTACACCCCAGCTCAGCTGTCACCTCTTTAGGTTTTGGGGGCCTACGTAGGGGTGTGACCCACGCCGTCATTGCTTTGGGGTCTGAGCCCCTGGTTACTGCTCCTCCTCTGGCGGGGCAGCTGCACTGTCCACTCACGGTCACAGGCATGCAGGGGCACCCTGGTGCCAAGAGGGCCCCGAGCCCCCTCAGAACTCGGCCCCACAGGTACCCCTCCCCTTTCTTGGCGGCACAAGCGGGCTGGACCTTGCAGCCCTACTCCTCCAGTATCGGCCCAGCTCTGCTGTGACTCAACTCTGGGTACTGGCCAAGTGTCCTGGAGAGGGTGTGAGGTCAGCGTCCTGAGAGGCACCTGCAGTCTCTTGAGGGCGAGCATGCTACATCATGTCCCCAGGAGGGCAGAGCCTGCTCTTGATGGTGAGTGCTGGGCCATGTTTGCTTGCTCAGAGGGTTCAAAGGCATCTAAGGAATCACACTGCATGCACGCATTCAGGTCCCACTCCCGGGGGGGTCCCAGGGCTCCCAACCAGGGCCCTGACGTTGGCCTAACAGTCCTGCCTCAGCTGAACAGTCAACCTTGATATTCAGAGGCTGTGGCTCTCTAATCTGGACTTGAACTTGAGCTGTTTCTGCCCTTCCGCCTGAGATGAGGGCCCCTTTGAAGCTGCTAATGAGACTTGGGGCTCACTCTGTTTTCAATTGTTTGTTAATTGCCCTCAGCTTGTCATTATCGTCTCTGAGTCAATGCAACTTTGTTAACAGCCCTCCAGGCCCATTATCTCCTCCCTCGTGTACTTTCCAAACGTCTGAACCAGTTGGAATCCTGACCCCGGATGGCTGCTGGCTTGTGCCGCCCTCTCCACCGGCGGTCTCGCTGTCACCCAGATCCTTCGCCCAGCTTATCCCCAGGGGTGTTAGCCCCTGGGCCCCGGGCCAGGCTGTGAGTACACCAAGGCCGGGGTCCCCCTTACTGGCCGGGTATTGGTGATTGAGCCAGACCACACACCCACCTTACTGCCTGCTTTCTTGGACCACCCCACTCCCAGCATTAACTTGTCCGGCCTCCAGGAAGCAGGTGCTGAGGTGGAGCTGGGAATGCAAAGGTTGCTCGAAAAGTCACACCTTCGAGAGGGGAAAAGGAGGCAGCAGGGACCATCGACTGTGACGTGCCAGCCCAGTGGGTAGCTCCAGAGTACACTGCCCATTGGAGGGGTCCCCCGTGGGCAGAAATAGCTGTCCTTGTCTCACCTCCCTGTTCAGCAGTAGCTGGCGTCACCAGAGAAGAGTGTGACCTGTGCTTGAAGGCCCGTGCATCCTGCTCCTGCCAGCTGGGCCTGTCCTTCCCTGGAGGGGATCTGAGCAGTATCTCTGCGTCTGCACGAAGGGATTATCCGTCCCTTCCAGGGAAAGCCCTCACCATTGTCACTGTGCCCCATTCTGTGAAGAGTAACGCCCTCCCTTTGGGAGACAGGCCCGGTCCTGAAACAGGAGCCCCCGGTGCCCAGGGACTGCAGAATGGGCACATCGGCTGCTGGTGTTCCAACCACAGCCCTGCAGCAGTGAGCTTCGACCGTCCTCAAGCCTGGAATACAGGGCAACCTCGCTACTGCTGCGGGGAGGGTCCTGACTCAGGAGAACTTGGTTCCTCCCTCGGTGAGACCCAGAGTCGCCATCTGGCCCAGTAATTCCACTCCAAGGGACATACCCATGAGAAATGAGAACATGCATCCTCACAAAACCGCGGGCACAGATGTCCATAGCAGCACTGTGCCCCCAAATAGAAATGCCCCAAGTGTCCATCAATGGATGAATGCATAACCACAGCGTGATCCAGCCACATGATGGAATATTATTCAGTAACGAAAAGGGATAAAGCACTGACAGGCGCTGCAACGTGGATGGACCTCAGAATCATTATGCTCGGTGGGAGAAGGCAGACGCAAGGGGGCACACAGTGTCCGACACCATTTCTATGCAGTGACCAGCATAGCAAATCCATGGACACAGAAGGGGACAATGAGCGGCTGCTGAAAGGTTTCCTTTGGGGCATGAAATGTTCTGGAATGAGACAGTGGTGATGTTTGCACAACACTGTGAATGTGCCAAATGCTACTGGATTGTTCGCTTTAACGGTTAAAATGGTGAATTTTGTTAGTGAATTTTATCATGATAAAAAAATTATGTCCCCTCCCAAAATAAAACACCGGTGGGGGGAGGAAACGGCATAATGCCACTTCCATAAAGCCCCAAACCGGCTACAGGAATCCACGACATTAGGTGGGTGGTGGTCCCCCTCAGAGTGGGAGGGACTCGAGGGGTCTCTGGGTGGCTGGGCACGCTCTGCTTCTTGATCAGGTGACATGGGTGACGCAGGTGTGTTTAGTCAGTGACAAGTCACTGAGCCCTGCACTTTTTAGTGTGTGTATTTTCCTTGAAGAACAAAGTTAAAAGACGAAAAATTGAGCAGTGCCTCTCTCTTTTAATGATAAAAGAGTAACACATTCATTGAAGACAATTTAGAAATTGCAGAAAAAGTATAAAGGTAAAGGAAAGGGCCGTCAGTGCCCTTCCCGGCCCCTTCATTCCCAGCCCCCGCCCTCCCCCCAGCACCTTGGGGCCCCAGGGCAGGGCCGGTGCTGAGATCTGAAGCTGGTGGAAAGCAGCCCTCTACAGTTGCTGGGGGATACGTTGACTTGGTCCTGGGGACCTGTGAGTCCCCTGGAGGTCTCCAGGCGGTCTGCTTCCTGTTTCTGGTCTTTCCCAAACAACTCAGGTTCACTGTGGAGGGCCAGGGAGTGTCCAGCATCCAGTCAGAAGAGTGGACCTTTATTCATCCCAGAGTGGGGCTCCCTTTCTGCTCTGTAAGCTTTAGAAAAGGGATACATGGGTTCTTGGGGAAGGACGGAAATTTGAAAACCGTTTCGGAACCACACAGCCCATTTTGATAACATCTGAATGTCAGAATGATGTGGGCATGAATTGGGGGAAGGATTTAATCTGTGAGGGGGCCCGCTTTCCCCCCACGCCCACCAAAGATGGGCCTTGCAAGCTAACTTTACCACACTGCACGGGCTACGCACTCTGCCTTCCCAAGGAAAGGGCACATGACTCATTTGGAAGACTCCCCACTTTAGGAATCCTGGGGAGAGAGTGGGAGCACGGAAACCTTTTGTGTTAGAACCGCAGGTCTTCACCTCAGTTGGCGGGAGAATCATCTGAGCAGGCTTTTCAGAATGCAGGCGACCAGGTCCCTTCGAAACCTGGAGACCTGCGACAGAACGCCCAGAGAGGCTCTCTCTCCCCTGGAGGACGCCCTTGAGGAAGAGTCCTGGGTTCAGAGGTGCTGGTGTTATTACACTTCCTAGGCTGGCTGTGGGTACGTGGGTGATTGCTTCCTTCTCAGTTCAAAGATGCAGTGTGATGTGTACACTTTTATGTGCATGTGACACTTGGCATTTAGAGTAAAACGGAAACACACACATCCTCGCATGGTGCCTGCACCTGCACAGGTGTGCGTCAGGTGCACCTGGCCTCTCTGGGAGTCCACGCCACCCCTGCTTGCTGGGCTCTTGCTCCTGAGTCTGGGGTGTCTTCGGCCTCAGTTCCCCAGGGTGGGGGAAGTGTTACGCGGTTTGTGGGGCAGGGTTGGCAACCCAAGGTCCAACTGCTTCGGACACTTTCAAGCAGGGCCAGCCCCACCCCCTTAGGAAGACAGTTATTACATTTTCACCAACACCTTACTGGATAGTTGACCCCTAACGTTTAGGACCTGACAGTTTAGTTGAGGTGCTAAAACCTGCAAGTATAAAGTAGCTTAAGTACATATGTCCATGAGACCACTTCTGAGTACGAATCCAAAAGACCTGAAAGCAGGACCTTGAAGAGGTATTTATTTGCACCCCCATGTTCACTGCAGCATAATTCACAAGTTAAAATGTGGAAGTGGGCACAAGTGTCCATCGACAGATGAACGGATAAACAAAGGGTGATTTACTCACACCAAGGAGTATTGTTTAGCCGTAAAAATGAGGGGAATCCTCAGTGAGAGAAGCCAGCCACAAAAGGACAAAGACCTTGCGATCCCACTGTTGAATTATCTGTTTCTCTGTTTAACTCTGTCCATCTTTGCTTCATGTATTTGGAAGCTGTTATGAAACTCATAACAACTTAGGAGTTTTGTCTTCTTGATAAGTTAACTGTTTTTCATGATGCTGTGTCCCTTTTTATCTTGACAGTACTCTGTGGTGAAGTCTATCTCATCTGGTGTCAATATCATCTCTCCAGCCTTGGTAGGCTTACTATTTGCATGATATACGTTTTTTAAAGTGCCTCTCTTGAAAATAGTACATGGCAGACTCCTGCTTTTCTTTCCTTTCGATGGAGTGCTTTAACATTTAATGATTAATTTGGTGGGATTTAGGTCTATCATCTCTGTTTTAGGTTTGTTCCTTCTCAAATATACTTTTTTGCTTCCTTTTGGATTATCTGAATTTTTTCACCATCGATTTTTGTTTGTTGATTTTTAGCTATACCTCTGTGGTTTTTTTTCTTCTTTTTTGGTGGTTGCTTTAGAGACAATACATCTGAACTATGAAGTGAGCTAGTCTCTGAGCTGCCCTAGTGAAATCCACCCACAATGGCTGTATGTAGCGAGCCATTTTTCAGTCAGCCTAGAGACTGGTGTGACTGAGTCATTCCAGAGTTTGCAGACAGCCATCCCCCATCCCAGAGATCTGGGTCAATTTTGGAGAGGCAGCTGGCCTGGCTCTGGAATTTAGGAGCTGGTATCCTGCTGTTTGAGAGGCTTTGTGGACAGAGGGGCCGGTCAGCCCGGTGTGGCAGCCTGGAAAGAGCAGCTCTGATGTCTGTTGCTTTAAGGTCCGAGCCCTGGGTTTCAGCCCCACTTGGGCTGTTGACTTGACCTTCCCAAGCCTCAGTTCCTGCCTCTGCAACTCAGGCTTGGCTTAGCACGGGGAAGTGCTCAGTGCGTCAGTGTGCTTATTATGGGTGGTCACCCCAGCAGGTTTGAGCATCGTCACTTTCTTGGCAAGGCAGGACAGGGAGGGGACTGCCTGATCAGTGGACTCCACTGCAGACCCATCAAATCACAGGCTAGTGGCTCGTACTCCCGCCTCTCCTGCCCACTTCCTGGGGCACAGGGGCTGGTCAGGCTGATGAGGGCCTTGTGACTTATCGGATAGGTCTTCTCTCCATAGAGGACAAACTGGTCATCTGGTATATTGGGTTGGATAGTGTCCCCCCAAATTCATATCCGACCAGAACCTCAATATGATGTTATTTGGAAATAGGGTCTTTGCACGTCATTTTGGATGTACGGTGGGTCCTAAATCCAATGACTGGTGTCCTCATGAGAGGACAGAGACACAGAGAGAAGCTATGTGACTCGGATAAACGTTGGTTAAGTCCCCATCGTGATAATGCTCTGAAGACCCTAAGAAACGAATGTGTCACTGCTCACAGATCAGTTAGGTGTTCGTGAGCATGTCCCTGGGTGTGGGTCCACGCTTGAACACATCCCGCTGAGCCTGCAGCGCTGCAGGCGGGGGTGGGGAGGTCAGCCAGGTGGATAGGACTCTGGGGCACCGGCCTGGGGCACTAGCCATCTAGATAACTGCGTGTCTTTTTTTTCAAAAAAGTTGTTTCATTATGTAGTATTTCAGGCAGACAACCAAACCATGGGTAACAAACACTGCACGTTTCACACAGCCACAGCGAAGTTGAACTTACTGACTCTGTTTATTCTTATATTTCAGTGAGTGTGTCTGATGCTTTCTCTATTTTATTGAAGACAATAGACTGCTTAATAAGAAGGCCCACGCAGCTGCCGGCCTGGGAAGCTGCCTGTTTGCCCATGGCCTTGCACATCTGCAGTGTGGCAGGTGGCAAGGACGTACTCTTTTGGGTTTTGCTGTTCTTACAGCGAACATTTTTCTGCGCTTAAGCATGGTGTTTATATTTACTCCTTTCTTTCCTGTTTTTCTTTTTACGCTATGTGGGATTTTACTTTCAAGCTCCGGAAGTCAAAACTGCTTGTGGAAACAAGTGAAACCACAGAGATATTCAAAGAAAATGGCCCAAGTCCCCAGGGTGACCAAGGTTGGCAGCGTGTCCCCCACCAGCTTTGAGGGAGGGGAGGAGCCAAGTGGCTTCTGTACTCCTCTTGTTCACTCTCAAAGTGGGCAGTGCTCCGGAGGGCACCAGTACAGCTGCTAACCACCAGTCTGCGGCTCCTACCTTTTCCTGGGGCTGCAGAAGGCCCCCCCAGGGAAGTTGGGATGGCAGGGGGCAGGGCACAGACTCTTAACCTCCCACACTTCCTGCTGGACTGGAGGGTGCCCCAGAGGACTCTGGGGGTGATGTCAGCACAATGCAGGAAGAGGCCTGGTGCAGAGGGGAGGGGCTGTGGAGGGCACCCAAGGACGCCGAGTCCAGCTTTTGGAGGCCCCAGGACTACACTGGGTTGGAGGGGTTCTGGTGGGCCTTCAGGGAGCTCAGGAGTTCACCACTCTGTGGGGAAACAGGAACAGCCTGAGATGGCACCGGTGACCTTTCTTTACTGAGGATTCACGTCATGTAGCAGGGGCGGGCTTAAGAATGGGTCCCCTCCCCCGCAGTCACAGGCCTTGTAGAGGCCTCCGAATCTGCGTTTCACTTCCTAGAGGCATCCAGCGTTCTGCCTGCTAGCACCCCTGATTTCCATCTCAGTGTTTTGATTTCTTTCTGAGTGTAGACTATGGTAGACCCTCTGCGTTTCCTACGACACATGTTGCACGGAGGGCAGAGATAGGTTTGCTGACGCTTTTGTTTGGTCCACTTTAAAATGTTCTAACTAGTTGTCAACATTTAAAGAGTACAAGATCTTACACACAATTCCACATTTCTGCTATTGTTTAAAAACTAGACTACCAGGCCACGCTGCGTACCACGCAAGGGTACGCAGGCTCACAGTCCTCCACCCTAGGGCGCCCTTGAACCCTGGTAGTTCCTTTCCTTTCCTGTCCTCTGGGTGCTAACACTCCACTTATCCTTGGAGGATTTACCTGACACTCTCCCCCGGGGAAGCACTTTTCCTGGGCTCCAGTCCCCACTGCTCTTTGGGAAGCTGGGGAGGGTGACCCAGAAATCAGCCCACGGGTTTGAAAAGCTGCGTGGAGCCCGCACAACAGCCCAGCTGGATGGGCCTTTTGTTTCGGTGGCTGGAGAGGACGTTTACTGCCAACAGTTTCCCTTATTGTGCTGAGGTCTGTGTTACTGGGGCCACAATCCCTTCGGCAGGAGCCTGCGCCTTTGAGCTCCCATTTTGCCCGTGAGGCTTTCCCAAAAAAGGGAGAAGAAATACCACTAGAAATGTCCCAGAACACCATCTTTTGGTGAAACACAAAGAACCAAAAAACAAAACAAACCCAAACGCAGAGAGAATTTTCTCTGAACTCTTTTATAGAGCCGCTCGTAAACATGACTTTGGACGACTTACAGGAAATGAGGAACAGAAAGGCCCTCCAGATCGGACTGCTCCCTATCCAGCTACCGGTCCCGCAGGCGCAGTTGGCTCACCTAATAATTTATAAAAGACACTCGTGTGTGGGAACCGTGAGACCGGATGAAATGACAGTCACTCCGGGGAGGCCTCAGGCTGACTCAGCCGGGGACGGGCCTGGGTCGGGGCGCACAGGTCGTCCCGCCCGCGCCCCGCAGGCTCTGGAGTGGCCCCCGCGCCTGGCCGGCCGCCGCACGCGTCCTGCGCGAGCGCCCGGTGGAGGACCCGGCGCGCGGCTGGAGGCCGCAGGGCAGGCCCGCGTTCGCCCCGCCCCGCCCGGAGCAATGGCGCCGACGCCGGGGCGCCTTCTCACCCTGGACCCCAGCCCCCGCCCTCCACGAGCGCAGGGTCACCGCGGGCAGCGGCCCGGAGGGGCTCCGGGTCCCCGGAGGGGCTCCGTGTCCCCGAAGCACGGCGTCCCCGCTCCCTCGCCCGCTGGGCGCCCAGTCCGCTCCTGTCGGCTCCGGCCGCAGCCATTTTGGAGGCAGCGGAGACAAAGACCGAGACCCCATCGCCGACCCCAGCAGGCCTCGGCCGCGATCCTAGCCCGCCGCGGCCTCCCGCCGTCGACCCCGGGTCCGCCCGGCAGCCCGCACCCCCACAGCCCGCAGAACCCCGGCGCCCACCGCCCGGCCGCTGTGCCCGGACGCCCGCCCGCGCCCCGGCCTCTGCCGCTCGCAGCCATTGGCCGCGCCTTTTAAGCGCGCGCCGCGACCAATGGCGAGGCGCCCGGCGGCCGGGCGGGGGGGCACCGCGGCCAATGACGAAGCGCCGGGCGGCGGGCGGGGGCGCGCCGCCGCGCCTGCGTAATGCGCCGCCGCCGCCTCCCCCGCGCCGGCCGCCCGCGCCCCCGCCCGGCCGCCGCCCCGCCCCGCCCGGCGCGCGCCGCCCCCCGCCCGCCCCGCCGGCCGCCAGCCCGCCCGCCCGCCCGCCCGCGCGGAGCCGCCTCCCCGCCCAGCGCCGGCCGAGCGGCGGCGGCGGCGGGCCGAGGAGGAAAGATGGCGGCGGGCTCGGATCTGCTGGGCGAGGTCTTCTTCAACAGCGAGGTGGACGAGAAAGTGGTGAGCGACCTGGTGGGCTCGCTCGAGTCGCAGCTGGCGGCCAGCGCGGCCCAGCACCACCACCTCGCGCCCCGCGCACCCGCCGGCGCGCTCGGGAACCACGCCGGAGCCGGAGCGGCCGAGGGCGCGCCCGCCGCGGCGCCGGAGCCGCCCCCCGCAGGTAGAGCGCGGCGCGGCCTGAGCGTGGCCGGAAGCCGGCCGGGCCCGCGTCCTCACCGCGCCGCCCCGCTTGTCCCCGCAGGGCCGGCCGCCAAGCTGAGCGCTCTCGAGGCTAGCGCGCCGCCGGGGCCCGGAGCCGGGGCCTGCTCGGGACCGGGGGCCGCGCCCGCGCCCGCCGTCAAGCCCGCCGCCCGCAACGGCCCGCCCGGCGGCCCCGGCGCCGCGCAAACTTTGAATGGGAGCGCCGCGCCGGGGAACTCGCCGCGCGCCGCCGCACCTGCCGCCAGCCTGCTGCTCAACGGGCCCGCCGCCCGCACGCCGCCCCGCCTCGGCGCGCCCGCCGCGCCCGCGCCCCTGCCCCTCACCCCCGCGCCCCCGCGCCCGCCGCGCCCGCTGCCGCCCCGCCGCCGCCGCCGCCCGCCGTCGCCAGCCTGGCCCGGCCGCCCGGTGCCCCGGCGGGCCCCCGGCGGCCGCGCAGAACGGGGCAGCGCCGCACCGCCCCGGTCCCGGCCCCCGCGCCCGCTCCCGCCCCGGCCCCAGCGCCCGCTCCCACCCCGGCGCCCGCCGCCAACAGTCAGCCCGGGCCCGCCGCGCCGCCCGCGCAGGTGGCCAAGGCCGACTCGCCCAAGACCGCGGCGCCACCGGCGCCCCCGCCGCCGCAGACCCTGGCGGCCAGCTGCCCGGCCGGCGCGGGGCCTGGCATGATCCTCGGGCCAACTATGCAAGGGGCGCTGCCCGCCGCCGCCGCCGCCGGCACCCCCACCGGGCTGCCCAAGGGCTCGGCCAGCGCTGTCGCCCAGAGCCTGCCCCGCACGCCCTCGGTCACCACCAGCGGGATCCGGGCCACGCTGACGCCCACCGTCTTGGCCCCTCGTCTGCCACAGCCGCCCCAGAACCCGACCAACATCCAGAACTTTCAGCTGCCCCCAGGTGAGTGACTGCCGCGCGCGTTTGCTGTCCCAGCTGGGAGTCCAGGAAGTTGTAGGGTCTGGCACGGGCCTGTGGGAGTGGAGCTGTAGCCGTGCCCAGGGGCGGGATGTCACCCTGGGTGAGACTGTGTGTTCTTGCACGGGACGTGTCATGTAGCAGCTGGGGTCTCTTACCTGGTGCAGAGGTTGGCTTTAGCTCATGTCCTTGCATTGCAAAGTTTCTGGGCCCGGTGCTCACAGTTCTCTTGTCCTCTGTGGAGTGCAGTGGCAGCAGGCACTCCCGGGACACCTTGCTGGGCTGTACAGGATGGAGAGACATGGCCTGGGTCCATGGTCTTCCCACGCTTGGCACTTCCCCTCTTGTTTCAGGGATCAGGCATATGGTCTGTGTCCTCACTGAGCTTCCCTGCTCCTTTAGTATTGGGGCTGTGATGGTGTCCCCTGGTGGGTCGTGCAGAGTGACGTCCCCTCCTTGAGGCCGGGCTGGTCTGCATGGAAAGCTTCTGCTTCCGTACTAACACCAGGATGACAGGCACCCCAAGTGAGCCCTGGAGGACTCCTGGGCACACAGCCTTCCTGGGATTTCAGCCCTTCCCATTCCCACAGTGTGGTTCAGCTCAGTGTGATCGCTTAGAGGACGCCTGGTTCCTTTGATCATGACCATCCAGTGACACCAGCGGCGGGCACGTGCTGTCCGGTCAGTGGGTCTCCTGGAGGGTCCGATGGTGCAGGACCTCGCGGAACCCAGTGCGCTCAGGGCGTCCACTCAGTTTCCTGTCATCTTGGCGCTTCTTTGCCTGTGACAGTGTAAGATCCCCCGAGCGTTCTGCATCGCCGCTTGGTCCTGGGATCCCCAGGCAGAGGGAAACGCGAGCACTTGCTG
This sequence comes from Rhinolophus sinicus, assembly GCF_036562045.2. NCBI lineage: Eukaryota > Metazoa > Chordata > Mammalia > Chiroptera > Rhinolophidae > Rhinolophus > Rhinolophus sinicus. Next base: position 17,867,194 of record NC_133762.1, read on the forward strand.
TGCCGTTTTCTCTTTTCCGTCCCCTGCACTTGTCAGCGTGGAGTGAGTGCTGAGCTTCTGGAGAGCTCCTCCCTGGCTGTGTAGTAACATGTGCTGCTGGAGCAGCTGCTGCGGTGGCAGAAGTAGTAGAAACAGCACCTCCGTGTCTCCTCGTGCTTGCTGGAAAGAGCATGGGTCACCCTGAAAAGGAATCTCAGCGTGTTAAGAAGGCAGGGTTTCCCTGTCCAAGTCGGTGAGCTTGGGCACTGTTGGCAGAGCGTGGCGGGGACCTGTTTCTGTACGGGCACGGGTAGAGAAAGGGTGCAGCCCCGACCAGTGTTATTGGGGTGCTACTGGGGCACCCATGCTTGAGGAGGCAGAGGTGGTGTGAGATGTTTCCTCAGAGGTGCTGAGATGCCGCTCATGACATATTGTGTTTGTTTCTGAGTTTGTCGGGTTGTTTTATTGACGGTTCTCTTTTGCTCGTTGATGTGCCTTCTGACCTGTAAGTGGAGAAAGTATGGCTGGTCTTTAGTTACATTTAAAACAGGAAATTCGTGCTTATAGTACATTACATAAAATGTAGAATACTTTTGACCTGTCCACAGACATGTCCTTTCAGTGGTCTTGTTGGCTTTAGATTTGCCTTTCTCTTATTACGAGGATGGTCCCCACATTCCACTTTTGTTATTTAAAACTGGGAGAGCTTGTCAGTGAAGTTTGTGAGGCAGGCGCTTGGCCAGGCGTGCAGGGGTGGTGAAGAGGCCGCTGGTGCTGCGTGATGCCTGCAGGTGTGGTGGTTGGGGGTTCACTGGATCCCTTCCTCTGAGCCTCAGTACAGCTGTAGCCCCTGCCGTTTTTCTTCTGGGGGAGGAAGCTGTGGTTCAAAAAGGGTGTCCTATCTTGGTCCTGGGTGACCCTGGACTCACTTTCATCTTCTGTTCAAACGTCAGTGTTAAGGGTGTGTTCACGTGACAAGCAGACAACGCCTTGATAAAAACTGTAAAAACACTGGCTCGTTGCATGAGTTCTCATGAGTCTGCATTAGTCCCGTGTGAGAGCAGAGAACAGCTCGTGTTGACATTTGGGTGACAAATGCTGAGCGCTGTGTGTAAAAAGGCCAAGTGCTTTCTAGAAAATAAAAGATTTACGCCCATCTCTTCATGCATGTTGACATACTGATTGGGAACTCTGATTAATTATATTACTTCATTTTAGTAACAGTAGAAAAAAAAAGTGTAGTTAAACTTCTCCCAGTGCCCCCAAACCAAGTACCCTCTTTAAATAGTGCAATTTAGTTCAGTAAATCAAAATGACAGGAAATTCTAGTTGCGTCTAGTTGGTCAGAAAATACTAAGTTTTATATGGTATTTTGTCTTGATTGCAGTGTTTTATCATAAAAACTTACAAAGACGGAGTAGAAGTAATTTATAAAAGTAATTATTGCTTGGCTAGTAGCTAATTCTCGTAACAAGTCATTGATGTACCTGTGGGAAGAAGGGATTAGGGCCCTGCCAGGTTTTCAAAGCCACACATAGGTGTCAAGTGAAATAACAGAGTGTTGACAATTGTGAGGGAGGGCGTGTCCCTCCTGTGGTGCCTTCCCTTCCTGTAGGTCAGAGTCCAGGGTGGGAGGGGAGAGAGACAGGTGTCACTATTCCTTGAGGGCCAGTCCGAGGCCTTTCATGCTTGTCTCACAGCCCTGGTGAGCTCATGCCGAATTTGGTTGTAGCAAACTCAGTCTTGATGTTCTGTCAGGACAGTCTTATAAAGAGATGTATTTGTTTTTGTGATTAATTTGTTCCTTTGATGATACCAGAATCTAAATTGTGTCCACCATGGGACTAACAAGGACACACAAGAAGGCCGTTGTCAGGGTAAGGGGTGGAGGGGGTGGTAGAAGAGGGGAAAGGTAGCAGAGGGGTCAAATTTGTAGTGATGGGAGAACTGACAGATGACGTATTACACAATTGTACACTTGAAACGTGTATCATTTTATTAACCAGTGCCACCCTAATAAGTTCCATAAAGACAGTTGTCCCCAGAGCACTGGGACACGCTGGTTGGTCTTACATATCTCAGCGTAGTTGTAACATCACAGTAATACTGTGATTATAGTTGAAAGAAGAAAAAAGTGATATGACAGCAAAGTTAGCACATGCAGAACTGGTTTTAAGAGAGCTTTTCAGGTAGGTGTTACCTTAAGGGTGCCCATTTCTAAAGGTTATCCTTTGGCGTGGCCAATTAGCGTTTTCTGCGGTGTATGTGTGTCCTGCTTTTGCAGAGGCTTTGCTCCCTGTTGCTCTGAGGTTTGGCCCGTACAGGCTCTCACTCCAGGACAGACACCGTTTCCGCCTTGGACTAGATACGGTGGCCTAGGGAACATTTGCATGAGACTCATTGAAAATGAACACTTCCGAGGCTCAAGGGCTCGTGGAGACAGGTGTCTGGGGCGTTGGTTCCCAGCCACCGTGAATTGAATTATTTGTCTGCGGGGAAAGAAAGAAAGAGTGCAGAAGCGGCTGACCGTGCTGCTGGGGCCACCACGCTGAGCTCTGGGAGGGTTGCCCCCAGCTGGGTGGCAGAGCGTGTGGGGCTGGGCACTGAGGTTACTTACAGGCACTGGAAATTCTGGTGGCCAATGCTTGCAGCAAGTGCTTTGGCACAAGGGACATTCTTAGAAGTTTAGATTTTGTTCCTTGAGGGTGCTATTGCTTTCTGACCTGGGACAGAATGTGGGGTTCTTCGGAGCCTCAGTTTTCCCAGCTGGAAAGTGGGGCTGACCATTTCTGAAGCACTGAAATTGCAACGACGTGAACCGTGTGTATGCATGCGCTGGCCCAATCCCGTCACATTTGCACTGGTTTTGAGACGTTAAACTGCTCTGGAAGCAGCAATGTCTGCAGACAGTTTCATTCCCATCAAAACCGTGTCCAGACGGGCTGTGTTCTCAGTGCCCCGGGAGTCTGCTGCGGTGGCTGACGCTGGTCTGTCAGTGAGAAAGCTGCCCAGGTTGTCGCAGGTGGGTCACAGTCCTGGGGGACGTGTCATGCAGGTGGTGGGGTGGGGGGGAGTGGGGACGGGGACGACAGAGTAGCAGCTGCCTGCGGAGACTGTGGACCTGGGCGTGGGCCTCACTTTAGGCCAAAGACCTTAACCGAATTGTCCTTTTGATACACTTGGATAACAGTGACATTTCAAAAGAAAAAAGAAAAGTAACTTTGCCAGCGTACACACCTGCTCTGACTAGCTCTGCTTAGCGTAGGACAGAGGTCGCCTCCATACTGCCGGCTTGGAGGGGTGGCCGCGGGTTGAGCAGGGCACCCTTCCACACTCTCTGTCCGCGCTTCGCTCCTCGCTGTCCCCATGGCCTGTAGGGCGGACAGAGCCATCTGGGGGCCGGGTCGGGATGATGTGTCACGCATATGTGGGTGTGTTTGTCTGGTGGTCCTCACATTGTAGCAACCAGGAAAGGGGTCCCTTGTATCCTCCTGGGTGTCTGTTTTCACTGTGTACTGTGTTTAGGGCAGAATGACTTGAGTTTGAAAAGTGGGCGGCTTTCTAAGCCCTTTATGTTTTGCCACATGAGGGGTGGGTCCCTATTTGTTCAGGCTCCATAACAAAGCAGTTAGGAAAAGTGGTATCCTGACTACGTGGGTGATTGATGAACCCCAGGGGCCAGAGGGTGGGGCTCCCAGGGTCATTCTGTCACCACCACCTGGGAGGTTGAGTGCCTGGCCTCTCAGTTGTGTGTGGGAGTTTCCCATAAACACTTGCCCAGAGTTTCCGACAGGTGGACGCAGGTCCCCCTCGGCAGTGGTGTTTGATCGGAACGGGAGTGACCCAGTTCAGGCCCTGCCCTAGAAATAACGCTGCTCCGTGACACAGAGCAGCAGGGCCGCATGTGCCTGTTTCCTTGACACCCTAAGAAGAAGGAAGGTGGTTCCTGACAGGCTAGCCAGGCCCGTGTCAGTGCAAACGTGCTGCCTCCTTCATCTTAGTGATACATTGGAAGACAGCTTTTCTATAAACAGCTAGTCAGTGTAAGCTGATCAAAACATAATTAACAGCTGGTTTTGAAAATCTTGAAGCAGAGATTTAAAAGGACTCTGGAGAAAGTTGCCTGAGATTTGGGGAAATTCGCATCGTTCTCAAAAGCACGTTTACTTTTCTTGACGGTGATGGTTCAGGGAGTCTCAGCTTTTCTCCTTAGTCCTGGGAAACAGCGGCTGTCAGGGCTCTGAGCTCTGCAACTTGCCTGGGGCTGGAGGCCGGGGATGGTTTAGTCAGGCCTGGCTAGTTACCAGTTAAAGGCAGGAGGACAGCCCGGGGGAGGGGCTTTCTGCAGGGACCTGCTGTCCTGGGTGCTGTGCACTGCTGGGTGATGGGTCTACTCCGTTTCCCCGCTGTGGATTTCAAACTCTTGTGGACTTCAGCACCCCTGGAAAGTGGACCAAGTGCGATCAAATTATGCTGGAAGACTGGGGACTTGATCCCAGGAGGGCCATGAACGCTTTGAATTAGAAGTTTTGATTTTTACATGTCCGTGAACATCTGTGCCAAGTTGTTAAAACCTTCAGAAAACAGAGATATGAAAATTGCCCATAATTTGGGACCCTCCCCAATTTTAAAAGTTCATAGGCATCCTGCCCTCCCCCCATTTGGCTTCCTTCTGTGGCTGTCCACCTGGCTGTGCGCTGCTCTGTGAGGGGGTGGAGGACGGGGACGCTGGCGGGGATGGAGGCCAGGGAGCTCCCTGCCCGGCCACCACTGTCACTGTGAGCTCAGAGTCCTCTGCAGCTCTGCAGCCTGTGACACTCAGTTGGATTTCGATTTTTCCGTCGTGAAATTAGAACCTTGATGGGACTTTTCTGCCTCTTCCACGTGGCCTGTGAGGAAATGATGCACGTGCTTCTCTTGACCCCCAGACTTGTGCCTGGGTGAAGGGGGTGGTGCGGGGTCGCCGTGCCCACACTAGGGAGCTCATGCTGCAGAGGAAAAGCTAACGCAGTTCTTCGTGACCGCGTCAAACTGCAGGTCAGGTTTTGGAACTTGAGTGCAGCAGTAGAAGGTTCTGTGGCTCTGAATTGACTTGTTTTGGGGCGGGGGTGCGGTCCGTGGTCTGAGTCGACAGAGCAGCACACGAGGAGCAGGACAGCTAAAGCCTCCCCCCAGTGCTGTGCACCCACCAGGTAGGTGTGTGCCCCGTGGGCAGAGCGGCGCAGGCGGCTGGAGCGCTGCACAGGACGGAGAAAGGCCCGTGGGGTCAGCAGGGAGCCCGAGCGCGACCGACCGGAAGAAGGTGCTGTGCGGACGTCCTGCCAGCATCGCGGCGGGAAGAGCGAGGAGGACAGCTTTCTCCACTTGTAAGCTGCTGCTCAAGTACGCGGGCCAACTGCTCGAGACAAGTTTGTAAAGACTTGTTCATGCCTCCACAGGAGCTGCTCTTTGTGGTTTCTGATACGCTCCACATCCAGGTTGAAGTAGGTGGTCGTGAGCACAGCAAATCACGGGACAGGCCCACGGCGTGTTGACTTGGACCTGTCAAAATGCTGCAAAACAGTGGCCTCCGAAGTGTGATGACAGTTATTTGAAGAGTGAAAAAGGAAAGCAATTCTTTTTTTTTTTTAAAGGAGGGCGCAGCTCAGTGGCCCATGTGGGGATCGAACTGGCAACCTTGGTGTTATTAGCACCACGCTCTAACCAGCTGAGCTAACCGCAAAAAAAGGGAAAAAGCATTCGTGATTGAGTTTTTTAAAGGCAGCTGTAACTGTTAATAAATAATTATTAGTCCCTTGAAAATGACTTCTTTTCCTACTACTTTTTTGGATTATAAAATTAGTTTTATTCATTATAGGAAGTTGGGAAAGAGAGGAAACTGTGAAGGAGAAAATGAAGCCCTTGTGCTGTAGCTGTGCCCAGACTGTTGGCAGTTTGGCGTCTGTCATCTCAGCCGGTGCTGGAGGCAGATGTGCTGTGACTTTCACATTCGGATCACCCGTGGTCCCGCCCGCCACGTGTGAGCTGCCTGAGCCTTCCCGTGTTGAGTGCAGCCCCCTCCCTGGGTGGGCTTTGAAGCGCCTTTCTCCTGGTTCTCCACGGTCACAGGCCTCTGTGACACTGCTGAGATCAGTGACCTCAGGTGACGGTCTTTGCACAGCTCTGTGTGCGTCTGATGGGCCGAGCGTTTGCAGATCTTTGATACCAGTTGCCTTTGTACTGTGGGCACTTTGAACACCATGGTTTTAGACCCAGGGCCAAAAGAGCACTTTTGAGGGACCGACGTGTTCTGCAGGCTTCCTTGAGAAAGTTGTATCTAGTTTTAATTTGCATTTCTTCTGCCTAAGTGAGGTCCAGCCTCTCATGTGGGTGTTGGTGGAGACTGGTGCCTTTGCATTTGTTCATTCTAGGGTGCGCATTGGGCCAGTGAGCGGGGCTGTTGTGGGTGCATGGACCCCTAGCGGGGTGGGGTGGGTTTCAAGGCTGACAGAGCCCTTGCTCCCAGGTGCTCCGCTTGGGGTGGGGGCTGGGCAGTCAGCAGGTAGGCAGAGTGTCAGCCTGTTTTCTCATCCTCGGTGCCATAAAGGATCAAGAGCGTGCCAGACCAAGGGACCAAGAGGGCACTGCTAGCTGGTTAGGGTAGCCTTTCTGAGCAGGTGACATTGGAACCGAGATCTGGGTGATGAGGAGGGAGCCAGTGTGCAGCCCGTGACCTGGGTTCCAGGTACAGGAAGGAGCAGGGGCCCGAGGGTGGGTCAGAGAGAGGGTTCTGGCTGGAATGGGTGTGAGGGCCCATGGGGACAGATGGGGCCGGCTGGGTCACACAGCCGTCCTAGTCCAGTGTGCCGCAGGGTTGAGTTAGTTTCAGGTGTGTTGGGAAGCTGTGGGAGGATTTTAGTCAGGCAGCGGTAGAAGCTGATTTGTTTTGATACCACTTTTGTGTCTGTGGGCTATGGAATGCAGGGGTGGTGGTGGTGAGGGGCAGGATGACAGCAAGGGTGGAGGTGGCAGGGACAGCAGCGTCCAGGCGAGGGCAGGCGGCTGGGCCTGGGCGCTGTGTGGTGGTGGAGAGCTGTGGACATACAGGACTTACTGATAGGTTTGGGCACCTTAGGGCAACTGAGATTGGGGACCGCAGAGACACGTGTCGGGAGAAGGTGGAGCCTTCTCTGGGGGAGCAGTAGGGGTGGGGAGGAGGACAGGTATCCCTGTTTGGACATGTTAAGTTTGAGATGCCATTTCCGGGAAGAAACATCAGGTGTGCGGGAGCTTGGGGAGAGGTCAGAATCTGGGCGTCATGGCATTTGATGGAATTTTCGGTCATGGGGGCTGAAACCCCCAAGGGAGTCTTGTGCTGGAAGAGCAGTGAAGGCTGCCTCCTGGGCAGACTGTCCAGCGGTGTAGAGGGTGGCCACCATCTCTTGCGGGAATCGAGGAATTGAACCGGCAACCTTGTGGTTGAGATACCACCGGCCCATGTGGGAATCGAACCTGCAGCCTTCGGAGTCAGGTGAAGGAGCTCTAACCGCCTGAGCCACCGGCCGGCCCCTTAAGAGCTTTTTATACTGTAGGAATGTCTGTCATTAAGACAGCAAGTACGTCGTGGCTTCTCTGCCTTCTCACTTACGAAGCTGGCTTAGAATGCACGTTGGTGTTCTTGGTGTGGCATCTGCGTTGAGAAGCTCAGGTGGTTTTGCAGTTCTCGTGTGTGCGGTGCTGGTCTTCCTGCTGGATGCTGACGGACAGAGTCTTGAGTCTAGATTTCTGGAGCCACACGGTCCTGGGAAGAGAATCTCCCTGGATGAAGAGGCCGTAGGTGAGGTGGCTCATCAAAGACCCCTCCGCCACTTCCCTGGAGGGGCTGGGCCCGCAGTGAGGCAGCGATGCTTGGGGCCCAGGCTTTTGGAAGAGAAAGTCCATGGAATGGAGTGTTTACACGATGAGGAGCTGTCTCCAGGGGCTGCCGTGTTTCCCCGAAAAGAAGACCCAGCCCGACCATCCGCTCTTAATGCAGCTTTTGGAGCAAAAATTAATATAAGATCCAGTATTATATTATATTATGTTATGTTATAGTGTATTGTATTGTATTATATTATATAAGACCTGGTATTATGTTATAGTAAAGTAAGATCGGGTCTTATATTAATTTTTGCTCTAAAACTCATTAGTGCTGATTGTCCGGCGAGGTCTTCTTTTTGGGGAAACAAGGTAGCATGCGCGCCATCTGTCCTGGAGACCCAGGTGAGGGACGCAAAGACTGTCCGGCGGCCATTGAACTTCTCGTGCTTCATGGTCCCAGCCTTGAGAGGTCCGAACAGCTCCTGCGGGCTCCGTTTTGCTCAGGCTGAGGTGGTCATGCTAGCTGGAGGGGTGCCCCAGTCTGGGGACATGAGTCCCTTTCTTCTGCCTGGGGGCTGTCTTGGTGGAGAAGCAGTGGCCCCACTTGTGGCCTCGCGGGCTGGGGCAGTGGTTTGTGAGTTTGGTCAGTCGGTTGGTCAGCAAACAGTAACTGAGCAGCAGCTCAGGTCAGACCTTGCAGCCTGTCCTCAGGAGTGACTTTCTGATGGGACCATAGTGATGTGTTTGTAAGGGGTGGGTAAATGTGTGTCGGCTCTGAAATGGAATATCACCAGCCGCTCCGGCCCCTGGTGCTGTTTCTCATGTCGACACTCTGTCTCTTCTGTTCATTTTGGACACTCTAGAGTTTTCTCTGCTGCTTTGGGCTCATGAGATAACCAGTCAGGTTCGGTGCCACTTTGTTATGTATTCAGCAGTTAAGAAACTCAGGTCTGAATGTCTGCATTGAAAGCCCTGGAGTGACGTGGTCCAGACGGCCGCAGGCCAGCTGCAGTGGGTGCCTCGTCCAGCTGGGGGAGGCGAGGAGAGCCCTGAGCTGTACCCTCCAGGGTCCTTGGGGTCCAGGCTGGGTTCCAGACACTTAGCGCTGACCCCTGCTTCCACTGCGCGCTGAGGTTTGGAAACCACTGATGTGCTACGTGGGTCCTGACCTTGGGACCACGGGCAGGCTGCCGTCTCCAGCGTGGGACTTCACAGTCCAGACACCTCTGCATGGGTTTCTGAGACTGTGCTCCTGGACGGAGTCGGCTCGGCCACCTGCTTGGGACCTGTTGCTCTAGAGAAAACTGACTCCAGTGGGGAGCTACAGGCCTGGCCTTGGTGACACAGGCAGAGTTTCAGCTCCTTGAAGAAGAGATGCTGTCACACAGGGACGTGTGAAAGCGCAGAGTGGTGTGCTCTCGGTGTGTGTGTGTTTCTGCTGCTGTGAAGGGCCATGGACATGTGTTGGAGGGTGGCAGGTTGTCCGAGGCTGTCCTGGGACTCGCTGCAGGTGGCTGCTTCTGGGGGGCTGGGGTGCGGGCCTGGGCCTGCGACCTTCACCTTCACCTGTGAGGTTTAATTTCTCTTAAAGAGATCTGCAACTCCTAGGGTAACTTGATGCAATCCTGTGTTCTGGCTGGGAGACGCCTGGAGTTTTCTGGTAACTGTGTCCTTTGAAACTTCCGGAGCCAGCGGGACGCTGAGTGCAGCATGGAGGGCAGGTGTCAGGTGGCGCTCCCGGCGGCGAGGGCGCGGTCTCCGTGCTTGGCCCACTGTCCTCAGGGCTGTGCTCCCTTCTGGCTGCTCCTCACTGGCCCCCTGCTGAGGCTGTTCCACTTCAGAACCTTACTAGTTTCTCGTTGCTTGTAGAAGGAAGCCCAGACTCCTGACCGTGGCCTGACCTTGGGGACGGGGTGGGGTCCCAGTCTGCCCTGGCCCCAGAAGACGCTCACCTCCTCCCGCATCGGTCAGCACGCCAGGTCACGGCTGCACCTTCAACCGCTCTTGCTCTGCAGAGAATAGTCCCCACCTCCAATCCCCACCTCCAGTGTGGCTGCTGGACACTGTCCCCTATGGTCCCCACAGCAGAGCCAGGCACTTCCTCAGGACCAGTGTGTCTCGCTGCGGCTCTGCTGTCGGGTCCTGGCGGTGGGGCAGGTGCTTCGGAGCCTGTGCAGGTGACTCGCTGTGGCCTTACCTGCAGGCAGAGGGCACGGCTGTGCTGTGTTCACTGTGGAACGTCAGCATCAGCGTGGCGCTCGCTCCCTCGCGTGGCGGGGATGCCGGGGGCCTGAATCGGGGCCTCGCGGAGGCGGTCGTGGTCTCTACCTGGCAGGTAGGCCGTGACTGTGGACGGCCTCTAATTCAGACGGAGGACTAGGTGAGAACAGGTGCATGTTTTTGGATCTCAGAAGTGTAGACCTGAATTAGTCATAGTCCTGGGCCCTGCACGGCTTGCTGTACTTCCGTGGTTATCGTAACGCTTTAATAAGCACCTGCAAGCACGTCCCAGAGAGCTGGGGCCCCGCCGGGGTGCCGGGTGACTGTCTGGCCCCTCCTCCCTCGCCGTGTGTCACCGTGGCCACTGCACGTTCACGTCCCTTGTCCCGCCTGCTCACGGCCTCTTCCTGGATGACCTGTTTGATTTCACCTTTAACTTTGTAGAGAGGGTACCATGCTGTGGGTCATCTTAGGGGGCCTTTGCCACTTCAGTGTCACGTTGCCGAGACCCTTCCATCCTGTGCTGGGTGGTATTCTATTGTATGGAGACAGTACCACGCGTCACCCTAGGGCCCTCACGGCTTGTTGGGTCCCCTGCCGGGGGAACAAGGAGCACAGTTGTCCTGGGGGGATGGTCAGCTCAGGAGACACTGCCACATGCCACCCACAGGACTGCACAGATTTCCACTTTCCAGCAACACACGAGTCATTGGTGTGTGGGAACTCAGGCTGCTTCTGGGTGTGTATGTCGGGGATGTCACTGAATTTCCAGGTGGGGGGTTTGAGAGAATTGACATGTGAGTCTGAAATTCAGAGGTGGGTTCAGGGCTGGGCCTCTAGATGTGGTGGGTCCCTAAAAGGCTGATGATATTTTAAATCTGGCTTGGGGGAGGGGCAGTATAGCCGGGGGAAAAGAAGACAGAGACCTGTTCTGGTACTTTGTGACAGTTAGGGGTGGGGCAGCGGGAGCCCCCGGGGGGAGGCCAGGCCCTGGGGTCAGGATTTTGTCACCAAGGTGTCTTCACCTGTCATGTGTTGGTGGCTGGTTGGGGAAGTGGGGACACCTTTCTTTTTGGCCCCTGCAAGCTGGACGGGCCAGTCCTGAGTGGGAGGGGAGGCAGCGGCCTGGGTTCCGTAGTGTTTTGGGGACCTTGTTTCAGAAGGGGAACAGAGATGTGGGAATGGAGTCTAAGGACAGTTTCTTAGCGATTCTAGAACCGTGCTCTCCAGTAGGAATGAAATGCAAGTCACACGTGTAATTTGAAGTTTCTAGTAGCGTGTTAGAAGGCACAGAACCCTGAAGCTGTGAAAAGCTGATGTTAATTTCAGTGTATCATAGTTAACCCCCTGCATCCAAGGCGTAACCATGTCGCATGTCGTCCACGGTCAGGCTCTCTGAGCACTGGCATCCCTCCCCCTGGCGCCCCCCCCTCCCCCCCCCGCGGACCCCGTGTGTGCCTTCAGCGTAGCTGGGTCAAATGCTCACAGCACCTGTGGCTCCTGCTGCCTCCTCGATACGCTCGTGTGGGACGAGTCACGGTTGCAGGGCAGGACAGCCAGCAGGCTGCAGGGAGGGACGGGGTGGTGCCAGCGCTGTGGGACTTGAGCTGTCTGGTCAGGCCCCTCGGAGGAGGTCGCTGGGTGAAAGAGCAGGAGCTGGAGCCGGGCGGGAGGGACGCTGAGCCAGGGGGAGGGCAGTGTCACCAGGCTGAGTGCAGTGTGGCCTTCCTGGAGCTAGCCTCTTGGATGAGGGAGGGTGAGGAGCTGAATGGCCGAGACTCGTCTCCCCTGGGGGGAGAGAGAGAGCCTGCCCTGGCAAGGGCAGAGGCTGAGGCGAGGTGTCGACGGAGCAGGGCAGGTGTGCAGGTGCCCACTGGTGGCTTCGGGCTGGTGGCTTCGGGCTGGATGGCAGGGAGAGACCTGGGGAAGAGGTGCTGGGCAGTCCTGCCTCCTTCCGTGGGCGGGGCAGGGCGGTGGGTGGCTATCCCCGGGCTTTGTGGGGGGCAGTGTGCACTGTGGCCTGGCCACAACAGGTGCTACCTCACCATGAGAAGCAAACCCGAAATAAAGTTCTCTCCGCAGAGGCACAGCCTGGCTGGCTGGAGGGCAGGGTGCCTCGCCAGGTGGTGGGGTGAGCGCGGCCTCCAGAGACGGTTGGGGGGCCAGAGGTTCTAGTGATCCTTCGCCGGGCGGTTTTGAGAGTCAAAGGGGGACACGTGATCATGGCCTGGATGAAAGGTGCAAACGGGCTGTTCCGGGCAAGCTGGCCCCGCAGCCGGCCTCGTCCGCCGCCTTGGTGCTGACGTCTTGCTGGAGCCATTGCTGAGTAACTGGAAGAGGAGGGTGCGTGGCCAGCAGCCTTCTCTGCCCTGCACCTCAGACACCTGTGACTGAGCCCTTCCTGGCTGAAAATGAGGTGCCCTGAGCTTGTGTTGGAGGTCCCGTCCACCACGGATGCCTGCGGGCTCCAGGGCGTGTGTCCCGCCGGCTCTCCCGTCGTGCCGGGGCCCCTGGAAGCCCCTGCTCTCCAGGTTGAGCGCAGTGTATCTGTTATTTCTGGGGGAATTCCTTCCTTTCTAAGTAATTTCCTGCCTGTCTTCTCTTTCTGAAACACCTTTACATTTGTCAGGAGCCCTTTCTTTGTTCGGATGGTTGGTTGTCCTATGTTCTCTCTGTTTTGGGTGCCCAATCTTCCCAGCCCCCCTGGAGTTGTTCCACAAGGAAGGGGCCCCGCCGATGCCCAGCGCCAAGGCCAGCACGTGGCACATAGTCAGCCCGCAGCTCTCTGCGTGGTGGAGCCTTTCGTGACGTGTCGGGTGGCCCTGGCTCCTCTGAGCATGAAAGGATCGAGGGGTGCAGAGCTGTGGTGGCACCCTGACGCCCTCACCTCGGGGGGTCACGTGGGAACTTTTGGTGCCAGAATGGCCTCAGCTTCTTAGGAAAGGACCTTGCAGCCGTTATTTCTGTGCCTGGAGCCCAGACCTGCGGCTGCTGTGTGCTGTCCATGTGGTCCTCTGCTTCCTGTCCACTGTCACTGTCCACGGCACGCACGTCCCCTGCCCGGGCCCTGGTGCCCAGCAGGCCTTCCTCCCCACTCTTCTTCCTAGAGTCTCTTTCCTTCTCTCCTCATGCATTTGTTGAGATCTCTGGTCCTTTTCCTGTTTTCTCCTGTTGCGGGTGGGCACCGTTTAAACTCCTTTACTCCTGATTTAGTGGGGTCTTGGTAGGAGGAGGGGTGTGGACGGACAGTAGGTGATTCTGCCGGTCAGCCAGCTACTTAGAGGCTACTTCTTCTGGGGGGGGTGTTTAGGGCCACCTCTCTGTGGAGTCCCTGGTACTAGCAAAAGCAGAGAGTGGTTTTTTAATTTTTTTTTAAGTAAATAATTTTTTTAGAGCAGTTTTAGATTCACAGTTTATCTATCACCCACTGGAGGACATCCTGGTGGCTTCCAACTTCTGGCGATTGTGCATAAAGCTGCTGTAAACGTCCGTGTGCAGGTTTCGTGTGGACAAGCTTCCAGCTCCTTTGGGTAAATACCAAGGAGCGTGATTGCTGGATCCTAGGAGTATGTTTAGCTCTGTAAGAAGCTGCCAAACTGTCCTCCAAAGTGGCTGCACCGTTTGCTCTCCCCACAGTGACTGAGGGATCCCGTGGCTCCACGTCCCCGCCGGCGTGTAGTGTCGGTGCTCTGGGTCGTGGCCGTCCTGACGGGTGCAGGGCTGTCTCGTTGCCTTAATTTGCGTTTCCCTGATGCCGAGATGGGGAGCATCTTCTGTGCTTATTTGCCGTCTGTGTATCTTCTTGGGCGAGGTGTGCTCAGGTCTTTGGCCCGGTTTTTAAATCAGGTTTTTCATCTTATTACCGAGTATTAAGAGTTCTTTGTACGTTTTGGAAAACAGTCCTGAATCAGATGTGGCTTTTGCAAATATCTCTCCCACCTGTGGCTTGTCTTCTCCTTCTCTCGATATTTGTGTTTCGTAGAACAAGTTTTTAATTTTAATTAAGTTCAGCGCATCCGTTTTCTCTCTCACAGATCGCACCTTTGGTGGTGTGTGTAAAAAGGCATCGCCAACCCCAAGGTCGTCTGGGTTTTTCCTGTTTTCCTCTAGGAGTTTTGTGGTTTTGCATTTTACTCTCAGGTCCGTGGTCCATTGTGAATACATTTCCGTGAAGGGTGTAAGGTCTGTGTGTGGATTCGTCTTGTTGCACGTGGGTGTCCAGTGGTTCCGCAGCGTTTGCTGAAGAGACAGTCTTTGCTCCTTTGTCCCAGGTGAGTGGCCTGGACCGTGTGCGTCTGTTTCTGGGCTCTCCAGTCTGTCGCTGATCTGTTGCCTGTTCTTTCACCAGCACCGCGGTGTCTCGGTTACTGCAGCTTCAGACTGAGCCTGAAGCCCGGGGCGTCAGTCCTCCGACTGGCTCCTCCTTTCAGTAGTGTCAGCCGTGCTGGGTCTTCTGCCTGCTCTCCGTGTGACGGTCAGAGTCCGTGTGTCCAGGTCCGCACAGTGACGGGCTGGGGTCTGACGGCATTGCCTTGAATCTTCAGATCGGGTTGGGAAGAACGGACATCTTGACAATGCTGATTCTTCCTCTCTGTGAATGTAGCATATTCTCTATTTATTTAGTTCTTTGATTAGTTCATCCGAGTTTCGTAGTTGGCTCCATATAGGTCTTGTATGTATTTTGTTAGATTTACACCTAAGCATTTCATTTCTTGGGTGCTAATGTGAATGGTGTTGTGTTTTAACCCATTTGTTCCTTGCTGGTACATAGGGAAGTGGTTACTTGTATATTAATCTTAGGTTCTGCAGCCTTGTTATAACTATTTATTACAGAAGTTTTTTCGTGAGTTCTTTTGGGTTTTCTACATACGTGGTCATGTGATCTGTGAACAAAGACAGTTTCCTTTCTTCCTTTTCAATCTATATACCTCTCGTTCCTTTGATCGCACTGGTTAGGACTTCCAGTGCCATGTTCAGAAGCAGTGGCGAGAGGGGCATCCTTGCATTGTACCTGGCAAGGTACGTGGGAAAGCTTTGAGTTTCTCACCAGCAAGTCTGATGCTTGCTGTCTGTTCTCTGTCGATATTCTTGATAAAGTTGAGGAAGTTTCCCCCTCCTCCCAGTTTACTGAGAGTTTCTGTCACGAATGGGGATATTTTGGGAAGAGTCATCAGTGAGCAGCTTCCCTGGGAAGTCAGAGGAGGGTGCCAGGTAGGGACAGCCTTAGGACACTGCTGCCACATCCAGGAAGTGTCCCCTGGTGGAGTCTGGTCCCCATGTAAGGGCAGGTGATGGGCTAGGGGACAAGTCTTAGGGGAGGCGGACCTGGGACAGGGCCTGGGCAGAGGGGGAGAATGGGGTGGCAGCGGGACCTGGCCTGTGGTGAGTTCTGTGCCACCTGGGGGTTGGGTGGCAGTGCCAGGCACTGCACGTCTCCTGCGCACCCGATCGCCCCCTTTGCAGACAGGTAACCAGGGCTCCAGTGGTGAGGTGCTCAGCCCAGGGTCTCCCTGCTCTTAGGCGACTCCTGGACCAGTCGGGGGGTTGGGCATGAGCACTGCTGGGTCCGGAGAAGCAGCAGTTGTGAGGGGGCAGTTGGCTGGCATAGGTGAGGCAGGTGGGGGAGGTGGGAATGGCTGCGGCTGCAGTGGGCAGGAGAGTGGGTGCGGCCTCAGCCAGGGCGGACGGGAAAGTCCAGTTCTGGCTCTGCAGGTGGTTCTGCCTGGCCCTGTCCTCCTGAGCCAAGGTCAGGAGGGGGCCCAGGTGGTGACAGCCACAAGGGAGGCTCCCGAGAGAGCCAGGTTGCACTGCTGACCTGCTGGGCAGGTCCCCTCAACCTCAGAGTCGCAGCTGTCCCAGCCATCACGTGGGCAGTAAGCAGTGTCCCTCGGGGCACGAGGAGGCGTGCCCTGGGGAGCCTGAGCAGGGCAGACTGTTGCTCTTCTCAGTCCCTGAGCGTGAGCCCAGTGGTTTTAGAAAGCATTTTGGTACACCAGGGTCCCCAAAAGGCAGGCCTCTTGGGTCCGGGGTTCAGGTGGCCTGGGAGGGAGCCAGTTCAGCCCGAGCCCTCCGGGGCTTTAGGGGACTTTCAGGGGTGCCTTGTGGTACTTGTGTTAGAAAGTCACCCTCCCTCATGATGATGAGGCCTCCAGTGTTGGGACAGAGTGAGCTGGTGACCAAACAAGGCTAGTGGCCCTGCATGTTGGGGTGGCTGTGGGGGTAGGGGCTGAGCCGTGGCGGAGGGCAGAGGAAGGAGGGGGGAGGATCTGGGGGCAGCCCTGGCCGTGGGGGTGCCCAGGGCACAGGGTTCTGGTGGTGTTCGTTAGCATCTGAATGTCCCGGGGGGACATGCGGGGCTGGTAGTGGATCAGCCGAGCTTGGCTCCCTGACTGTCATTTTCCGAGTGATTGAAACTTGACAGTGTCGTTTGTGTTCTGCCATGCCCTGTCCCTTTCCTGTGGCAGGGCCGCACCTGTCCCACAGCGTCTGCAGCGTCTTGGGCAGGTGTCCCTTTAGTAAGATTTACCAGTCACTTATAAGTCAGGTTCTTTAAAATGAGACCGTGCCCCGGAAACTCTTGAGTGTCATTTTCAGACCTGGAACCCACCAGAGGCATTGCCCTGTCCTGCTCTGGGGAGGTCTTCGCTTTATGGGTGTGGGGTTTATAATTTCCCTTTCACAGGCAGGGTTCCCGTTTTAGGGGGAGGAAAGGGAGGGCAGCCCAGTGGGTCTTTCCTGTGGAACGTCATAGACTCACTCCTGCTGTGAAGGTGTTGGTGACTGTTCGTCGCCCTTACAAAAAGCCCATGCCCTCAGTGCCTGCTGACTCAGGTGGAGGTGTGTGACTGTCCAGAGAAAAAGGATGTTTCCAGAAGGGAGGCATGTCAGGGCTAGAGCGCCGGCTGGGATGGCCTCCCGAGGAGGGCAGGCACCCTCTGCCTTGGGGCTGCAGGCGTGGCCACAGAGTCGCTGGAGGTGAAGTGCATCCCGCTCGCAGTGGCACTGAAGCCCCGTCCTAAAAAGGAGGAGTAATTGTAGAAAAACAGGTGGTGAGCTTTCTGACCGCAGGGCAGAAGATTCCCTAGGACACAAATAGCATGAACATAGAGGAAGGTGCATACATTGGACTTCAGAATGCAAAGAAAACTTTGGTGAGTTGGCAGACGTTGTTGAGAAAATGAAAGGCGGGCTGTGGAGGGAGAGGGTTAGCTACCAGAGAACCTGTGTCCAGAGCAGAGGAAGGAAGTGCTGTCACAGCTCCGTGTGAGAAGACAGCTCTGCTAAGAATGGGCAGGAGGTCGGAATAGCTGCAAAAGAATGTGTGAAAATGGCCAGCAAGGGTCTGAAAGATACTTACATCACAGAGGGCAATGCAGATGAAAGCCCCAGTGGGACACCCCCACCGATTCCACCCCCAACACCGCAGCCTGAAGTAGAAGAACCTTCCAGATTGGAGGTTGTAGAGCCAGCAGGACAGCCAGATAGGAGCTCGGCGGCATGTCCAGTGGTCCCGCTCTAAGAGGAAGGAAACCTGCGTCCACGCGAGACTTGCTGGCAAGATTGGCGACAGCTCTATTTACAGTAGCCCAAATTGGAAATACCCTGAGTGTCTGTCAGATGGTGAATGGTACTGGAATACGGAGGGGTCTGAAAATACTCTGCCGAGGGCATGAAGCCAGTCGCAAAAGTCCACCTACTGTCCGATTCCACGTGTGTGAAATTCTAGCAAAGGCTCAGCTTAGCAGCAGTGGTCACTGGGTGGGGGCATTGCTGTGTGGCACCAGGGGACTTTTTAAGTTGATGGAAGTGTTTTCTGTAAATCGTGGTTGTGGTGGTGATTGTACAACTGTATACACTTGCCCACACTCATCAGATTGTACCCTTGAAAGAGGTGAATTTCCTCCTGTGTAGACTGCATTTCAGCAAAGCTGTACAGAACGTTCACGGTGGCTCTTCCTTCTGCCCTGGTGTCGCATCATGTTTCAGGGGGAGGAGAGCTGAAGTTGGGCTTGTGATTTGTGTTCTGTTTATTAGCGTGAAGTCCCGGTGTCTGCTGCCTCCTAAACCCGCTGCAGGAGAGCAAGAGGCTGACACTGGCGTGCAGGGGCTTGTCTGACATGGCTTCACCAGTGGCCTGTTCGGTCTGGGGCCGGCCGCTTGACTGCACCCTTCTTAGTTTTAAAACGGACAATTAGAGCACTTGCAGGTCTTTGGCGTGAGGTGGGTTGTGCCTGTGAAAGAGGTTTCCGCTGCCCTCCAGGAGACTGGGGGAATAGTTGCGTGTTAGGGACTGCACGTGCCACCGGGTCAGTCCCATCTGGGATTGCTTTTCATGGGAGGAAGTCCCTGCAGGTCCCTCGAGTTTCCCTCCGGGCCTGCCGTTTCAGTAGAGGTCACTGTCAGGTACAGCGTCTGCGGTCTGTATTCACAAATAGCCAGTAACGTCTGGTTTTTAAATGGGTGCTTTCTTCCCCAGTAATACGTGCTCATCGTCGACAATTTGATACAGACAAAAAAGTGTGGGAAAACAATAATAACCTGTACTCTTGTCATCAAGAGATCGTGGTAATTATCTCTGACACGTTGCTTCCTGATTTCCAAAATCGCCAGGTCCTTAACTGTTCTATGGTCAACGTGATTTTAATGACTGTGTAGCTGAGCTAACATTCGTGCATCCATTCTCCAGGGCTTGTTGATGCCAGGTGTGTGCCAGGCACCGTCACCTGTGATGGGGTGCTGCTGAAAGGATGCATGTGCCCATTCAAGGGCGTGCGCACACACACGCACACACACGCACCCGTGTTTCTAACCATTGTCAGTTCCACAGAGTGAGGCAGGGCGGGGCGTGGAGCCGAGCAGCCTGATGTGCAGGTGGGGTGGTCAGGGAGGCTTCTCCAAGGAGGGGCGGGACAGTGAGCCCCGCCAGTGCAGGCAGAGGAGCTTTCCAGTGGTGGGCGAGCTGCATTCTGGGAGCAGCCTTGAGGAGAGTGGGGGAGGGGACAAAGAGGCAGCAGTCTTATCGTGAGCGTGGTGGGTGTGTTGTGGGTGTGGGTGGTGGGGATGAGCGTGGTGGGTGTGAGCGTGGTGGGTGTGTTGTGGGTGTGAGTGGTGGGTGTGAGCGTGGTGGGGGTGAGCGTGGTGGGTGTGTTGTGGGTGTGAGTGGTGGGTGTGAGCGTGGTGGGGGGGGGCGTGGTGGGGGTGAGCGTGGTGGGTGTGTTGTGGGTGTGGGTGGTGGGTGTGAGTGGTGTGTGTGTGTTGTGGGTGTGGGTGTGGTGGGTGTGAGCGTGGTGTGTGTGTTGTGGGTGTGAGTGTGGTGGGTGTGAGTGATGTGTGTGTGTTGTGGGTGTGAGCGTGGTGGGTGTGAGCATGGTGGGGGTGAGCGTGGTGGGTGTGAGCGTGGTGGGGGTGAGCGTGGTGGGTGTGAGCGTGGTGGGGGTGAGCGTGGTGGGTGTGAGCATGGTGGATGTGTGTTTTGGTGGGTGTGAGTGGTGGGTGTAAGCGGGGAGGGTCACAGTGGGGTCACACTGTGACGTTTCTTCTTCTGCCTGTGCATTGGCTCTCCCTGTAGCTTACCTGGATGTTCACCTGTCTTCATCTGCCCGTAGTGAGTGTCCTTTCTCTTTTAGTATTAAATGCCCTGGGATTAATTTTCGTGTATCATAAGGCGAGTCAGCCTTGGGAGGGTCCTGGAGGTGGCCTCTTTCCTCCGTACCTCTCATTTCTGTCGTGGTCCCGCAGTGAACGGTCCCTTGCTTGGGCAGGAGTGGTCCCAGCCAGCACCTGTGTATTCGCTGCCCCAGGCCTGCAGGTGGACTTTCCCTAAAAGCCCGGGAAGGTGAGGCTGCAGTCATCACAACATGTCACTGCTTCTGGGGTCTGGGTGAAGGGAGCCAGGAAATACATCACAGACTCACAGAGCTCAAGGCCATATTTCTGATTCAAGATTCAAGATTCAAGATTCTGATTCAAGATTCAAGATTCTAACGCAACAGGTTTCTCTCCATAAATGCTCTGAAACTATGTTTGTATCTGTGGCACAGAAACTGTTGGATCCTGATAATATAAATGTATTTATTTACCTGGCTTGTCGTGCCATGTACCTAAAAATAGTTTCAAAGTTACAACAGTGAAAGTTTAAGGTTTCTTTGCAATTCTTTGTATGTCCAAACTCCATTGAAAGAATTCTTTTTGTGTTACCAGTTTGATGCACAATTTAGTTTTATTGGCTTTAGTTTGTTTGCAACTTTGATTTCTATTTTTTGTTTTAATTTTATGTTCTGAATGTGTGAAACATTACTGTGGTACAAATGTGGAATATTTTAGACGCACTTTTGTCTCTGGTCCCCTCCCATAGAGATACTTGTAAAGTTTTTATTTTCGTTAATTTCTGGGCCATCCTTTCAGTATTTATTTTGTAAAACGAAGCATGAGCATGCGCACACCTACTGGCAGGTGCTTCTTCTGCTCTTTCTTACACCAGTGGAGGCCCCAACGCTGGTTTGCACCTCAGTTGTTTTCTTGCCAGCATAACCTGGAGGTCATCTTCTGGTGGCCTGTTAATTGAAACACTTTCAAGTTAACAGTGACCTTTCCTGCACGGTCCAAGCACTAGAACCTAAACTTGGGAAGGGCATTGTGGTTCAGAGACGTCGGGTTTCCTGCCACAGGGAGCACGTGCTTGTGGTTCTGACAGCTGCCGGTCTAGTCACCTCCCGGGTGCCGTGGAAACCATGCCCACGGCATCTGAGGGTGGCAGGGGCTCGTCTCTAGGTCAGCACATGTACACCTTTTTGGGGGACATAATTTACACACAACAACATGTACCCATTCCGAGCGTCCAGACTGAATTTTGAGAAGCGTGTGCGCCTGTCTTTCCACTGTCACCACCATCCGACGGGGACGTCCCTCTCACCTGGAGGCCCTGGAGGCCCCGCGTGCCCATGGCTGTTAGTGCTCCCCACGCCGGGCCAGGCAGACCTTCTGTTGGCTGTGTGCCCCAGTAGTTGTTTCGCCTTTAAAGTCTCATACAAGTGGACGTGTGCGTCGTGATTGTATCTGCACTCACCCACGTTGCTGCAGGTGGCAGTAATGTGTTTTTATGCTGCGAACATCCCACGTTTGGACACTCGTGTCATCCGTTCATCAGTGGATGGACAGGGTTTCCCGAGGGTGGCCCTGGTGCAGGAGGCTTCTGTGAACATCAGTGCACGAAGCTTCCTGTGTGTGGACGTTCTTTTCTCTCGGGCAGCTACTAGGAGGAATTGCCGCGCCAAGTGGAAAGTGGATGTTCAGTCTTGCCAGAACCGCCACATTCTTTTCCTAGGTAGCCGTGCGAGTTTACCCTCCATCCGGCAGCGCACGAGTGTTCCTGGTGCCCCACACCCAGGGCGGCACTTGGCACCTGTTCCCTTTCACCTTCGTGCTGTTTTCCAGGCCCCGTTTATGGAAGCATAGTTTGCCTGCAGTAAAATGGACCCTTTTCAGTATCTAGTCCTGTGAGCTTCAACAAACACAAACCATGTAATCATCACCACCATCAAGATACAGAAACTTCCAGAGCCTCAGAAGACTTCCTCTCACCTCTTGGTAGTTAGCCTTCCTCCACTCTCATGCCCAGCACTCACGACTCTGCCCTATCTCGACGATTTTGCATTTTCTAGAATTTTATATAATGAAATTCTACAATACTAGTTTTTTATGTCTGGTTTCTTTTGCTTAGCAGCATACTTCTGAGATTTTCCCAAGTTCGTGTGTCAGTAGTCCTTTCCTTTCCATGTCGAATGGAATTCCATGCTGTGAGTGGACTGCACTTAACTCATCCCGTTACCAGTTGCTTCCAGCTCTTGAGGACTATGACTAATGCTTCTAGAAACACCCCTATGAGTCTCGTGTGGGCATAAGTTCGCATTTCTCGTGGGTAGATACCCAGGACTGGGATTGATGGGTATGGTGAGTGAGTGTTTTACTTTGTAAGCCGCCGAGATGTTTCCCACAGTTGCTGTACTGCATGGCCTTCCCACCAGCCGGACATTAATGTGGCCAGTCTTTTGAATTTTAGCCATTTTTGTTGGTGTGTAATGCTGTCATCGCATTGAGGTTTCAGTTTGCATTTCCCCAATGAGGAGTGATGAGTATCTTTTCATGTGCTTATTTTTCATTTGCATATCTTTTGTAAAGTGTCTATTCAAATTTTCTGCCTGTGGTTTTTAATTGGGTTGTTTGTTTTGTTGTTATTGATTTGGTAAGAATTTCAAAAATGTATTCTAGATACAAATCCTTCATCAGACAGAATTGTTTTATAAATATTTTCTCTTAATCTATGTTTGCCTTTTCATTTACCTAACAATGTATTTCAAAGAGCAACTTCTCAGTTTTTTTTTTTTTTAAGATTTTATTGGGGGAGGGGAACAGGACTTTATTGGGGAACAATGTGTACCTCCAGGACTTTTCCAAGTCAAGTTGTTGTCCTTTCAACCTTAGTTGTGGAGGGCGCAGCTCAGCTCCAGGTCCGGTTACTGTGGCTAGCATCCCTTGCGGGAGTCGAAGGGAGTCGAACTGGCAACCTTGTGGTTGAGAGGACGTGCTCCAACCAACTGAGCCATCGGCTGCCCCTTCAGAAGCTCAGCGGCAACTCATTGACTTCATTATAGTTGCGGAGAGTGCAGCTCGCTGGCCCATGTGGGAATCGAACTCGTAGCCATGTTGCCCAGAGCTCACGCTCTAACCAGCTGAGCCACCCATCCGCCCCCAACTTCTCAATTTTAATAAAGTCCAGTTTATCTTTTTTTTCCCAGAGTTCCTGTTTTATCTCATCAAAGAAATTTTTGCCTAACCCGAGGCACAAGGATTTTCTCTCAGGTTTTCTCCTAGAATTTTTATGGTTTTAGCTCGCACTCAATCCAATTTGAGGTAATTTTGGGGTAGTTGTAAGGTAGGGGTTGAGATGTATTTTTTTTTTCCCTGTAGGAAATCCAGTAGTTCTGGCCCCATTTGTTGAAAAGATCTTCCTGTCTCTGTTGAATTCTCCTGCCTCTTTTATTGAAAATCAGTTGACCTTGTACATGTGGGCTTTGTTTCTGGACTGTATCCTGTCCCCCCAGTTGATACCATCTGTCTCTGGGCACCAGAACACTCTGTTTAGTGCATCTCCAGGAGAGTAAGGCTTGGCTTAGGCAGCCTGAATTCTCGTAACTGCTCTTCTTCGAAAGTGTTTGGGGCTATTTGGGTCCTTTGCATTTCCATATAAGTTCTAGAATCAGCTCGTCAATTTCTCCAAAAAAAAAAAAAAAAAGTCTTCTGATATCTTTCCTGGGATTGTGTTGAATCTGCAAATCAGATTTATGATAATTGATGTCTTAACAATATTGAGTTTTCTGATCCATGAACATGGTATACTTCTCCATTTATTTAGGTCTTTCAAAATTTCTGGCAGTATCGTGTGATATTTTTTAGTATTTACGTCATTAACATGTTTTGTTACACATATCCTTAAATATTCATAGTTTTACGTTATGTAAATAGTACTTTTAAAAATTGCAATTTCCAGTTATTTGTTGCTCACATTTAGAAATACAGTCGCTTTTAACTATTGACTTTGTATCCTGTGACCTTGCTTTTAATTCATTTATTAGTTCTTGTAGCGATCGTGTAGGTTTCTTAGGATTTTCTATAAAGACAAGCATGTTGTCTGCAATAAGAAGAGGTTTTTACTTCCTTTCTCATCTGCATGCCTCTTACCTCTTGCTCTCGCTGTGCTGCACTGTCTGGAACCTCCAGTGCAGTGTTGAAAAAAGCAACGAGAAAGGGTGTTTTTGCCTCGTTTTCGATGAGGGGGTTGTAGTCTGTTTTTTTCCATTAATGTCTGATGTTAACTGGGGGTTTTCATAGGTGCCTTGTATTAGGTTGAGGAATTTTCTTCTGTTTCTAGTTGGTGAGAATTTTTATCATGAATGAATGTGTGATTTTGTCAGATGCCTTTCTTCATGTATTGAGACGCTCATGTGGTTTTTCTTTTTCAGTCTAATCAGTGAGTTTTCAGAAATTGTACTCTAAACATGTTCCTTGCAAAATGTCAGTCTTTATGGAAATGTTTGATGTAAGCCAAGACCCCTCCGCCCATTCTCATTTTCATTCTCTGGTGGTGCATGCATGTGTGTGCGCGTGCATGTGTGTGCGCGTGCATGTGTGTGAGCGTGCATGTGTGCGCGCGTGCATGTGTGCATGCGTGCATGTGTGTGCGTGCGTGCATGTGCGTGCGTGCATGTGTGTGCGTGCATGTGTGCGTGCGTGCATGTGTGTGAGCATGCATGTGTGTGTGCGTGCATGTGTGTGTGTGCATGTGTGTGTGCGTGCATGTGTGTGTGCGTGCATGTGTGTGTTCACTTGTGTGGACACGTCAGCGAGGGTCTTAAACATCTTGAACACAGCACCTAAGTAACTGTAGGGGTTGCTCTGCTTTGAGCCACTGTTACCCTGAGTTGCATCGTAGGGTCTGAAATGTTGTCCCTGAAATGAGATGTAGGTGACGTGTAGGGTCCTGAGTCTCAGGCTACCCTGTGCTCCGACTGCAGCACTGGTGTTTGCGTGGGTAACGGTTGGCAGGTGTGGGGTGGGACACCCGACCTGAAGGCCAGAGGAAGACAGGAGGGAGCTGTCCATCTTGGGGCTTTTAGGTGTTTTGTTTTAATTAGATATCTCAGATACCCTTTTCAGTCTTTAGGATTTGAAAGCATTGACAGTACAGAAGAATAAATAATTCTTTATGTTGGCATCAGCCAGGTTGACACTAGTCTCTTACTTTATTTTTCTTGGCTGTTTGCCTTACCCTGGTTGGTCTTGTTTGCAGCTGGCCTGAGGGGTGTGGTTTGAAATACTTTTCTCTGAACATCAGATAAAAAGACAGTTATGCTATTGACTAACTCGGGTTCTTTTCTATGAAGATGGTTGTGCTCGCGCCTCCCGAGGTGATAGGGGAGTGTTCGGGGTGGCTCCTGGTGCCCCCCCACCAGGAGGCTTACTCCAGCCCACCCCTCATGGAGCCAGGACATAAAGGGCCACAGAATGTGATTATAAGAAAAAGTCGTAATACACATTGCTAGCAGGGGAGTTTATATTGCTGGTATTATTACATGACTGGAAAATCATTTTAACATTTCAGGGCTGTTTTAAATTATGTGACTACTTATACCATAAAGCAAATCTATGTTAGTACTAGACTTTCATGCAAAAAAGCCATGTTGTGTAGTTTTCTGGTGACGTAGCATCTGTGGCATTAATGCCGTTTCCTGCATCTGTTCAGTTGAAGGGACTTGACAGCCTGGCCAGTTGACGCACTAATGGGCATTCAGGCCGCTGCCTCTGGGCTCTTGGAGATGTGGACGGGAATTTCCTCTCACCCACCACGACTCGGGGCTGTGGCCGCATCGCCTCTCACTGCCTGCTGGGTACCCGTGTGCACTGGCGCCTTCCTTCCATGGGTCACTCGCCCTCTGCCTGGCCAGCTCCGCTTTCCTGTGCGCACTCCCTCACCTCCATGGGCCCCATAATGCTCTGTTCTCTCCTCTTGTTCAGCCCCTGGCCACCTAATCTGGTTTATGCCCGTATCTCTCTTAGACAGTCTGCCTGGAGGCCAGGAGCGGTGCCCAGGACGATGACTGAGGACATGTGTGTCTGTTGGGTGTGAGGCCCTGGGGGTAAAAGACAGCAGGGTTCTCACCACTGAGGCCTCATACTCAAGCCCCACTGAAGTTGGGGTACGGGCCTGCTGTTTGCCTGCTCATGCCCTCCCCTGCTCCGTCCCCCAAACCACTCATTTCACCTGCATTTGCTTCTCTAGATAGCAACGCATTTCCCGCCTCTTTGATTTTTGAGAAATTTCAACCTTCCAGAAAAGACGACTGCAGTGAACACCTGGGCACTCTCCCTAGATTCCCCTGTTCATGACAGATTTCGCGATGTGATTTAGTCTGTAGCTGGCACGGATTGGTGTTTGCAGGCCGTACCTTTGTGACACGTGCTCAGAGTCAGGCAGAGCACCTCACGGCCTCGGTGTCCTGCCTGTGCGTCGCCCGGGGGTGGGTATCGGGGCCTTGGGTCATAGCTGGTCACAGCTCTGCTTCCCGCACACCTGGCTTCACGCGCACACTCACACTCATGCACGTGAATTGTGTATTACACGTAAGTACATTTGCGCATAATAATGCCTTAATCTTACCCAAGTATGTTAGTCATTCAAAGTTAACTTGCACTTAAGGAGAATTTGGGGTGCACTGGGGCCCAAAGCAGCCCTGGTGGCACGAGAATCCCGTGGCTTTCCACCGTGGTTACCCCGAGTGCTTTCAGTGAGCGGGTGCGGGCCACAGAGTGGACCCTGTCCTGGGGGTCCAGGGCGTTGGGTCCACTTCTCTGTCCAGCGCCTCAGGGAGCCGCAGCCGCAGGAGTGGAGGCACCGAGCCCCACACTGTGGGGAGGTGTCTGCACCACCGTCGTTCACGAGCAGTGACACGCATGGTTCAGACGCCCGCCCACCTGACTTTACCAGTTGGAGGGTGCCGGGGTTTCTGCATGAGCAGGTGGGTCGCATGCCCTGGCAGGCCCATCGCGGTGGAGGGTGAGGGGGCCGCAGCCACTGGGGGGGCACGTCCCAATCACGGTCTCTCTTCCGCATCAGAAGACAACGTTGTACCCACCACTGTGTGCCCCGTGTGTGACGCGTTACCAACACTTCATGAATCTGTGACTTAGACATTTGTGAAGGTGAAGTTAGTAGTTTTTAGTAACCCGATGCAGAAACGTATTTGCCAGATACATTTTATCCTG
The DNA here is from genome assembly GCF_036562045.2 of Rhinolophus sinicus. Taxonomy (NCBI): domain Eukaryota; kingdom Metazoa; phylum Chordata; class Mammalia; order Chiroptera; family Rhinolophidae; genus Rhinolophus; species Rhinolophus sinicus. Next base: position 17,894,050 of record NC_133762.1, read on the forward strand.
TTCTGAAGACAGAGATAAAGAAGGCACAGCCGGTGGGAAGGATTTTGTGGTCTGAAGGTGGCTGTTGTCCTGGGCTCTTGGCTCGGAAGTCTGCTGCTCCTTCTGCTCCTGTTGCGGGGACCTCCTCCTCTGGGAAGCCCCCCTCGGTGCACTTAGGACGCGCGTGTGGAGTGGCCTCAGAAATGAGGTTTCTGCTGTTTGCAGACTGCGCCTGGTGCGTCTCCGGTTCTGAGTCTGGCGTCTTCATTGTCAGCGTCGGGTTCGGGGACTTTCCTTTTGCACGTGTTTGGTTGGGGAGGGCTTTGCCTTTTCGTCATTGCCTTTGCAGACTTGCAGCGCCGTCCGCAGCTGACAGCAGTAGGGACCCTCGTGGAGGTGAGGGGAAAGGCAGGGGTCTGTTTGGGCCATTCTCCCGGGTGACATGCCCTTCCACGCCTGAGGGAGCCTCTAAACTGCGTGGGTGAGAAAAGTGTTTGTGAGGGGCTGTCATAGGTAAGGTCGGGGCGCGGAGCCCACAGCTCCCAGCCGGCCTTCCAGAGCTTTTGCTGAAGTGCGTTCCCCAGAAGTGATGCGTTCCAGGCGGAGGTTCCCAAGCAAGTCCCCAAATGCCCGTTTCCTGTGGCGTGCAGCTTGGGCTGACCCCCACGCGTGTTACGGTACAGTAATAGGTTGGCTGAGAGCGTTCAGAAAGACTGACTGGGTAAGGACACTTGAGGTTATCTCGAACTCTAGTGCTTGAGGGAAGGGAGGGCTCATTCAGTCTTTAGGAACGGGTGGTTGTGCTTGCGCTGAGATGGGGGCACGAGGTCCCCCGGTAAGCCTTGGGCTGCCTGCTGCATATACCGCTTCCTGCCCTAGTTGGGCACCCCGGCCTCCCAGACAGGTGGTGGTCAGGGTCGTGTGCGTGCGAGCACGTGAGGCTCGGTCCTGGCCTTCAGACTGCTGGGGGAAGGTTTTGTATTGCGCAGTGTAATTTTAAAGCCTGAGTTTTCACAGTAACGAAAAATAGAAACTAGCCTACGTCTCCACATAAGGAAATTGTAAATACATTTTGAATGAAATATTATTTGGCCATTGAATATTATGTTTTAGAAGAATGTTTAATGACTTAGAAATGCTTATGATACAAGAAATAAGAGAGTACAAAACCAGACAACACAATGACCTCCGTTTTCTTCATAGTTATCAAAATGCTTAGATCATACACATGCCAGTAGGACAGAGTGGAAAGAAAGACCTATACGGTCCTGTTACCTAAAGGCGGTGGGCTCCAGGAGATTTCTGTTCTCCTCGTGTGTCTCCACAGTCCTCAGGTTTTCTGTCATGAACTCTTGTTTCTGTACCAAGAAATATTAAAATTATTGAAAAAGAAGACCTAAGTCGTCCCCTTCATCCGGATGCATCATGGTACTTGCTTGTGCGAATTGGCTGGTTTGGGTTTTACGTGGCCTGAGCGGAGGAGGAGGGAGATGATGAAAGCAGGGGTGCAGCGGGGTGTGGGGTGAGGGCCTCTGCTGCCAGTGCAGGTGGGCGGCCCGGGTGCAGGTGTGGCCTGGTCAGGAGGCAAAGCCCACGTCCGCAACTCTTGGCTTTACCTGGTCACTGCCTGTGGGGAGTGACCACGTTGCGGGAAGGCGTGTTTGAGGGGCCTTTGGAATGGAAGTTGTGTTTACTGTGTCAAGTTTGACCTTCTCCTTCCCTGATTTAAGGGTGGATGAATATGGCCCATGGTATATGCAGCTCTCCCCGTGAAGCAGCCAGGGTGTGTGTGGTGTGGGAAGGCACTGGGGTATGCCTGCACGGCTTCTGGGCACTCACGGAGGAATCACTCACCCCTGGCCGGGTGCCCTGTCTGTACGGTGGGGAGTGGACCACACCTGCATGGTTCCTTCCTTGATGGAGTCGGGATGGATGGACCTCCCTAGGCCATGGCTGCAAATGCTGGAGATTACTTCTTCATGACCTATTATCCAAAACTTGTTTGTTACATTGAGACAAAGTTATGTCTCTTTGCCTTTGCATGCATCTGTTCGAAATGAGTGATTATAACCAGAGTTTACAAGATCCAGAGCTGTGATAATGTCATTAAAACATGGCATTTGATGCAGCTGTTGGTGTTCTGATGCTCCCCAGGCTATCACGTGTGTCTGACTTTTCTTTCTGTTGGAAACCGTGACTGTGATACATTGTAACCCGGGAAGCCCAGAGGAAGGCTCCGCCCCCGGTACAGTGTTTAGCACGTGGGCAAACAAACTTCCGCTCCGCCTAAGGAGCCATGTGGAGCCGTGTGATGTCGCTGTCAGGTTAAAGCACAGGTAAAGCACCCGTTTCTAAAGCCGCCCACGTAGCGTCCAGGCAGTTTGTCCTTTCTCTTGCATATCCATTTACGTACCCACTCCAGATGTTTTCAGTGCTGTCAGAGGCTGAGTTCCCTGCTTGAAGTCACACGGTCACTTGTGGCAGGACTTGGGATTCCTTCCCAGACTTTTGTTGTAACCACAGGCATGTTGCACATTGAACAGTATCTATTTTCTTACACTTTTACTTCAGCATTTTAACTGCATTGCAATTTCATGAATATTTGTTTAGGTATTCCTTTAATTTTCTGTAGATGTAACTTTCTAATCAACAGAGCATCCGATAACTAAAGTATATACATTGACTGCCATTTTAACAAGTGTGACACTGGGGTGTGACCCCGTAGGCACTGCTACACCTCCTTTGGCTACTTGTCCTGCCAGTGGTGACTATCGGTTCCAAAATTCCTGAGGAAGCAGCAGGGGGGTCTCCACATGGGCAGATGAGTGAGTGTAATGAATGGTGGGTTTGGGAGGATGACATTGGGGGTGTTTATCAAGTTTTCTCTTTTGGGGTGCTCAGCACAAGTGTGGACCTACCTGATGGTGACTGTGCAGTCCCCCAATGTCCCGTACTCAAATCTGCTGGCTGCACGGCAGCTCGAGCCGCCCCCTCGCCCTCCAAGCCTTTCCTGGGCATTGCGCACATATCTGGACGGGGCTCAACGTGGGATCTGGACGAGCCTTCCAGGCCCTTCTCTTGTCTGCATGAGCAAGCTCCTGGGGTTGGGGAGATGTCAGCGGAGTGTTGTTTGCAGTAGTCTGGTTTTGGGTTTTGTTTCGTTTTTTAAAAATTTCAGAGTGGTTTATTTTACAAGGGATGTGTTGGAGGGAAGCTCTCTTAATGAGCGTAAATGTGGTTGGAGAGGCCTGTTGTTTCTTGCTGTCTGATGGGGGTTGGCTGGGCCGGGCCCCAGGCGCTCACAGGCTCCTGAGAGCTCCAGCTCCTGTCTGCCCAGGAGGGAAGTGCTGGCTCCCAGGCGGTCCCCAGCCTTGCCTCTCTTCCCATGAGGACCATTTCCAGGTCTCCTGAGGGGAGGGCGGAGGCTTGGCGGCCGAGTGGGTGTGGCGACGGAAGAGGATGCATCTGTGGGTCTCCTCTCCAGTGCCGTCACTGACTCGTTGCGGAAAATTAAATGTGAAGTCAGACAGTTGTGTTACTGTTTGTAATGGAATCTGTGCTATAACTGGTTGCTGGGTTTTGAAGCTAAAATTAGTGCCAAACGTGCCTGATGGGTTTGCTCTGCAGTGACTTAGCTCAGGCACCGTGCAGTGAGTGGCTCTCCCTGCTTGCGCCTGTGTAGGGGTGTCCTCACTTAGCCGTGGGCACAGAGCTGCCCCCACACTCCCTGGAGCCAGGTTCCTGGAAGGAATGTTTGCGTGGCGCCTCACAGGACACCAGGCGGTGGCTGTGGGGACTGCTGTCTCCCCTGGTCCCAGGCCGCCTGTGTGCACAGGAGAAGGGGAGTGGGGGCAGCCGGAGGGACTCGCTCCAGGGCCTGAGGCTCCAGGCACGACCGCTCCCCAGGCCGCAGCCCCAGGCAGCCAGCGGTGGTGTGAGCTCCCGCAGGCCCTGGGCCGCCCGCGCCGGCTTCCTCGTCTGGAGAGTGGGTGCGTGGCCCTGCAGGCCAGCGTGGGGCGGCCGTGGGGCAGGCAGGGTGGCATGCAGAAGCTCTGCTGCCTGGCTTACAAAAGGGAGGCTCAAGTGCTATTTGAATTCCATGAAGAACACCTTTCACGTTCCTTGTCCTGCATGCCATCTTCGCTGGCTTGTGCGTGCGTGCACCACAGCACCCTCCTTACTGACTGCCCAGCGACCTGTGTGTTACCACTCGTCCTCCTCTCTTGTCAGAGCCGCCAGGCTCCCCTGGGAGACTGGTGCTTCCTGGGCTCGGGGGTGGGTGCGTTCCTGATGCCAGGTGTCCTTTGTCCCCCAGGTATGGTCCTCGTGCGCAGCGAGAATGGGCAGTTGTTAATGATTCCTCAGCAGGCCTTGGCCCAGATGCAGGCCCAGGCCCACGCCCAGGCCCAGCCTCAGACCACCATGGCGCCCCGCCCTGCAACCCCCACAAGTGCCCCTCCTGTCCAGATCTCCACCGTACAGGTGAGTGCATGCGTGCGCCCCACCGTGCCCGCTTGGGCCGTCTGGCACGCGTCCCGCCATCCTCCACGGGGTGGCTGCTGCTGGCGTCACGGGTGGCCCTGCTTGGAGGAGCCGGCTCCTGGGCCACGCGCCCTGACACTCCTCTTGGCCCCTGCCCTTCTCGCCCGGGACTTCACCTTCCTATATCCCCGTTTCCTCTTCTGCAAAGTGGAGATTCGACCAGTGCTTATCTCGCAGGGCTGTACAAGGACTGAGTTAAGACTTCCAGTGCTAAGAATAGTGGAGCAGAGTAAACACTGAGTAAGTGTTAGCTATTATTGTCAGGGAGGCACGGAAGAACTTTATAAGATTATGTGAAATAGTACCCCCCCCCACCCACACACAGGTATTTTTAAGCCTTGAGGGGTTACTGCCCTGACCCCTGAGATTATGGCAGGCGGACAGGTTCTGATGGGGAAGCAACGTGCTGGGACTCGCCCTCCCCAGTGTTCGGCGTTCCTGGTCCATGTCACAATCTCCTGTGGGCACGTGCCAGCACGTTCCCTGTCCCTGCTCTGTTTGCTGATGCTTTTGTGTCCGGTGCTGTCATTCTGCTGTGCTGAACGAGTTGGCTGTTTAGTAACTAAAGTGGAGACTAGAAAGCTCTTGAAAACGCCTTTCTCCTGTGACGTCAGCTGAGTTCCCTCTGGCGTTGGTGCCCCTGCACTGCAGGTGGGGGCACATCTGTGCTGGGGGCCTCACAGAGGACCCCCTTTACTGAGCATCTGAAACAGCTCAGAACAGAGTTTCCGAGGTCCACAGCGGTCTGTTCAGTGCGATGCAGATGTAAGTAAGGTGTTTGTGCTTTCGCTTCAGCTGCCGCTTGTGCGTGTCACCATCTGGCTGTCAGCGTTTTGCTGTCAGTTTCCTTTCAAACCAACTTCAACGTCACCTTGCTCAGGACTCAAGCCCTCTTTCCATCGGGACGAAGGTGTCAGTGGGCCACCTGGACCGCTGTCTCCTTTACTCCCCTCTTCTGCAGCACTGTGCCCGGTCTTTAGGTCCAGGGGACACGTGCTTCTTACTGCCTTCATCACTTTTTTAGTGCTTGTCAACAAGATTACAAGAAATCCCCACGGGGTCCGATTTCCCAGACACACGGCATTCTTTAAAGACCAGGTTTGGTAGACTTTGACATAGAAGTTAATGGTATTTTTATTCCAGTATATGAAGACTTCAGTCCTACCCTTTTACTTTGGTAAGAAAGGTTCAGACTTAGGGTGGCCTCACTGAAAATTGTGACTAAACTGTAGACTCACTTGAGTATACAGTTCTCTATGAAAGGATTGGTTTTGGGGCACACTGGGCGGCAGGGAATTACTTTCACTTGTCGCTCCTTTAGCTGACTCTCACTTGTTTTCCAGGCACCTGGGACCCCTATTATTGCACGGCAGGTGACCCCAACGACCATAATTAAGCAAGTGTCTCAGGCCCAGACGGCGGTACAGCCCCCCACGGCGGTACAGCGCTCGCCCGGAGTGCAGGTGAGCCGCGGCTCGGCGCTGCGTCCGGGATACAGACACGGCCTCCCGAGTTTGGGGGTGGGGCGCGAAGCTGTGAGCTGGCAGGAAGGTTCTCTTGAAGAAAGTGTGTTTTCTCTGCCAACGCAGAGTAGGTCAGGGTTCCTTTTCTGTAAAGCCTCATGAGATTTAGCACCAGCGGCACCTTTTAAAGCTTCCTGCTATGCCAGAAGTCTAATTAAAAATGGTATCTATGAATACTTGATCGTGTGTGTGTACCTGTCACCCCGAGTGTCCTGATGGTGACAGCAGTTCTTGTCTGAACATCCGTTCCAGACCTTACTGTTGATGGGCATTAGTTTGTGTGGCTCTCACCCTTTTCCTGCTGAGGCATTGATGAGTGACATGTGTGGACTTCCGGACTTGCTCGCACTCAGCCGGCGCGGCCACCTGCGGCCGTGTCCTCTCCAGTAATGAGCCCCTGGTGGAGCTGGTGTGTGTGTTTGGTTGTTGGAGTTTTAAACAGTGTGTGAGCTGTGGGATGGGAGCAGATGCTGATGTCTCTTGGCCGGTTGGGTGCTCCTGACAGCTCAGCCTCTGGGCGGGAAAGCCCAGGAGGGGCCCGTGTCCCGGCTCGGCCGGCCCCTTCCTTTGCGGAGAAGGAGACCCCGTCAGAGAAGCGGCCTGCTCTGGAAGCCAGGCCGGAGCAGCCAGAGCTGTTCCTGTGGTTGAGGTGTTGTGAGCATCCATCATAAATGCAGGTTTTACAGTGTTGGCCACGTTTTCTCGGGCAGCTGCGTGGGCCAGGCTGTGCTCTGATGTGTTGCTGAGCTGTGTGTGTCCCCACTGCAGCACTGCACGGCTTCCCAGTGAGGTGGCTGGGACAGCTGGTGGGCAGAGGGCCCCGGAGCAGCCCAGCACCGGCTCCTTCCCCCGACGGGATCTCGTCTTCATTCACCCTCCGCGTCTACAGTGGGGGGCAGTGTTTGAATTAAAGCCGGGGGAAGAGCAGCTCGGCCCCAGTGAATGAGCCAGAGCCGACGTCCTCTGTGTGTGTCGGGGGCGAGCCCAGGTGACCAGGATGTCCCTGGGCTGCAGGCTTCAGTGTGGCGGGCAGTCCCGTCCGAATTCCACTTGCAGTGGAAGGTGACAGTGCAGCTCACGGTCGGCTTTGCCTCAGAGTCAGTGGAAGGTAAATGTATCCCATAGATGCACGTCTTGTCGTCCAGGTGAAGTGTGTATTTGTCGGGCCAGCAGGAGAATGTGTGGGAACAGATTTCCAGGTGAGGGAAACTCCCAGAGGGTGAGGAGCGCCCTGCACGGCTCTGCCCCGCGGCTCTGCCCCGCGGCTCTGCCCCGGCGGAGAGATGGGGCTCGGTTTGCTCTTCCTTTTCCTTTGAGGGTGTATTTGATATTTTCTATTTACAAGAGTAACTGTTATAGAGAATGTTACAATTAAAGAAGACACACATTATAAAGAACAAGCCGTGACCTCCTCCGGCTCACTGCAGCCTGGCATCCCTGGGGCACCTGAGCGCCCGGAAGGGGCGGTGCAGGCTGTGGCTGCGGCTTACGGGGGGTGCCCGCTCCAGTCAGGCTCGGGGGTGGCGCTGCCCCTACTTTGCGGTTGCGAGAAAGGAATGTTTAAAAGATTGGAGAGAAAAGGTTGAAAGCTAGATTTATAACTTGCAAAAAGACTGATTAAGAAAAACCAGTACGTGTCTGCGTCGTGACCTTGCTGTGGAGCAGAAACGGCGGGAGCCTGACTGAGGCAGCAGGTGAACTGCCCCAGGTGTCTGACATCTGGCTGGTCGTTTGTTCAGCAGGTGGCCCTCCTGCTAACCCACTCCCATCCGTTTCTCCCGTTGCTCCGAAAACCCTCTTTTGTGATGTTCCTTGATCAGACTCACTCTTGGAGAGCGAGGAAAGGCTTGGGACCCCACCCCTGTCATCGTGGTGCCACCTTGCATGAGGGCGGACCACAGGTGAAGTCCTGGCCTCTTGTCACCAGGCTCTCTGTACAGACCAGACGGTGGCGTTTTCAGCTGTAGTTTCTCTGTTTGGTGCTTTTACTTTCTGATGGGATCCGGTTTGGTTATTAAAAGATGACTTGTACTGGTCATCGTGTGACTTTTAGGATGGACTTGTGACCAGCAGGTTCTTTCCAGCCATTGGCTTCATTGCCCCCTCCGGTGTCAGGCCTGCGCGCTCAGGCCATCTGTGGTGGGTCCCGAGGGCCCCGCCCGTGGTGCCTGTCCCCCCCCCCCCCCCCCGCACACACTGGCTCGTGGGGCCCTGCCACTGCAGGGGGTGCAGGCCATCTCCCCGTAGCCTCTGTTCACCCTGTGTTTTGGACTCTTGCAGCCTCAGCTTGTTCTGGGTGGCACTGCCCAGACACCCTCACTTGGGACGGCAACGGCTGTTCAGACGGGGACACCTCAGCGAACAGTCCCAGGAGCCAGCACCACCTCCACGGCTGCCACGGTGAGTTCTGCCTCGCTGCACCCCTCGGACCCTGCCCCTCGCCACCACCTCCCTTTCCTCTCAAAGCCCCAGAGCTGTTTGGAGCCGTGCGTCTCGTCCGTGCTGCCTCAGAGCACCCACCAGCCTGGGGCAGCTGCAGCCCTAGACATGCGGGTGCTTTGCGGTCTGCGTGGCTCCTCGGGGGGGGGGGGTGTCTCAGGGCAGAGGCCCCTGGGTGGCAGGGAGGGCCCCATGTTCCTGCCCGGGTTTTTCGGGCCCTGCCCTGCAGGAGTCTGCAGTGCTAAGGCCCCAGCAGCGGTGTTTGAACAAGTAGCACGTGGGCTGTGCAAAGGTGCGGACTGGTGAAGCGGCACTGGCGTCCATTTCTGTTTCTCCTTCTAGTAGTTTCCCTGCATGTATATACACCTTTGAATTAATGGGCTCATACTTTATGGCTTTGTATTTCTCACCATCTTTAGTAGCAGTGTCACAAGTGAATTCCTCTTATTGTGCATTTAGATAGATGACAGTGTTTGTTTCTGATAACCAGCATTATGGTGAATATCTTAGAGGCTCCCCTTTTCAGCTGGGGGGCTGTTGACTTAGCTTATTTCTAAAGGAGGAGCTGCCGGGCTGAGTGAGGCGTAAGCTTGGACCGGCCTGTCGCTTTGTGTGGTCACGTGGCCCCTAGGTCACATGTCCTGGTTTGTACCCCCCTCAGCAGGCCAGCACGGTTACTGCCTTTTCTTGAAAGACGTTTGAGAAGAAATATATATTTCTTATATTCATGTCTTAGTTAAACCGAAAGCTATGATGAAAATCTGCTTTTTAAGACTTTTTCACTTACATGTTTTTAACTTGACTGCAGGAAACTATGGAAAACGTGAAGAAATGTAAAAATTTTCTATCTACGTTAATCAAATTGGCATCATCGGGTAAACAGTCCACAGAGACAGCGGCTAATGTGAAGGAGCTGGTGCAACACTTGCTGGTGAGGCCTCACTGGGCCCTGGGCGAGGTTCCGACACGCGGGGGCCAGGGCGCCGTGCGCAGCAGGGTTCTCCCTGGTCAGGGCTTCCACCCGAGGCTCGCGGTCTTAGTGGTGTGCGTGGTGTCGTGTCTGAGTGAAGGGGTCCCTGGCTCCCATTGGCGCTGCCTCGTGCATCTGTGCTCGCAGCTCTGACTGTGATTATGAGGCCACCTTCAGGCTTGTCTGCCTCCTAGCAGAGTGCCTGGCATTGAGTGACAGCTGAGTGAAGGGGACAAGAGGCAGAGCAGTAAGCCACCCAGGCGCAGGCGCAGGCACAGCCACCGGCTGGTTCCGGAGGGAGGGCCAGGCGAGGGTCCAGCTGCACACCTAGGACGCTAGTGTCGGCCAAAACATGCCACGCGTTCACTTTCCTGTCACCTCTGTCCAACACCAGACCTGGCACAGGGAACAGCTGATCATGGGATACGAGACCAGAGTGATGCTGAGTGAAGAGATGTGTGTGTGTGGATTTTTATTCGTGGAGGAATTTCAATGTGAATTTTATTTTTAAGGACGGAAAAATCGAAGCAGAAGATTTCACTAGCAGGTTATACCGGGAACTTAATTCTTCACCTCAACCTTACCTTGTGCCTTTCCTGAAGGTAATTGTAAAGCCGTCTGGCACCTGCACCTGCACCTGCACCTGCATGCGTGGGGGCGGCTTTGTCCCGCGGGAGGGGTGGGGTTCACGGCTGTCACAGATGTGTTTGAAAGCACAGCGCCCTGTGACTGATCGTCTAGTTTTCTCTTCAGAGGCTTTTCTGGGTGTTATGAGACCCCTGACGCTGTGGCCAGTCTGCTGTGTCACGCGTCCTAAGCACAGGGCAAACGCAGGGTGGTCTGTGAGTGTGACGGCTGGTGGGGGCGCTCACCCAGGCAAGGACTCAGGGCTTCACCAGCGTCGGATTGACCCCACAGATAATCTCTGAGGCCATAAGAGTCTTAAGAGCACTTCAAAAATACCTCTTTTTCTTACTGAGAATAATCCTCCCTCGGTGACGTGTGTGTGTGTGAGCGTGTGTATGTATGTGTGTGACAGTGTGAGTGCATGAGCGTGTGTGCATGTATGTGTGTGTATGTGTGACGGGTCTATCAGAGTGTGTGTACGTGTATGTGTGCTGGGTGTGTGGACATGTGTATGTGTGTGTGGATACCTGACATCAGAGGCATCTCCTTAAGGCCCTGAAGCCTAAGCTCTTTAGCTTGAGAACTTTGCTCAGGGCGGATGTGTCTGAGTTTGGGAGCAGGGAGCCTGGTGTCGGTACCGCCCGCCAACGTCATGTCTTTCTGCCCAGAGGAGCTTGCCGGCCTTGAGACAGCTGACCCCCGACTCCGCAGCCTTCATCCAGCAGAGCCAGCAGCAGCAGCCGCCCGCCTCGCAGGCCAGCACCGCGCTCACGGCTGTGGTGCTGAGCAGCTCTGTCCAGCGCACGGCCGGGAAGACGGCGGCCACCGTGACCAGCGCCCTCCAGCCCCCTGTCATCAGCCTCACGCAGCCCACACAGGTTGGCGTTGGCAAGCAGGGGCAGCCCACGCCGCTGGTATGCAGGCGAGAGCCCGCGTCCCCCCCTGCCCGCCTGCCCGCCTCCTGGCTCAGGAGAGGCGCCTGCCAGGAGCAGGCTGGGTTTTAGCCTGGGTAGTTAGCCCAGTGCCGAGGCCCACGAGTCTGAAACCAGTTTTTCTGTAAAGGGTAGTAAGCGTGTTGGCTTTCGCGCACCATGTCCATTACCTGTATCGTTTCAAGGTGTTTGTGGTTTACACAAACTCTGTGTGTTTGTAGTGACTCTTACCAGGATGTCAGCTTTGATTAGGAACAAGGGCCCAGATGCAGCAAACTGACCATGTGTGCTTGGAGTTGACACGTCAGGCAGGCCGGTGAGCCTGTATCTGGGTGTAGGTGCCAGCTCTGCAGTCAGGCTTGGGCCCTGGTGAGTCTCACGAGCTGAAGCTGCTGATTGATCGTTTATTGACAGTTTGGGTCCAATTTTCTGAGCTCTGAGGCTGGAGAAAGCATCTTTGTTTCCACAGGCATATTGGTGGCCTTTTACAAAATGTTCAAAGGGATTTTGTTCTTCCAAAGACAGTTACCAAAAACACACAGTGCAGGTTCCCTCGCACTTAATGGCATGTTGTGGAGTGGATTTTACAATAATAAAGTGACCAAGTGGGTGACCCCAGTGTACCCTGGGCTCCCTCACCTGCTTAGGTGAAAACCTGCGTTGTTCTGCCTCGAGTGGTGGTGAGGCAGCCGGCTGATCTGGGCAGCAGGGAGGCTGGTCTGTGGCGTGGGGCCGAGGTGCCCACGTGAGAGCAGGTCTCCACGCTCCTTTCAAGGGGCAGAGATTTGTTGTGGCCTTTGCTTTCATGTCGTGTAAGTACAGAGCAGCTCTGTTTGACAGTCACTGGGGCTAATTTATGCAAAAGCTGGGTTCTCTGAGCGAGAAGTTGCTGGGCAGCCAGTTTCCCCAAAGGTTTGACCTTCCTGCGTAGTGGATGACATCATCGGTGTTTTTAGACCCAGGCTGTCTCGGGCTCTGTGTGGCTTCGTGTGTCTGCAGAGGTAGCAGGGGGCAGCCGGACGCAGGTCTGACCCGTTCCCGGCATTCCTTGAGGCCTGTAGAGGTGTGAATGCCGGAGGCACTTCCCTGGGCTTATGGCAGAACCTGACCTGAACCATCTGAGGCTTCATTGTCCTGTAGAGTGTGAATTTTCATAGGTTTTGTTTCAGGAATAGTGTGATCCCAGGGCACTGCCACATCCCCGCTGTGTGTCCCATAACATACCCCCCAGGTTACCTTTGTCCGAAGCACCCGACCCAGAGGTTTCGGGCAAGGCTGTTGGCCTGTAGCCATGTGGTGTTAGAAGGGGTCTTAATGCCTCTGGGCCCAGCACAGGGAGCGTCCAGTGCTGCCAGCCTATAGAGCCACCGCTGTGTGCGGGCTGGGAGAGCTAGGCTGGAATCGGAGCACATGAGCTGTCTGGACAGGTGGACAGGTAGACAGGTAAACGGTGAGCAGAAACAGGACGAGCCTGTGCTTGGTGGCGGGAGTGAGGGGCCAGACAGTGCAGAGCAGTGGGCACACAGCTGGGGTGGGGCTCAGGCTGTGTGGTTCGGGCAGTAGGAGAGGCCCTTTGACAGCCAGGTTCAGGGCAGGACGTAGGAAATCTAACATCCCCCCGAAAGCCATCTCGCCTCTTAGAATGTGGAGGAGGGGAAACAAGCTTGAGCTGTAGCCCCAGGCAGCCATGGCACGTCCACTGGAATGTGGGGAGAGGTCTCCTGTTCCACCTGCTCCCGTGAGCTCAGCTTGCCCCTCCAGGCATTGAGCTCAGGGCCCCACGTGCAGTGTCCACGTCCCGACGTCCCCGTAGCAAATCCCCCCTGAAGAGTTGGCTTTGGTTGTGGGGCCTGAGGTGGGTGTGCTGGGCCTGCTGCAGCCGCCCCGCCCCAGGCCAGGGCAGGGGGCGGCTGGGGTGGAGTGCCAGCAGCTCCGGGCGGGCGGGCTGTGCTCAGGACGGCTGTGTGCTGTGCCGCAGGTGATCCAGCAGCCTCCCAAGCCTGGAGCGCTCATCCGGCCCCCGCAGGTGGCGCTGACACAGACGCCCATGGTGGCCCTCAGGCAGCCTCACAGCCGCATCGTGCTCACGGCGCCCCAGCAGGTCCAGCTCAGCCAGCTGCAGCCAGGTGAGGGCCTGTGGCCGCCTCGGCCACGCAGTGGGCAGTCCTGTTCTCCTGCCTTTTTATTGTGCTGGACACGTGACAAAAGTAGCACCTGAGCCCTTTGAAGTGTACAGCTCAGCGTCGCCAGCGTCACCCGTCAGTGTGGTTTTCACCCTTACATGTACATTTACCACTGCTGTCGGGCGTCATTCCCACACTTAGCTTGACGAGAGGTGCGCTGCACTTTCGAGTTAGGAAGCTCATTTGCCTAAGAACGTGACTGTGTGGGGGAGGGGGGCGACCCCTCCCCAGGCCCCTCACGCACTGGAGCGGTGTCCCTCTCAGCAAAGCCCAGCGGCCCCCTTCGTGGTTGGAGCACAGTGCCCACGACACATACGCTGGTGGACATACCGTGTCTCTTGTTTTGCAGTCCCTGTGGTGAAACCTGCCGTGTTACCTGGAACCAAAGCCCTTTCAGCTGTCTCAGCCCAGGCAGCTGCTGCACAGAAAAATAAACTCAAGGAGCCTGGGGGAGGCTCGTTTCGGTAAGGAAGGGGCTGCAGACCAGCTGATCTTCTGTGTGAAGCAACGGAAAGTCCGTTTTTTTGCGACAGCCCAGTATCGGAGAGCATGCCACTCCCACTGAAGAAAGTCCAGTTCAGAACCTTCAGAAATGCTGCCCTTGGGTCTCTGGATGCACAGCCGGTCTGAGCATCGTCACAGTTGAGGACGTGCATGTTGGGAACAGGGCAGTAGAAAGGGCCGCCGTGGTAACTTCCGTTACGACGACGAAGCAGTAGGAAAGGGGGCGTGTTTCAGGAGGCTTTCGCTGGCCCTTCCCTTCCCAGATGCTGCTTCCCAAAGCCATTAGGCAGCTGGAGCAGGGTGGGCGTTGGCAGTGCTGAGCTGTGGTGGCCCAAGCCGGGTGGGGAGGCCAGCGCCGGGTGGGCTGGGAGGGGGCAGGAGCTGGAGACGGGCGGGTCCACCTCCGGTCAGAGGAGTCAGTGGGCGAAGGCTGCACATGCCTCGGCTGCGTCCTGGCAGGGAAAGGGGGGGAGTTAGAGGCGCAGAGCGAGTGCGCTGGAGTGAACTGCCATGGTGTCGGGCTGGCACGGCGATGTGAGCTCGCGGTCAGTGTGGTTAGATAGAGCCGTCCACTGCACATGGAGATTCAGTGACAGCCCGTGGCAGCGAGCACACCTGGCGCTCAGAGCTCATCTTCTAACGCCGTTTTCCTGCAGTGGCCAGGGCGCCTGGGATTCCTGGGCTGGGGTCAGGAGAATGCGAGGCGAGCCTAGCGTACCTTTTCGTCAGATTGGAAAGCACTGCTCGGGGTGGACGGGCACGTGTCAGAGCTCCTGGCAGTCACCCGGAGGGGCCTCCCTGCTGCGGGCCACGTCGGTGGTGCACACGCGCACATATCGCTGACCACAGGGAGGCAGGAGCGCCCTGATTGTGGGGAAGCTGGGCAGGGGCTCCGCCATGGGGCTGGCGCTCAGAGTGTAGCTCAGTGAGAGGCCCATAAAACGTGGCCCCTGTGGGAGGTGGCGAATGAGGCCACATCCGTACGTCTTGTCACAAGGGGAGTCAGTCAGATGGAGAACAGAGACGTGCTGTGAACAGCTGGCCTGTGACCCACCAAGTGTCAGGGGCTCAAGAGTCAGGAAGGGCTGCGGAATGGTCCAGGCCAGGAGGCTGAAGAGAAACGGCAGCGAAATCAGTACGATTCCGAATTAGACTCTTGCTGTGGAGGATGCTACTGGGATAGTCAGCCAGATGAGAGGGCCTGAGCGCGGCTGGTGGCCGTGGAGTGTGGTGGGTGGCCTGGTCTGCAGAGTCACTCTGGATCTGTCGGGAATGCCTGTGTCCGCAGGGAACACACTGCAGTGGTCCCGAATGGGTGTCGGGTGGCCTGCTCCCCCTCGAGTGAGTCAGGAAGGAAGCCCCTCATCCTGCGCTCCCACTTTCCTGGGAGTTTGTGATTGTCTTCAAGTTCAGTTAGTGCTCTGACTTTCAGAAAGGGCCCCCGTGGAGGAGCTCTGTGAGAGTAGGGGTAGAGCGTTGGACTTTGCTGTCTGTGCTTGGCATTGGCTGTGGGGAGCCTCTGCACACGTCTGTCCATATGCAGAGAGCTTGGCATTGGCTGTGGGGAGCCCTCTGCACACGTCTGTCCATATGCAGAGAGCTTGGCATTGGCTGTGGGAGCCTCTGCACACGTCTGTCCATATACAGAGAGCTTGGCATTGGCTGTGGGAGCCTCTGCACACGTCTGTCCATATGCAGAGAGCTTGGCATTGGCTGTGGGGAGCCTCTGCACACGTCTGTCCATATGCAGAGAGCTTGGCATTGGCTGTGGGAGCCTCTGCACACGTCTGTCCATATGCAGAGAGCTTGGCATAGGCTGTGGGGGAGCCTCTGCACACGTCTGTCCATATGCAGAGAGCTTGGCATTGGCTGTGGGGAGCCTCTGCACACGTCTGTCCATATGCAGAGAGCTTGGCATTGGCTGTGGGGGGCCTCTGCACACGTCTGTCCATATGCAGAGAGCTTGGCATTGGCTGTGGGAGCCTCTGCACACGTCTGTCCATATGCAGAGAGCTTGGCATTGGCTGTGGGGGGACCCTCTGCACACATGTCCATATGCAGAGACTCATGTTCCGCTTCAGCCCCCAGCGGGTCTTCCTTTCAAAGACCAGACTCAGTTTCAAAGAAGACCTAGGCTTCCGCTGCAGGTGACAGCACAGTGGGGGAGGCAACTGGCAGGACGCATGCCTGGGGGAGACATCAGCTGTGCTTCCCGCCGGGGCGCCCCTGCCTCTCTGTGCATTGCCCCCTAAGTCGGGACCCCCAGAAGGTGCCTCCTGCTTTTCCTTTAGAGCCTCTGTTCCTCTTCTTTTCTGAAGGGACGACGATGACATTAACGATGTGGCATCGATGGCTGGAGTGAACCTGTCGGAAGAAAGTGCAAGAATATTAGCCACAAACTCAGAGCTCGTGGGCACCCTCACGCGGTCCTGTAAGGACGAGACCTTCCTCCTCCCAGCGCCGTTGCAGAGACGAATACTAGAAATAGGTGCGTCCGTGCTTCCTGGCTGCGGCCAGGGCTCCACGTCCATGTGCAGGCTTGCTGGGCACCATGACTTGGACGCTCGGGGCCAAGCCGCTTCTGCCAGTAGCTCGCCGCACGTGGCTTGCCCATGTCACACCTTGTACGTGGTGGTGATGGTGGTGGCCCTCTGTCCGGGGGCCTCCTGGGCTGCCCGGAGGCTGTGTAGAGCAGTAGCTGGGGGTGGGGGGACCCAGCAAACTCATGAGAAAGAGGGCCATTTAAACACTTGACATGTTGCCTGCCCCCAGGTAAGAAACACGGCATAACGGAGTTACACCCAGACGTGGTGAGTTACGTATCACATGCCACGCAACAGAGGCTGCAGAACCTCGTAGAAAAAATATCAGAAACGGCTCAGCAAAAGAACTTCTCCTATAAGGTAACGCGCTGTTTCCCTGAAGAGGGGCCGGCCCTCGCTCTCCGAGTGGCGCGCCTGAGGCCTCCTCCCCACATCCAGGCACAGGGCGGCCCAAGTGTCAGCTCATTCTGAGTTTTACGCAGAACTAGATTTGGGGAAGAGTCCACTTCTTTGAGCCGCCTGGTGTTCTCGGCTGCTCCATCCTCCTTGGCTGGGGAAGGAAGGGTAGGGCGGCCGGGGCTGAGGTGGAGGTGACCTGTTCAGCTTTGAGGTCCGGGGGGCTCCAGACCCGCTCCTGTGACTCCTCCATTGCCCCATTTTTTTTCGTGGAGGGTCACCTGCACCGGAGTCCCGGCCTCCCACAGCGGCATCTTCCTTGCCCCCCAGCCCTGAGTGCTGTTCTGCAGGGCACCACAGGGCAGCAGGAGTGGGCGGGCGTGACAAGGCAGGCACCACTCACGTTCCCTGGGTGACAGCGCCTTCCAAACAGTGGTTAAAATGAAAGCACGGAGCCATTTTGCTTAACATTTATGTTACTATGAAAAAGTTTAGATGTTGCTTTAAAAAAATCAAACCCCAAAGTGCATAAAATGAGCCATGGGGTAGCTTGCCTGAGCCCTCTCTGAGCGTGTTGCTGTGCAGAGCTCCTCAGCGACAGGTTCGGCCGGACATGAGAGGGTGGGCTTGGGTCTGCACGGTGGTGCTGGTGGTGCGTGGGAACTGGCCCGAAGGTGGTGCACATACTGCCCAGCTGGGTTCCCAGAGTGATGACACACAGGGTTTTTACTTTTTTTGTAGGATGATGACAGATATGAGCAGGCAAGTGATGTCCGGGCTCAGCTCAAATTTTTCGAGCAGCTTGACCAAATCGAAAAACAGAGGAAAGATGAGCAGGAAAGAGAAATCTTAATGCGAGCAGCAAAGGCAAGTGCTTGCACTTCTCTGGTGGACTGTCCCCCGTCCCCTTCCTGTCCTGGGCACCCACGACACCCTCACGGTTTTGGGCTGGCCTTGGGACAGGCGTGGGAGTGGAGCTGGGGCACGAGGCCTCGGCAGCCACGGCGTGTGGGGCAGGAGCCGGCTGAGTCCTGAGCCCTTGGGCCGCCCTGGCGCCTGTCCTCATCCCGTCAGGTCAGACCCTGCAGCGGGCAGGCGTGTCAGGGACCGCGTCTCCATTTTGAGGTCCATTCTCTGTGATGCTCAGCCTAGATGTTCATCTCTGGGCTTTAAGCACGTCAGAAATTTCATGTGCCTTCTGTTATGACCTGGGTGTTCTATAGAGAATAAGATAACACGTGTCTTAGATGGTAAACGTTTAGGTCGTAACTTCTTTTTTTTTAATCTCGTTGAAAAATAGTCTCGGTCCAGACAAGAAGATCCAGAACAATTAAGGTTGAAACAGAAGGCAAAAGAGGTAAGGGGCCTTTCGTAGTCAATGCATCTTCGCTCCACGCTTGCAAACACATGTGCATGCAACCGAAACTGCCAACGAGAGGGAAAGGTGAACAAAGGGACGGTATTTCCATACCACAGCACTTCTGCAGCGACTTAAAATGTTTGCCACGGTATTTTCCAGTGCCAACCGTTTGTGTCCTGCTTTCAATGAACGGTAATCTCTCTTTGGGTGCAGTTAATCCGTACTTTTAAAATTTGTTCCTATTTCTGAGCTTTTTAAGATGAGCATCTATCGTTTTATTATTTTCCTGATTGTGTAATATGCTTACTGTTAAAAAACACTCAAAACATTGAAGAAATTTTAATTTAGAAAATTTCTGAAAACCCTTTGGTGTCTGTATTTTATTACTTTGTAGTGAGTGAGAAATGTGTATGAAATGACAGCCCTTGTTTCCTTTTCAAAACTAAGATGCAGCAGCAGGAGCTGGCACAGATGAGGCAGCGCGACGCCAATCTCACGGCGCTGGCCGCCATCGGGCCCAGGAAAAAGAGGAAAGTGGACTCTCCAGGACCGGGGTCGGGGACAGAGGTACAGAGTGTTACGGGCACTGAGGGGTGGGGGGGCCTTGCCCAGCTAACCTCCTCGGGCACTCACACACGAGCATGCGATCCTTTAAATTCAAATCCACTTATTTGTGAGTGCCACAGAAGTTGTCACCGTGGTTGAATGTGGTGCAATGTGGGCTAACTTTCAAAAGGTGTGGGGAGATTATAACTGTCAGAAGAATGACCTTCGTGGGGCAACCCTTCTTACTGAGTGGTGGTTGGGAGAGGAGCCTGTGGGAGCGCAGGTAACCCTGGCAGTAAGAAAAGGACTTGGTACCGGTTTGCATTTGTCCAAACTTGTTAGTTTCCTGCTTTGTTTGTTGTCATATCTTTACATACAGTTATAAACCCAACCTTTAAGTATGTCGGTTGTTTCTAACTAAATTACAGGAGGAGCAGGCGTCGTCTTTTATGTGTACCTACTTGCGTACCACCGCTGGAGTTCTTTGCTCCCCGCTCACGGTCCGCATTTCCATCAGCAGCATTGGTTCCCCTTTGGCTCGAAGGACAGCGTTTCCATTTCTTACAGTGCAACCTGCTGACGGTGGAGTCTGTCCGTTTTTGTTCACTTGAAAATGGTTGTATTTCACCCTCAGATTTGAATGGCATTTCTCTTGAATACAAACTTCTGGGTTGAGAGTTTGTTTTTGTCTTTCGGTTCTTTTTTTCAAGATTTAATTTCTCCTACATTCTTGAATAAGCCAAGCAAATCCAGATGTATATCATTTAATTTTCTAGAACGACAGACTAAAAGAGATAAGTGAAGCCAAGAACTCGTCATCTCTTCATTTTCCCTCTGTTTCTTGAACGCCTCTGTTTTACTGCTGGGCCTCTTCACGTTTCTAAGGAAATTCCTGTTCTAATGCCATGTTATCTTGTTCTAGATCACAAGAGGAGAAGGGACACTTCCCCGTGTGTTTTGCAGAATTATAAGACTTACTCTTAAAACTGATGGACAGCTATTAATGTGTGACTGTATTTCTGCTTCTTAGAGCTGTTGTTCCACTGTTTTCAGGGTCCCAGTGGAAGAGCAAAGACTATGTTTTCACCCGTTCCCTGTACGTAGCAGTTCTCTCGTCTTTGCCTGTTTTGAGTTTATCATTTTAGTTTTTAGAGCTTTGTGTTGTGTTTAGACTTGGTTCTCTTGACATTTAATCTGCTTGGGGTTCCTTGAACTCTAGGTCAGTGTTTTCCTCAAATTTGGAATATTTTGGCCTTTATTTTTTCAAAATTGTTTTCTGTCCAGTCTTTTTTCTACTGGGACTCCCAATTACACGTATATTAGACCTTTCTTCAGAATGGATGATTTCTGCTGTTTTTTCCTCAAGTTCCCTGACCACATGGAGTTCTGTTATCTCATCAGCTGTTAAGCCCCTCCAGTGACATTCTCGTTTGTTAATGTATTTTGTCGTTCTAGGATTTCTGTTTAGGTCCTTTTTATGGTTTCCCATTCTTTGCTGAGATTCCCTGTCTGCTCACTTATTGAGACCACATTTTCCCATTATTCTCTGAACCTATTTATAAAAGCTGCATAATGTCTTTGTCAAGTCCAACATCTGGGCTATCTCGGGTTTGGTGTCTGTCAGCTGCCGTTTCCTGGATGACGGGTCACACTTTCCTATTCCTCTGCTGTCTAGTGATTGCTGTTTGAATGCTGGGTATTGTGAGTGACACGTGGAGAGACCATGCATTTCCATCTTCCTCTAAAGAGTGCAGCTGTGGTTTAGCAGACAGCTCAGCTACTCAGCTTTGTTTTTCACTTTGGTGTTAGTGAGAGTCCGTAGAAAGCTCACGGCATTTCTGAAGCCTCTCCAACTCAGTGGGCCTCAGCTGCAAACTGTGCCCTCCCTGTGCAGGTTTGGTGCTAGGCTTTGTTCAGGTGAGTAAGCTGGTGATCCTGACTCCTGGGGAAAGGCCTTTTGGCACCGTGGCTGGATGTCAGGAGTGTGCATGAGGTCTGTCTTCTCAGGCAGGCTGGACTCTAGTGAAGACTGTCATTTCATGCCCATGTGCCTGCTTGCTACAGAGCTAACACATGATACAGCTGTTACTTCGTCTGCTCTCTCCCATTAGCCCTCCTTGCATCTGAGGGCCACGAGTCACTGTGTGTTTAATACTGATGACTAGTGTGTATGTTGACGTCTGTTTAGTCATTTTGGTTTTCTGAGTCTCATTCTCTACCAGATTCTTTTGGAATGGTTCATGGGGGCAGTGTTCCCCAAATTCTTGCATATTGATAACCGTTTGTGACCTTTTAACTTGAAGGTCAGTTTTGACAGCTATAAAATCCTTGGATCACGTTTTCTTTCCTTGAGAATCTTAACTGCTTCTCCATACTTTTTCCTGGGATAAAGTATTGCTGTCAGTCTGATGATAGTTGTATTTCTCTTCTATGTCATGTGTTCTTTTTGCCCAAAGATGCCCAAAGAAGCCTTTTCTATAAAGCCTTTATTTTACTTGGCATTGGTTATTCTGGGTTGGCATTCTCAGTATGGGTGTGTTCTTTCAACATGCAGTTCCAAATCTTTTCTTATTCAGGAGCATTTTCTTTAATGTTCTTTTTGTATTTTGTTTTCCTCTTCAGAGATTCTGTTTTTCATGTCTTGTATTTTCTTTACCTGAATCCTTTAAATCTCTCTTTTTAAACAATTTTATATAGTTTTCATTCTTTTCATCTTCTTAATTCCTTCTTAAGGTGTTATTTGTTATGTTTATTTGCTGTTGTGTTCTTTTTAGTTTAGTCTTTATTTCTCAAATGAAATTTTCTTTTATTTCTAGTTTCTAATTCTTAACTTTGTCACCTCATTTCTAAATTTCGCTGATTCTGATTTATGTTGTTCCTTCATGCCTTTTATTATTTTCTTAATGCCTTTAGCTTGTTGTGAAATAAACATTACAGTTTTCATCTGTTTTTGATTATGCCCTTTTGGTGGTTTTCATCATCTGTGGGGATGTTATTTTGCTTCTTACTCTCTTTCTTTCCTGTAGTAACTTGGATGGGACTTGATCTTCATGCTTTGCTGTTGCTTTACTTCTACGTGAAGTTAGTTTTGCTGGACTGTTAAGAGACGTGTGATTTGAGGTGCTTTGTAACTTCACTGTGTTCCTGTGTTGCTTTCATGAAGGGATAAAAATGTGGGAACTCTCCTTCTGAGAGCCCGTGGCTCTGCTTTCCTCTGTGTCTCACTGGAACCTTCCTCTGTCTTCGTTGTGCTCGTCCTGCTCAGCTTTCACTCCCCTCCCCACAGAGCCTCTTCCGTGTGAGAGCCTGTGCTGATGGAGAGCCCTGGGGGGCTGGGGAGGGTCCCCAACGTCCGGGCTGCGGTGTGAGGGGACAGACCCTCTCCCAGGTTTAGGGGCTCTCAGATGAGCCTGCCGCTCTTTCCAGGGAGGTCCTGCTGCTCCTGGGGCTTCCGGCCTGGCGGTGCCCAGGTGCTTTCCCTGGACGCACCCCGCAGTTCTGCGGCCCCGGACAGGCATGTGGCTGCTCGGGCTTCGTCTTCCCTGGTGTGGATTTCAGTACTGTCTGCTGGTCTTGGTTTTGCTGCTTGGTTGCTCTGTGTCTTATGTGGGCCTCTGGGGAGATCCTAAATGTGGCTGCCCCGTTACCGTCTTTCCAGAATATATTGGTGAACTTCTTTCAAATTTTTTTTCTTTAATTTAAAATAGTTTTAAACCTGTAGTAAGTTGCAGAAATAGTACAAAGAACTCCCTTTATTCAGATTGTCATTCTGAACGTTTTGTCACATTTACTTCTGCACCCTGTCTCTCTGCGTGTGCGCATGTACACGTGTGTGCGTTTGTGTATTACATGTACATTTCACACATACATATATATGCACACACGTAATCTTTTTTTATCGGATGTCCCGTCACTCCTAAATGCTAATACTATCAGACACTCTCTGTCGTCACTGCTGCCAGTCGGGAAATCAGTGCTGATGATCCACGGCCACCAGCCGGTCCTCAGACGCGGTCACGTGCCCCAGCCGTCCCCGCAGTGTCTCTTTTCCTCTTTGGTCTGGGAACGTGTGACATCCAGTAGCATGCGTCGTTAGTCTTCCGTATGTCCCCTTCTGGGCAGTGTTCAAGAGCACGGGCCTTGTGCTCGGGGTGGCCCTCAGCCAGGTGTGTTCGGTTTGGCGGAAATACCTCAGTGTGGACGGTGCTCTGCTCTGGTCTTCACGGCGGGAGGTCAGTGTTGACCTTGCTACCGTGGGTGACCTTAACTTTGGTCACCTGGCTAAGCTGGTGTCTGCCAGGTTACTGTGCCGTGTAGTCACCGTTATTCCTTTATATGGACTCATTTAATAAGGAGATAGTCCAGGAGTATGCAGATACTCTGTTCTCATCAGACCTCCACCAGGTGCAGCACCATTCGTCGGTACCCCTGCAGTGCCCGGTGCCTGTTTGCCACCACGCCTTCTCCATTCAGTGCCTTCTGCTGTAAAGAAGAGCTGCCATTCTCCCTACTCCCTCCTTCATCCTTCCTTCCTTCCATCCATCCATCCATCCATCCATCCATCATCCTTCCATCCTTCCATCCATCCATCCATCCACCCATCCATCCATCCACCCATCCAACCATCCATCCATCAGAGTGTATGGACTGGTGGATTCCTGTTGTATCCAGTGGGTTGTAATCAATACTCTCATTATTTCTAGATTTGGTCAGTGGAAGCTTCTTCAAGCTGGTTTCTATATCCTTTTGAAATGTCGCCCTCACTTTTTCAGCATTGCGTTTTTACTGGCATGAGGTGTCCAGGCACCTCTTGTCCCGCCCCTGCCCTCGCCAGCCCTGGTTTCTTTCAATGGAGGGCAGTGTTCAGAGACCAACGTCTGAGCACTGTGCATGCTGACAGCTGCGGGAGGGTCCCTGCTTCCGGGCCCCGCAGCCGTCAGACCCTGGGGTACGTGTGTGCATTGGTGTGCATGTGTGGTATGGCGTGTGACCCTGTCATGGCAAAACCCATCCTGTGTGCTGTGGCCACTCTCAGGTTCTAGTGCAGCCCCTCAGGACCTCTCCCTACTGCCTTCTTCTCCATGCTTACGGATCCCTTCTCTGGGAGAGTCTGGTTTCCATTGCTCTCAGGGTATGTGGTGTTTGGCTCAATGAAACCGATTTCCCAGCTGCTTTGGCTGCTGGGGTCCCTGTGCTAGGAGGGGAGGGCATGTGGGAAAGGCATACTGATTAATTTTTGACTTGGGTGTCAAAATATCCAGAGTGACCTGTAAGGGACGTGTGCTTCCAAACTGATGGGACATGGGCGTGGGGGAGAACGTGGGGTGGAGTGAAAGGACCAAGAGAGAACCTAATGAGACAGTGGGAAGAAGCATGTCATCAGAGACTGTCATGGGAGTCCTTTTATGCGGTGCTGGTTTTGCCTGTTTTTGAACTTGAGGGATACTCGTGTTAACATACATAATGATTAACACAAAATTCAGAATTTTAAAGTCCTCTATATGCCTTTCTTAATCAGAGATAATGCCTTTTATTTTTATTTTTTATTTTTTTTTGAGTTTAGATTTCTTTCCTTAGGGTATGTCCTTTTTAAAAACTTTCTATTTTGAACTAGTTTTAGACACACAGGAAAGTTAACGAAAATTTTAGAGAGTGTCTGTATGTCTCTCACCCAGCTTTCTCCAATATGTCATTGGTATGATACTCTTAACTGAAGAATTTATTTGATTTCGTTTTTCAGAATTTAGTTTTTTAAATTAATAAACTTTATTTGTTAGAGCAGTTTTAAGTTCACAGCAAAAGTGAGCGGAAGGTACAGAGATTCCCCTGTTCCCCTTACCCCCTGTGCACAGCCCCCCACTGTCTGCCTCCGCACCAGATGGTGCATTTATTACAATAGATGGACCAACGTTGACACATTGTCACCCTGAGTCTACAGGTGACATTAGGGTCCCTCTCACTCGCTGTTGGACGTTCTGTGGGTTTGGACACGTGTAATGTCATGTACCCACCATTACAGTGTCACACACAGTAATTCACTGCCCTGAAAGTCCCCTGTGCTCCCCCGTCCATCCCCCCCACCCTCCGCCCCCTGGAACCCACTGGTCTTCTCTGTCTCCTTGGTTTTGTCTTTTCCAGAAGGTCGTGTAGTTGGAATCACACGGGTGCAGCCTTTTCAGATTGGCTTCTCTCGCTTAGTCATGTGCATTTAAGGTTCCTCCGTGTCTTTTCATGTCCCAACAACTCATTTCTTGTTAGTGCTGAGTAATATTCCACTGTCTGGATGGACAGTTTGTTTATCCATCACCCACTGGAGGACATCCTGGTGGCTTCCAACTTCTGGCGATTGTGCATAAAGCTGTTGTAAACGTCCGTGTGCAGGTTTCGTGTGGACAAGCTTCCAGCTCCTTTGGGTAAATACCAAGGAGCATGATTGCTGGATCCTAGGAGTATGTTTAGCTCTGTAAGAAACTGCCAAACTGTCCTCCAAAGCGGCTGCACCGTTTGCTCTCCCCACAGTGACTGAGGGTTCCCGTGGCTCCACGTCCCCGCCGGCGTGTGGTGTCGGTGCTCTGGGTCGTGGCCGTCCTGACGGGTGCAGGGCTGTCTCGTTGCCTTAATTTGCGTTTCCCTGATGCCGAGATGGGGAGCATCTCCTGTGCTTATTTGCCGTCTGTGTATCTTCTTGGGCAAGGTGTGCTCAGGTCTTTGGCCCGGTTTTAATTGGGTTGTTTGTTTTCTTACTGAGTTTTCAGAGTCCTTTGTATGGTGTGGTAACAGTCATTCATCAGATGTGTCTTCTACAAATTTTTGTCCTTGATGTTTTCCAGTTTTTCCACCAACGTCTGTTTCCCGTTGTAGGATTTTGTCTGGGGTCCCTCCCTCCTAGCATTTGGTCATCACGTCTCCTTCGTTTCTTCTGGTCTGTGACAATTCTTCAGTCTTTCCTTGGCTTTTCTATCTTGACGCTTTTGAAGAGTATAGGTTGGTTATTTGGTAAAGTTCCTTACTTTGGGCCCATGTCATGTTTCCTCATGGCTCAAGCCAGGTTACTTAATTTTGCTGGCCTGTCACAAAGTGACAGTGTCCTTCTCAGGATGTGTGTCAGGAGGCCCTGTTGCTGGGGAGACCTGAACCTGGGTTCAGGGGGCTCTGCCTGGGAGCCCCTGTTGTCCTGTGTAGTCAGCGTATGACAGATGTCCCTGTTGCTGTGCTGTGTGCCATCAGCCTTCCCCTCACAGATGGCGCCGCTGGCTTCAGGGGCGGTGTCTGTCTGGTGTCCTCCCCTGTGTGAGGAGGAAGCCTCCTGTCACGGCCCCCACCCCGCCATCGTGTATTCATTCAGTTACCTGCTCCGTGAGTGTGGACATTGATTTTATCCCATCGGCAGTGCTGTTCGTCTGGGTGCTCAGCCGGCCCAGCCCTGGTCACTGAGCTCTCCTTCAGGCCGGTGCCTGGGCCCTTTCAGCACGACCCGTCCTGTCTGGAAGATTTCGGACTTTGTCACACTGCACACCGTTCCAGGCTCGTCTTACATTTTCCTGCCATGACTGTGGAGTCAGCCCTTTACCTGAGGGGCCTGGTTCCTTTTGTGGAAGAGCCGTGTTTGGGACCAGGGTCTGGGCCCTGGGTGAGCGCATCCTCCTGGGGTGTCTTGCTTCCAGCCACCCCGCCGCCAGTGTACCCCCGGGTACGTGTGCATCCCCACGTGCACACACCCGTCAGTGCTGGCCTGGTTTCTGTCCGTCTGTAACTACTGAAAACAGTGTGTGTGTCTGTAGCCCTCAGCTGGAATCCAGTCTGAGCGCACGGCCTGCCTCGTGCCTTCTGTGAGGAGGCTGGTTCTCATCCCGGCTTGTGCAGTCCCGGTGGACAGACAGGGTCTCAGAAGAGCTGAGCCCCGTGAGGAGGAGACTCTGTGGCCAGTGTGATGGCCTCCCGGGTGCAGGCCAGCCGGTCGGTGTCGCCGCCCACCTTACCTGCTGAGCCCTTCGTGCCGCCCCCTGCGGCGTGGCCGCCACTCCCTCGAGTGCAGTCCTGTTCTTTGGTCGCTGCATGTGCTCCATGTTGGATTCCCCCACATCTTAGTTGAGTTTCCTCATTAGTTTTTGGGGTGAGGCCTCGCCACAGTTCTGAGAGTCCGAGCTGTACACACACAGGGCTGTGCTGCTCCAGCTGCCGCCTCGTTTCCACTCGGCATACGTAGCCCCTTCTGTCTTCCTCGAAGGGAGTGTGATACAGGCGCCCATCTGCAGCGTGCCGTTTCCCGTCCTGCGCTCTGGAACTTACTGGGTGCGACCTCACAGAGCTCCTTCCCATTGAGTTTTCTCGGCCTTCAGCCCCACCTGTTGGCGCTACAACCGTCAGCTCATCCTGTGCTCCGTTCCCTCTCCCTTCTCTTTGTCACATTAGTTCCACTTTGTCACAGCACAGGACGCATGTCGTTAGTCCTCTAGCTTTTCCTCACGTTCGTTGGTGTTAGGTGTATATTATAAATGCTGGTTTCCGTCCATCTTTTTGCTGCAGTTTCCCGTCGTCTCTCGCTGGATGGTGCCCAGCCTGTGGCAGAGCCCTCACAACAGCCGTGGGTGCACGGTCCCATTTGTATGTTGAAAACAGGTTTTCTTTGGCCCTGATACGGAGGACGTTTGGCTGGATGTAAAATCCTTGGTTCATGCGTCCTGTCAGTGGTTTCTTTTTAATGCTGTTCCGTGGCTGCCTTGCTTTGTAGGTTGGTTTTGAGAAGCCTGATGCCAGCTTAATTCTCCTGCCTTTATAATTCATTGATCTTTGTCTTTGAAGACTACTCGTTTGATGAGGGTTGGTTAGAGTTTATTTTTATGGGTTAATTTTCCCTGATACTCACTGGGGCCGTTTAGGTGTGTAGATTTTGTTTTGTTTCTATTTCTTGAAAGTTTTCTTGGATTGTAGTTTTTAAGTGTCAGTTCCTTTTTTTTTTTTTTTTTAAAGATTTTATTGGGGAAGGGGAACAGGACTCCACTGGGGAACAGTGTGCACTTTCAGGCCTTTTTTCTAAGTCAAGTTGCTGTCTCTTCAATCCTAGCTGTGGAGGGTGCCGTTCAGCTTCAAGTTGTTCTGCTTTCAGTCTTAGTTGTGGAGGGCGCAGCTCATCTCCAGGTCCAGTTCCCATTTCTAGTTGCAGGGGGCACAGCCCACCATCCCTTGGGGGAGTCGAACTGGCAACCTTGTGGTTGAGAGGACTCGCTCCAACCAACTGAGCCATCTGGGAGCTCAGCGGCAGCTCAGCTCAAGGTGCTGTGTTCAATCTTAGTTGCAGGGGGCGGAGCCCACCATCCCTTGCAGGACTCGAGGAGTTGAACTGGCAACCTTGTGGTTGAGAGCCCACTGGCCCATGTGGGAATCGAACCAGCAGCCTTTGGAGTCAGGAGCATGGAGCTCCAACCGCCTGAGCCACCGGGCCGGCCCTAAGTGTCAGTTCTGATCCATTGTTTATTTTCTTCTTCAGGGACTCTGACATAGATATATTATGAGTTCTTCTTTGCTTGTCTTCCATTTCCACCATCTTTTCTCTCCAACACTTAATTTTTACCTTACCTCGTTTTCTCTTGTTTTCTGCCATTCATCAGTGCCTCTTACTGCATTTTCATTTGAGTCTGTTCTCCCCTGGGCACCGTGCAACTGATTAATTTCTTAGGTAATTTTGTCTTTTTTTCCATTTTTTCCTTGCTGTCGATTGTCATTTCCTTCTGTTTTTAAATCTGTTTCTTGTCTAATTTTTGAGATTTTGATTCAAGGTGATTTTTAGATGCTCAAATGCTTAAGTATATTTTTGTTGTTGAAAGTGTCATCTAACAGTTTTCGTTTTTGCAGGCTGTTTATCTCTGATACACGTGGAATTTCATTTTCCGATTTTTGCAGTGGTGCTTTATGGATTTGCTAATCTCTTGTTCATTTCACAAGAGTCACGGTCTGATGGCGCCCTCTTCTGACAGCATCGCGAAGGCTGCCCTACTTGGCAGGTGTTTTGTTTGTTTTGGTTGTAGAGAGGAGTCATGTGTCCTGATGCTGAGCTTGTTTTAGGCCTCCCCTTCCGTCTCCTGCACTTAACCCCCCACCCCCCAAGTCTGTGCCCTTGGACCCATTTTAGGATTGGGCACATGGGGTGGGCCCCGCCTTTCTGGTGATGGTTTTGGGACCGTAGCCCTACTCTTTGCATCCTCCATCTTTGCTGGGTGGTCTGAGGTGCAGTGAGACCCCGTTGGGGACACCAATTCTTGTCTCCCTTGGGGTCCTGTTGAGGCTTGGGCGTCCCCAAGTTCACAGGACGCTGATAGAGCATTGTCTGTGCAGGTCTGGGTTTCCCTCTTGTTCATTGTTTTGGGGAGATGGTGAGAGATCTTGGGGTAAGCGGCAACCATGGTGTCTTCACCTTCTGCGAGCAGTGGTCACTCTTTCAAGCTGATTACCCGAGTATCTGTGTCACAGCTGCTGTTCTTCGAAGTGTCCTGATTGCCCGTCCTGGCGTGTGTTCCGTTTCATGACAGTGAGGACAGAGAGATGGGGCACAGACCAGTGAGGGAACCATGGCGTCGTAGGGGGGCAGGTGAGCCGGTCGGGCCTCTGGCGTTCTGACCCAAAGTGAACCCCGGATGCTTCTCACCTGTGTACCCTTTGCAGCGCCCTGGGCCGCTGGTGGGTATCGTGCTCTCAGCGTTGTGGGACGGGGCTCCTGGAGCACAGAGGTGAAGTCAAGGTCTCCATGGCCCACGGTGGCCCCAGGGGACGTTCTCAGTCACTTTGGCGGGCACCCATGGGAAGTGGGCACATGCAGGAGGCTCTCCGCGGACATGAGGGTGCCTGGCTCTGTGCACTGTGGGCCCATAGGCAGTTGGGATTGGACAGAGGGCGGTTTCTTCCATTTGTTTATTTGTTGGCCGTCACGTTGGCACTGGAAAGACTGCCTTGGGAAGAGCAGCTCCTTTTGTCCACCCTTCCACCAGCCCTGTGAGGGCACATGAGCACTCGTAGCGCCCTCTTCGGAGGACACTGCTTGGGGACCGTGTACAGGACATGTGCAGGGTCACTGAAGCAGCCCCAGTGCTTGCAGACAGGCGCAACAGGACCAGCCCTCTGAGCGTGCATGTTGTCGGTGCTGGAGTCCCTCCCAGGACTGTTGTCTGCGTTGCCCGCCGAGCTGTCTGTTGTCTGGGTCACTGCGGGGGTTGTTTGGCGGCCATGGGCAGAGCATACTGCCACCCTGGCCCAGGCCTCTGCCTCACGTTCCCCTGTGGGGCTCTGAAACTAGACCAGGTTCCCCACCTGCAGGCTCGGAGCCAGAACCCCACCAGCAGCAGCACCAGAGACCCTGGACGGAAGTCAGGGAGCATGTGCCCTCTTTTGGGGAGAAATGGAGAAAACAGCACCTACCCCATGTCATGAGAAGAAAGTTGAGCCTCCAGCAGGATATCTTGGAGCACAGACTTTCATGCAAGTCCAGAGAACCATGAGAAGTGCTGGTTTCTTGTGGGCCTGTGGCATTGCCGTTGACCTTGAGACCCTCAGAGGGAAGGAGCTGGGTTGTGCTGCCCAGGCCGGGAGGCGCTGGCCGCCCTCACCCGCCCTGCGGACGCTTGCCCATCAGGACTTTGGCACCAGTTTTGAGATCTAAAAAATGTTGCATCGAAGTAATTATTTGTTTTGATGTCGAAGTTTAATTGACTCACAAGATTATATTAGTTTGAGGCATACAGCAGTGGTGCGATTGCTGCATACACTGCGAAGGGATCACACAACGAGTCTCGTCCCCTCCTGTCACTGTGCAGTCATTGTGGCATCACTGACAGTTGTCTATGCTGTCGCCACACCCCTGTAGCTGACTGACTGCAGCACTGGAAGTTTGCACCCCTAACCCCCTGCACCCGTTCCATCCATCCCCCCTTCCCTCCCGCTTCCCTCTGGGAACCACCAGTTGGTTCTGTGTCTATAAGTCTGTTGTGTTTGTTCATCTGTTTTGTTGTTAGAAAATACCGTTTGATTTCTGACCTTCACCCTTTAACCTGCGTGCCTCTCCCTTGTCCCAGCTGATGAGGCCCTTGAACCATTTTGAAAGTAGAAACATCAGGTACGGTGCAGAACCGAGAGAGAGTGGCAGTGGTGTTGGATCTGTCACTTGGGCAGAGCCGTTCTTGCTCTGAGCTCCAAGGTCAGGGTGGCCCCGTCCGTGGGCCCCCCGACTTTCCTTCCAGAGCTGCCTGCTGCCTTCCAGGCTTCCCTGGGTTCTGGGGTCCAGATCCAGATCCGCAGGCCCCTGGGAGAGATGCCAGCCCTTCTGTTGGGCTGTGCTGGCGGGGTGGGTCCGTGTCCTTCTCTAAAGCGCTTGTTTTCATCAGTCTTTTTAGGGGTGCAGTTTTTCTCTTATGCAAGATGCTCCTTTAGGGCTGTTGTGGAGATTCAGGGAGAACCGCCGAGAAAGGCCAAGTAGTTGTTTCAAACAAGGAAAAGTAGACGTCGGATGGCCGTGGAGGCGGCTAGGGGTTCGGAGGGGGTGCACAGAAAGTTATCAGTGGAAGAGGAGACTCAGCGGATGGGTCTGGGAAGGGGCCCAGGTGGAGGCCGGGAGTGCGGCCTCGCCTGCCACCTGCTGGCCGCTCTCAGCACTGCGGCTCGTGCCTTAGTACTCCCACCTTCTTACGTAATCCTTGAGAAATGCTGTAAAAATACCACTGTGATTTTTGCTCTTGAAATATACATGAGCAACTTTAACCATCAGAACACAGACACTTAGTTTTCACTCCGAACGAAAAACAAGAGCCGTCCAGTTGGGAGTTGTGTGGTTTGTGCCCCGGAATGTCCGATGGAGATGCTGACCGGTTGAGACCACAGGGTGCTGCTGCTGCTGACACGACGAGACTCCTCCAGGAAGACCAGCCCGAAACTCTGTCTCAACGAGCAGGCAGGCGGCAGAGACTCAGCCACGATGACGAATCCCCAGGGGGCCGATCCAGCCGGGTACCTGAGCCCTGAGCCCAGCTGCTGCCTCAGCCGGAGACAGCAGTGCCTTGGCTCAGACCAGCAGGGAGTCCCCTCTGGGCCACGGATGACCGTGGTGACCACGGAGTGCCGCGGCCCAACCAGCTGACCACCAGCCTGTCCTGTCCAGGAAGTTAGACCTTGTGCCGTTGGGAGTGTGCCTCTGTCAGCGAAATGGGGATGACACAGCTGGCCCCAGGCGTGCCTGGGCCTCGCCTCAGCCCCGGACATGTGGAGGTGGGGACACCTGCTACAAGCCCGGGAGCCGTCCGCCATCCCCTTGGGGCAGCAGCCTCACCTCTTCCTTCCTCAGTGCAGGGGCCAGAGTCTGAGCTCTGGGGAATTGCGAGGGTTGGTGTTCTGAGTGTGGAGTTCGCCGTGGGGTCCGTGCCCCTGCTGTCGCCCTGCCCCGTTAGGGACTCGTAAAGCACTGCAGCTCAAGGCATAGGCCTCAGGAAGGAGCCCATCCCAAGCCTGGCTTCCTCCAGAATGGGGTTCCTTAGGACACTGTAGGGGAGACACAAGTTGCCCCGAGGCGTGCCGTCCTTCGGCCAGCTCCTGGCCCTGCCCCTTCCTTCCAGCGCCGTGGGTCCTGCCCACCCCTGCGCACCACTAACTCGGCTGTCTTCTCCTTTCTCATCAGCAGGGGTCGGGCCCGGGCTCGGCGGTCCCAGGCAGCTCCGGCGTCGGAACCCCCAGACAGTTCACGCGACAAAGGATCACGCGGGTCAACCTCAGGGACCTCATATTTTGTTTAGAAAATGAACGCGAGACAAGCCATTCACTGTTGCTCTACAAAGCGTTCCTTAAGTAGCACAGGACGGGCGGCACCTCGGAGGGAGACGCCTGGGGACGTTTTTATATATTTGCAGATTACGCCTTTTTGTAACAAGCAAATGGGATATTGTTTAAAAAACAGCCACCTCTTTGCAACGGAACAGTTTTATATTCCTGTTTCTAAGTCAGCTCTTCAGTGCGGAAGCAAACTCGTTTCTGTAACAGAATTCAGAAGCCCGTGGACTCTTAAAGGACAATGAAATCCTAACTCATCTTTGATTGAGTGGCCTTCTTGCCAAACAAGCCATATATAAAAACTGATGGAATCGTTTAGCAAATAATTAGCCGCCCTCTGTCACCTCGTAGCGGTCTTTACATTACTTGTGCATTTGGTTTAGTTCAACCCCACTTACTACATAGGTGTGTGTCTGCAGCCAATGACCTCATTTCATTTATTTTATTTTTATATTAGTCAGTTGGCAAAGCAAACTGATTTTTTAGACTATTTATCTTTCCCCCCTCCTCCCCCTCCGCTCAGAATTCTCGAGGAACACACAATTCATCTAAACGCCCCTCCTCGGAGTTCAGTCACTTTTTCTGGTTAGTGGAGCCCAGTGCTGGCGGCCCCTCTGAATGTGTGGTCAGCATCTGTACAAATGCATTTTATTTGCTATAGTTTGTAAAGCTGTAAAGTTAAAAGAAATGAAAACCTTTTCAGCATAAATATATTTTACTTGCACTGTGTTTTTTAGCTAAAAGTGAAAGCTTAGATGAAATAAAATCAAAGTTGAGAAGAATCATCAAAAGAATGTTTCTCAGTGTGAATCAAGTGTTGAAAAATGGTTGGTGTATTTTGTCGGTAATTGTACATAATTTTTGGCACATAACATAAAAATGGCTACGTAAACTAGAATTATTTTGCTAAGAGACTGTACGCGCGCTGTGGGCCAACTTTACAGATGTCCAGAGCAAAGCCCCTTCTTTGTACCTATTTTTTTATTACAAATATACTAATTGGTTCTTTATATTTTCAGAGGTTATTGTATTAAATTGTCTATTGATAGTACTTTTATGACTGTAAATACTTTGGCTTCCCCCGTGTGAACCCTCACATTAGACTTTGATTCGCGCGCGTGCGAATGGAATGCTGACCAGTATTTTTTATCAACACCTGAGAACTGTTACACCTTTTATTTTGTCTTTTAGGAAATCCCTGTCTTTCCATTTTTTCATGTAAATTTTGCACAGTTACTTGTTCATATGTAAATATTTTACTTTCAAAAATGAAGTTTTTAATTGCTATTGTTTTATATAGGGTTGAAAGAAAATTAACTCCTTTATTAAAAACAAATTTATCTGTATTTGTTTTGCCTGTTTTTCCCAGTTTTCCAGTTTTAGATTCTGCTGCCAGAGACTCAGCTCTGGTTCTGCCGAGGTGTTTATGTAGGAGCCGCTTGTTAGAATCAGTGTCTAAAACCCACCTCACCTCCAAGGGCAGGATGTGCTCGCCGCAGAGCCAGGCCTGCTGTGACGAGTCCCGGGGCTGCACGCGGAGCACGTGCCTCGTGTGCTCTCGCGGTCTGAGTCACCGCTGCTCTCCCTGGCTGGGGCTACCCCACCTGGGACACAGATGGACCGACCTGTGCTGTGGACGCCGGGGCTTCTGTACGTGCCGATGAGCTAGGGCACCGCAGGGAGAGGCCAGGTAAGGCCCTGGGGTGGATCCTGGGGGGGTCCACACACACCTGTACCCCGTGACCCTGGGTGGGGACTAGATTGCTTAGCCCTGATGTGGACCCATGCTGACGGAGAAAGGTGGGGTCTCCAGGAGGCCCACACCTCGCCCGTCTGTGAGTGTTCGGGGTGGCCTGGGTGGACCGCAGCTCCTGAGGGGCCCCACTCAGGCTCAGCCCCCGAAATTCACAGCCGCAGTTTCTCAGGTGCCATCAATAGCCCGTTGTTGGTGTAATAGGAGTTGGTGTCGACTTTTCACATTAATTGTAACGAGTCTGATGGAGCCGCAGCAATGTGGGGTTTATTGACAGGTTACACTGGGAAACCCAGCTTTCATTATGGTGCCTGGTGGTTGGTGTCCCAGGGCTGC
The DNA here is from genome assembly GCF_036562045.2 of Rhinolophus sinicus. Lineage (NCBI taxonomy): Eukaryota > Metazoa > Chordata > Mammalia > Chiroptera > Rhinolophidae > Rhinolophus > Rhinolophus sinicus. Next base: position 17,928,486 of record NC_133762.1, read on the forward strand.
TGCAACTGAGCACCACAGAGGCACTTAGACAGCTGGTATGTATCCTCTGTCAGTGCTGGAGGCCAAAGTCCAAGGTGTCTCAGGGTCACGTCCCTCCAGGGCCCGCCCCCAGCTTCTGCTGGTTTGCCGGCGTCTTGGACGGTCCTCGGCTTGTGGAAGCATCGTCCTTTCACCTTCATGAGGTGCTGTCTCTGTGCACATATGTCTGTGTGCCTGTATCGCTCCTTTTTATAGGATGCCAGTCGTATTGGATCAGGGTCCAACCAATGACCTCTGTTAACTTGACCTCTGTACAGACCCTCTTTCCAAATAAGGTCCCATGGTGGTTCTGGGGGTTGAGACTCCCACACATATTTTGGGGTGGGGGCACAATGCAACCCTAACACCTGTGATGGTGGATGATGAAAGAAACTAAATCCGAATACTTAGAGCCGGACAGGAAGTCCTGGAAGCACGATTTGCAGTCTTCTCTCGGCGTGATTTATTCATGAGGTCATGCTTGTACTTTCTAAGCATGACTAATGCCTTGTTCTCACTGCGTCCTTGGCTTCAGATAAGTCAGGTCAGCCAGGAAAGAGCACTTGTACTTGGATTTCTGCAGGTGTCATTGATTTAATTTCAGCCTCTCTGCATGTCCCACTGGGTCCAGTGACCTGCCGAGGACAGTCGCAGCCAAGGCCCAGCTCGGACGCTGACAGAAGCCTGCGCAGGCTCGAGGTACAGGTTTGTCGGTTGTTTTCCCTCATGAGACCCTTGGTGCTGTTTACTGTCCCTCCACAGCGTGTCACTGGTCGTTCTGAGTCTGATTTGGATACTGACAGGGGCTTGGAGGTGGAGGGCAGTGATACCAGTCCAGCTGTTGGGGACAGGCCAGGAACACGACAGGGACATCTGCTCTCACCACCTCTGTCCCCCTCGTGCTGCGGGTCCAGTTGGGCACAAAGATGAGAAAAAGGCAGAAGGTTGGGGAGGAAGGAGGTGAAGGAAGAATTCCCAGGTGGCACAGCCGTGCACACAGAAGATCTGAAAGAATCTACAGACATGTCACTGAAACTGACGTGTGACTTTCATAAGGTCGCAGATCAGGGTCCCTAGTCAATTGTAACTGGATCGTCCGCCACAAACAGCTAGAAAGTGAAAGCTGATCGCTAACCCTACCCCCACATCGTCCGACTAGCTAGGGACACGTGTAATGACAGGTAAGATCCTTACACAGAAATTAAAGAAACTAGAAGACTAAGTGGAGAAATATGCATGGAGTGGACTCGGTGTTGTGGCGACAGCATTCTGCCCAAATGACCCTGTCTGTTCCAACGTGAACCCCAGCAGGATTTTCATAGAAATTGACCATCTAATTCCCAAAGTTCATGTGAACTGCAGGGTACCTGGAATAGCCCAGGCCACCTAGAACAGAACTGGGGTCCACATGCCCAACTTTCCAGACATGCTGCATGAATCAGGCCCGTGCGGTGTGACACGAGGCCACACATGACCGGTGAATAAAGTGCAGAGTCCAGAACTGGATCCATAGGTGTGTCACCAGGTTTTGACAGGGACACCAGCAATGAAGAAAGGGTTGCGTGTGCGGCCGGGGGCCCTGTGGGTGGTGGACCCGGCCTTCCATCCACACAGATGCATTTGAGATGGATCGTCGGCCTGAATGGAAGCTACAACCAGAAAGTTTCTAGGAGGAAACTTCGGAGAAAATGTTCATGACCTTGGAGTGAGTAGGGGTTTCTAAGGACAAAGAAGGCACAAACCATAAAGAAAAGAATCGGTAAATTGGACTTTCAAATGACAAGCAGGCTCATTAGAAGAAAACCCTCATCAAAGTGCAAGAGCAAGCCACAGACTCGGAGAGACGATGGGCAATTTGTACCCCTGACCAAGGACTCGTGTCCAGAGTAGGGAAAGAAAGCCACAACTCAGTAGTAAAAAGGCAGCTTGTTAAAAATCACACACGAATGGGCACTTGGTGAGAGCTCCAGGTGGCCAGTGAGCAGAAATGGGCTCCTGGGTATTGGCCACCAGAGAAACGCAAATTAACAGCACGTGGGCCCACCACACGCCCAGCATGTTGCTTCAGATTAAAAGGTCGACAGTGTCAAGTGGAGGTGACATGGGGCCACCGGGACTCTCGTGCGTGGCCAGATGGTGTGTAACATGGCGTAGCCACGCAGGCAAACCTCACGCTCTTGCACAGTCACAGTGCACTTGCCCTGGGCCACCCCTGCAGTCCACTCAGGGGGGAGACTTTTGTCTACAAAGAGACTGTCCGAGGATGTCCACGGGGGCCTGTTCATTGGTGGAGTAAAGTGGAACCAACCCATGTGTGCCCACAGCACGTGCACACAGGCCACTGTGTGTGTATTCAGCTGACCACCTCCAGGAGTGAAAAGGCCGGGACCACTGGTGCATTTGTGTAGACGGCTGTCCAAACAGCTACGCCGAAAGAAGCTCACACATGTCCCACAACCTCTGGTTCCATCGCAGGAAGCTCGAGAACAGACACAGCTCGAGTGGTGGTGGCAGGCAGAGCGAGGCTGCCCATGGTGGGGAGGCTGGCAGGAGGGCCACCAGGGCGGTGGGCACACGTGTGCACAGATGGGAAGGTTAGGCCAACAGGTAAGATCTGAGCACTTGAATGCATGTGAAGTGCACCTCAACAAGTGTGCCCCCAGCATGGGGGACTCTAGAGTGAGACCCCCCAGGGTGTGACCTCTGATTCACCTGGGCAGGTAACCCGGCCCCCGCCTCAGTGATCAGGTGCCAGTGCAGGAGGCGGGACTGTTGGGAAGGCGTTCTACACAGGTGACAACTTGTGATCTGTTATTACTACAAAGCTCGTGATTGTCCAGTCACTAGTTACCTGGTGAATGAACTCGTTTTTCCTTCTCTCACACTGTGATCTCCAGATGTATGTTTTATCTATCAAAGTAGGTTCCCCTAGCCTCCCCCCAGCCCTGCCCCAGGTCCCTGGCCGGTGCGAAGCCCAGACCCTGCCCACCTGAGCTGTGGCTGCAAGGCACACGTCTGGTGTCATGTCCCGTCTGTCTAAGCAACTTTGGGGACTCACTTGAGGCCCTTTGATCCTCAGTGCCTCGCACGCAGCCAGCACGCAGCCAGCACGCAGCCAGGGTGTGCTCTCATGAAAGAGGTTATACAGGTGGAAAGACCCAGCCCACAGGCAGCCTTTCCAAGCCCACCGACCCCAGTGCCCGGAGCACTGGCTGCACCTGGGACCCGCTCACCCAAGGGGACATACCCTGTTTCCTTAAGAGACTTGCTGGGGAGACAAGTCACACTTATAGTTCCAAATGGACCTACGTCGCTTGTTGAGCCTGCTTTGCGAGGCTCTGAGTTCTAACTGCCAGAGTTTCTACCTTTTTTTTAGAAGAATTGGCATGCACACATTTGTTTCTTTCTAAACTTATTCTGCAAGTGCCAGTGCGTGTATTTGTAGCATGCAGGGCGCCTTGCCAGGGGCCAGAGGGCGTGGGAGGGCGCAGTCCCCAGACGGCTTGGGCTGGAAGTACCAGGAGCCCCCTGGAGGCTGCGGTGGCTGGAGGGGCCGCAGGAGGCCCTCGTCTGGGCACAGGTGGTGATGGGCGCATCCCTGGAGGGACATGGGAGCAACTTCCTGTGCTTGTCTGGAATGAAAAGCCCAGTGAGATGCCGGCACGTGCCGTCAGAATGGCCCAGACGCAGAGGGTGGGGACACGGGAGCTCCGGACAGGCTGTCTGTCGGACACCCAGCCCTTGGCAGTGAAACGCGCAGCACCGCACCCACACCCACACCCTCATCCTCGCCGCCGCTGCGCTGCTGGGTCCTCAGGAGAAGCAAAGGCACGTGCACGAGTGTTCATGGCAGCTTTGTTTGAAATGGCGAAGAACCGGAGAAACCCGGGTCGTCTGTGGGCAGGGGAGGGGTGAGCTGTGGCCTCATGATGCTGGTGAGAAGAGACGCGGCCCCACCGCGAGTCCGGGGCGAGCCTGGCCCGCCAGCGCCACCGCGCGGATGGAGGCATCGTGCAGTGCCGGGTCGTCGCGTGGTCCGCCAGCCCAGCGAGGCTGCCTGGGGTCGGGGCGGGAGGCCTCTGGGTGCTGGACCGCGCGTTGGTCTTGATTGTGGCGATGGTTTCACAGGGGTGTGCAAATGTCAGAACTTTTCAAATAGTGCACTGTAAATTGTGCAATTTATTGTACATCAAAAATATCTCAATAAAGATGCAAAAATAAGTGAATAAGAATTAAAAAACAAAGCTGTGTTAGTGCAGAGCCAGGCTTGGGCGGGATGTGCCAGGAGGAAGGCTCAGGCGGGGGTGGCAGTGGGGCAGGAGGGACGTGGCCACAGTCCTGGCGCTGGAGCAGGGCTGAGGTGGGGTGAGGGGGAGGCCACAGCACGGGATGGAAGGGCGGTGCCTGGGCTGCAAGGGACGGCCAAGGAGTCCCAGTGTGTCCTGGGAGTGACAGCCTGGCCGCACAGGGTGGGACAGCGTTAATCAGGCTGGGGACAAGGGGTACCAGAGAAGTGGGAGGGAACCCCGGGCAGTGGCTGCAGGGGGAAGCCAGGGCCCCTGCAGGTTCGGGCTGGAATCAGCACCTGGGTGAGGAGCCAGTGAGAAGTGAGGCTGGGCGTGCAGGGCGAGCAGAAGAGGGAGAAAGGGGTGCAGGCAGGGGTGCAGGCGCTCATAGAGAGGAGTTTACGTGTTGGAGGCTCGTGGGATGGCAGCTCCTCTGCCTGGGGGACCCCCTGGCTGCTCCTCGAGGGCCTGGCTGGCACAGGCTGAGTGAGGAGTGTTGGTGGTGTTGGGGCGCCTGACCCGATTTGCCTGCAGACCAGCGCTGAGCCTCTCGGAGGCCTTGGGGCAGTGGTGACAAGACTGTCACTTGTGGATTCAACCAGGCCTGCAGCTCCAGTTCAGCCCAAGAACTGGCTTCTGGGAATTTGGGGAGGACGGAAGACCCCCGACATTGCAGACCACACCCTGGAAAGAGAACCTGTCCACGCCCCCACCCCCCACCCTGGCAGTCCCTCCTGCTCTTCCCAGGGCGGGTTCAGCTGGGGCCCCACCAGGGACGGAGGGGCGGGGCTACTCCTGGCGGTGGGGGAGGGGGGAAGAGGGAGGTGTGGGTGGCAGGTCTGGGGGCCCAGGAGGTGCCTGGGTAGGAGGCGACATCACCAGACAGGCCCCTCATTCAGGCACCAGCAGCTGGGGTGCGCCCCCTCAAGCTCCTACAGGGTGTGTACTTGCTGGGTTCCAGGCAAGACTGGCCCAGGACCCCCTGTCCCCGCAGGGCCCAGGCAGGGCTCACACCCTCCTCTGGGCCTCAGTTATGGCATCTTCAGAATGGGGACAGTAGCAGCAGCCCCCCCACCCCTGGGCGGCTGAGAGGTGCATGGAAGAGCCCCAGCTGCAGCCTCCGGGCCGAGCCCCTCCTGGACCTGTCAGGGCTGCTGACTCACTGCCAGGGTCCTGGGTCCTGTGGGCAGGTGCACGGTCTCTGGGGCGCTCTTGGGGACCCTCTCCCCAGTGTTTAGGGGTCCGTGGGGGGGTGCCCAGCCCAGGTGAGACTGCTGAAGGCCACAGCCATGGAGGAGGAGGAAATAGGCTGGAGAGGGGACGTCCACCCAAGGCCACCGCCTAGTAGCCCCCTCACGTGGCGACTGCTGCTGCTCCCGGGGGCATTCACGTGGCAGCGAGGGCCACAGGACCTGGGCTCACCTGGAGGGCCGGGAGGAGAGCTGGCTCAATGTGGGTGGGGTCCGGGCTGGCCTGAGCAAACAGTTCGGGGTGGCGAGGGCCCACCGTTGTGTGGAGGGTGGGGTGGGATGGGGGAGGGCAGGGAAGGCCCAGGGCACAGAAGTTGGGGCAGGTGGGGTGCATGGGGGGGCACTACACAGGACACATGAGAAGTGGGGCATGGGGAGGGGCCGGGAGTGTGCAGGTGGGGTGCTCAGGTGGACGCCACTGTTTGGAGCTAACCAGCTCTTCCTGCTGAGGGGGAAGGGGGGTAAGAACCGCACCGGCCCCCCCAGACACAGCCTGGGCCTGCTCTGCCTGGGGGGTGCAGAGAACCATGGACCTGCCCAGTTGGTCGTGGATCGCTGCCCAGCAGCTCATCGCCCCTCCGGAGCCTTATCCCCAGCCTAGAGGCCTGCAGTCTCCCCAGAGAGCCCTGGCCCAGGTTTCCTCCTTGGTGGTGGTGGGGAGGTGGGGAGGTGGGGAGCGATTGGGGTGGTGGCATTAAAATCTCTTGAGTTTTCAATGTTGACAGTTATGGTCGATGGAAAAATGCTCCCCCCTCCACCCCGAAATTAGCAGGTCCTAATACCTAGAGCCCGTGACTGTGACCTTATTTGGGAAAAGTGTCTCTGGATGGGATAAAATTACAGGTCTCAAGATGAGACCATTGGTCTGACCTGGGTGTGCCCTAAATCTAGTGAAAAGTGGCGTTAGCAGAAGCAGATTAGAGAAGCCACATGAAGACAGAGGCAGAGGTGGGTGGCGGCCACAAGCCCAGGCCTGGGGCCCCCAGGAGCTGGAAGAGGCGGGAAGGACTCTCCCCTGGGGCCCCCAGATGGAGCCTGGCCCTGCCCACACCTGGATTTCAGTCCAGTCTCAGACTTCTGGCCTCCAGCTCTGGGAGAGAATAAATCCGCCATCCAGTGTGGTCCTTTGTTACAGCAGCCCCAGGACACTCACACAGCAGTTAGTTCAGTGTTTCAGGTGAGCTGTGCAGGTCAAACCAAGGCTGAAGCCGGCCGGCTTGGGTCCCTGGCGCTCGACCCTCTAAAGGGCAGCTCAGGTCATGACTGCCATGGGAACCCCTCTGCCCGCCCACATTTCTATCCTGTGGCTTTCTCTCTGACATAGCCCCTCCCTCGGCGACCTTGGCTGAGGAGCAGGGCTTCACGTGGCTGGTCACACCACAGGTGGCAGCGTTGGGGGTGGGGTGCACACACAGAAGGAGCCCCACTCTCCTGCCCGGCCCTCCCAGCAGGCCCAGCTGACCTGTGCCCAACAACTGCTCCTGACCACTGGCCTCAGTTTCCATGGCAACCATCCCAGAAATTGAAAAGAAGAAAAAGGCAGGGGGGTAGGAAGCATAGGCTACTCCTGGCTCCAGGTGCAGCGAGCTAACCCTCCCTGCCGCTTCACTGGGCCAGCGTGCTTCTGGACTTTTTCTTTAACTCCCCTCCTTGCATCTCCCCCAGTTCCTTCATGGGGACTGAGCCTCCTGCTGTTCCTCCCTCCGGGTGACCAGTGGTCAGGAGCCGGGCCAGGCCCTATAGATGCTGGGAACACAGCGGGGACAGCTGGGGAGGTTACTGCCCTGCCAAGAGGTGGAGATAAAGCAAAGGAAATACTCGAGTTAAAACACATACAGTAGTACCTCGTGCAGGGTATTATGTGGGGTCTCAGCTCCCGCTCCCCACATAAGAACACAGGACATGGTGAGGCCAAAAAGGAACACCCACGGAGCTATAGATAGGGGAGTCATACTACTATATTCTCGATGGCGGCTGGGTTGGAGACACAGGAAGCAGGAGCCACACTGTCCACAACCCGCACTCCACCGTGCTAACTGCAATCCGCACTTGCCAGCCCAGCCGCCATCTTCTTGCTAGCCCCCATTTTTCTGCTAGCATAGCCACGGCAGTTACATTAGTGGCCAATGGCTCACTGGTTACAGCTGACGGCCAACTAGCCACAGCTGATGGCCATCCAATCACAGCTGATGGCCATTTACTACCTGAGCCAGCACCTGTCTATGTGAGGCCGAGAGCCTGGAAACTGCACTGCTGGCTCTGTCCCGAAACCTCGGTTTTCGAACATCTCCAATGACAAACATTTCGGTTTACAAACACCGTAAACCCGGAAGTAAATGCTTCAGTTTTTGCACACGCCTCGGAAGCGAACATGTCACGTGGCTTCCGCTGAGTGCAAGATCCTGAGGCCTAGCTGTTTGCTGTTTTCAAACGTTTCAGAACTCCAACGGTCTTCCGGAACGGATTACGTTAAAAAATCGAGGTACCACCGTATCAAGTTGCTTTAAGGAACCAGAGACAGCGAGGGGAGGGCCCTGGGCGGGAAGGCTTCACCCACGGAGGTTCAGCACTTTGCCACGGGCCGCCACCCACACGGAGTCCTGGGAAGGCTGCCGGGCTCCCTGCCTGGGAGCCTCCCAGCGGGAAAGTGCTGGAAGAAGTCAGATCCTTGTCGCCGGAGCTCAGTGGGGTCCGACCTCACGCCTCCCTGTCCCCACGCTCATCTTTGAGGTAAATTTCCAAGCAGACAGTTTATTCCTAAACAGGCAGAAGTCCCTGTGGGCATTTTCCGAAACCACACAGGAGCGGGGCCCACGGCTGGAGGGTCAGCACCGCGGACAGCGTCCTAAGCCAGCCCTGAGCCCTACCGAGCCTGCGCGGGGTGGGTCGGGAGGCTGGTGGGTGGCTGGGGGTGGTCTCTGCCTGTGGGGGTGGTGGGCGTTTGGGAGGGTGTGATGGAGCACATGGGTTGGGGGAGGGCGGAGGGAGAAGCTCCTGAAGTCTGCCCGCGTGTGTGACTCCCTCCACCTGGCCACACCTCACTCCCCCCTCCCTTCCGCGGGCACCCGGGGCCTATGCTCCCTGTCGAGCTTGAGGACCTTTCTTTGGTGAGGCCTAATGTTGTCTGGATGACTCAGTGCTTATGAAGTGCCCCCAAAATGCCCCCTCATTCTGATCCAACCCCCGAGGGCTGAGTCAGGGTGAGGGTACTGCCTCCCAGGCCTCCAGGGGCTGCTGGCTGGGCAGCTGGTGCAGCAGGGGGGAGTGTGGGGGTGATTTTCAGGCATTGCTGTCTCTGGAAGTCTCTGGGCCTGGGTCCCGCTTATGGAGAGGGCTGGTAGGACCACTCACTCTGCTCCCCACCCATGGACCCAGGGACCAACTGAGGCCCCTTCCCTCCCACGAGGCTGCTTAAAACCGCAGGTGGGGGGGTGGTCAAGAGAGACCAGCATTTGTGCCCTGCACTGCGCCTGGGTCTGAGGTGCCACAGGACTGTGCACAGAGATATCCGGCCCTGGGCGTTGTGGGCTGGGGCCAGGCCAGTGGGCCAGCATCCCTGCTCACAGGAAGGGGCCTCAGGCAGGTGCTGGAGGCTTGGTCTCCACCTGTGACTCCTCAGGGCTGTGGTGAGGGCTGCGAGTCGTGGGTGTCAGAGCGTGTCTCACAATCTCACCGGGAGACACTGTCCAGCCATCCAGTGCTGCAGACTCCTGACAGCTGAGCACCCCCCAACCCCGCCAATGGCCTCTCTAGTCAGGGACCTCTTCCACACCGGAGTCCTGCCTCCATCAGCATCCCCCCAGCCTGGCTGTGGGCTGTCGGGTCGGGTGGGGCAGCATCCTGGTGGGCAGGTGGGGGAGGGGTGTGTGCACTTGGGAGAGCCGGGCTCCTAGGGTCTGGGATGAGAGGGATGGGTGCTGGGGACAGCTGCCGGGGGCGCCCACTCTCCGGGGGCAGTGCCCGCTCTGCGTTTATCAGTTAAAATCAGCTTCAGAGAAGTTTATTTCTCTCTTAAGTAAAAACAGCTCCTAAGTGGACCTTTGGGGGGTGGTGGTGCCCATGCATCAGCGTAGCCACCAACATTGTCATTGGAGGGCGCAGCCCTTGTGGCCCTAGCATGTCACTGCATCCTGGGGGTAGGGTGGGGTGTGTGGCTCATGCACCTGGGCAGTGCTTGTCCCCTGGCACGCCTGTCCCAGAGTCCCCCCAGCCAGTGGGGCTAGGCCTCCTTGCCCGGCAGCGTGGGCTGCCACCACTGGGGGAGCAGCCTGGCCCCAGGGGCTCTGCCGGTGCACACCTGTGAACTGACCGCTCTGAATGCCCCCCCCTCCACCACCACCACCCTCGAATCCATGGTCTGCTGTCCCACTTACAGGTGAGGGGCTGAGACTTCTGTCTAGTGAAATGACCTAAGAGAAGGTCCCTGGGAGTCAGGGAGGGGCTTCCCGGCTGGACTTGGGGGTTATTTTGGCCAGGTCCCTACCTCTGGGATAACCAGCCCTCTGCTGTGGAGTTGGGGTGTCTTTAAGCAGACTGTCCCTCTCCACCCCAGGGCCTGGTCCTGGGGCCACATTACAAGGAATGTGTGCCCCCACCACTGGGCTGCCTGTCACAGGCCCACAGCAGTTGCCTAATTGTGAAAGTAATTAGTGGCTCGGCACCCGCAACATTAGCAAGTGGCTAATTGTGCCTGTAATTACCAGCCGCATGTAATGAGGCTGAGTGACTTTTTGTTGTGCAAGTCATTGTGGATGCAAATGTGTGCCCAAGTAAAAGGGGGGTGCGTGAGTGCAGGGGCGGAGAGGAGAGTCGGGAAGCAGCTCTGGGTCTGAGCCTGCACTTCCTAGTGGGGTGACTGGGCGGCCACTCAGCCTTCCTGAACTCTGTCTCCCCGAGCAGGGCAGAGCCTCTGCGGGTCCAGCTGGTCCGGCTCCTGTGTGGCTTTATGACCAGGAAGGTGTGGGGCAGCGCCTTGGCTCCTCCAGCTCTGATTCAGGCCAGAGGGCAAAGGCAGCTGGGCCACATGACCAGGCTAAGTCAATCAGAGCTGGTGGTGTGGACCCGCTCCTCTTTGGGTTCTCAGCCTGGGGGGCTGTGACTTGGTGGGGGTTGTGTTCCCACCAGATGGAAGAGCCCCCTTGGGGGGAGGAGGCCAGGGCATGGAGGGAATTAGGGGGCGTGAGAATTCTAACTTTGGACCAGGCCTCCTACATCTTAGGAAGGCATACCTGTCAGGTGGGAGGGGAACGGACCTCATTTAACAGTTTGTTAGCATGAGTGGGGACGCCTGAGAACACTGCGACACTGAGACACACGGCATGTGAGCCTTTCTTTGCACACTTTCCCTGGGCCTCACAGGTGTGAGGGCTGGGCGGGGCTTTGCTCATGTCTGTGCTCCCAGAGCCCAAACAGAGCCTGGGACAAAGCAGGTGCTCGAGACCTGTGTGCTGAGTGGACGGGTCCCCCGTTGACACCACACCCCCACGTTCACCCATCCCCTATCCCGGAGCGCCACCAGCTTCCTGGACACGTGGGGACACACAAGCCAGGTGGAGGCCGACTCTTTAAAAGGGGACTTTATTTACTCCTCTGAGCGGTGTGCCAGTGCTTGCCTCCGCTCCAGGACACACGGCTCAGCAACGCTGCTCTCAGCGTGGAACCAAGACCACCCGGCACGAAAAACACATTGAAAACATCGACGCGCTTCCCTTTTTCTCCCTTTTTTTTTTTTTTGGTACAAAATGATACAAACAACAATACAAAATAGTTGTGCTGTTGACGATTTTACAAAACACGTCGGAACATTTGTCTGCGTGATGCTCAGAGACGCAGTGTGAACACATCTTACTCTGGTGTCTTTCCCCGAAACAACCACAGTCATGCGGGCTGCTGCACGTTTTGTCCATTTTCAAAAAGAAACATGCAAAAACAAAACAAACCGAAACAAAAACAAAAAGGTCAGGATGGAAAAAGGAGAGAAAGGAAAAGCAGAACGCGTTCCGATGATACAGAAAGGCGTCTCCCCGCTGGGCCCGCTGCTCGGAGCGGCCCCCTGGACCCTGCGCTGCTGTGAGTGACGGGACGCGCTGGGGACAGATTTTGTCGTGGTTTTTTTGGTGTTATTCCTTTCAGCATTGACCAAGATTGAGACTCCTCTCCCCCAGCTTTTTACCCTGGAGAGAACAGAGCTGCATCTCAAGGGACCATGTGGCAGCTGGTGCTCACCTGGGGAAACTGAGGCATCTGGCTCTGGCGAGTGGACGTTACCCTGACACTTGGGGGGGCTCGCACGTTGCATGTGCTGAAGGACACGAAGAGAAGGCCTGGTTGGCCAGGTGGGGGGTGCTGAGGCCAGGACACACGGCGGCCCTCAGCAGGGGGAGCCACCGACCACGGCCAGGGCGTCCCGACACCACCTGACAGCACAGGACTTTCCTGTTCACAGAAAATCCCCTAAAGGAACTGAACTATGCCCTGGCATTTCACCTGGACCAAATCTGAGCCTCCAGCGGCTGGCCCCTGCTCACAGACACGTCCTATCTACACGCTAATAAGAGAGACGTTTGGCACTGACTGTACGTTTAGCTCATGCTAACTCGTTGGCCTTGGAACAGAGTTCCGGGGTAGATCTGGCAGGGTGTGGGAACCCCATCTTTCTCTGGCCCCCAGGGGTTTTCCGGGGTGGGAGTGAGAGGGAGCAGCTGTCCAGCTGTTTGGAAGTACAGATGGGCATGAGAAGGCCCCCAGCAACGTCCCCCCAGCGGGCTGCTGCAGCCTCAGCCTGCACTATTCAGGCAAAATGCACTGGGGACCTGGCAGTGACGAGAGGCAAGGGGAGAGGGGAGAGGAGCCAGAGGGAGGCACGTGGTCGGGACGCCCATGTCCTCACTCCCCAGTGGAGCAAGGCAGAGGGGCAGCACAGGGGTCGCTAAGGGGTCGTCTGCCTGGTGTTCAGGGTGCTGCATCCTGGGCTGGGCTGGGTTGGGCAGAGCCCCGGGCCTGGGGGCCCCAAGGAGGCCTCGGGATTTCAGAGAGAGGCGTCCACAGCTGCCTCGGCTCCCGAGCTGTAGTCACACCTACAACTTAGGCTGGAGGGTGAGCTTTCCTCAAACAAACAAAAGCAACATCCCAGCTCACCTCCCACCAGCCCTGACCCCACCAGTGAGCCCTAGAGCAGCCTCTCCCCTGACTGGGGGGCACGTCTCCTCTACCTGACCCCCATGATTTGCATAGCACAGCTCAGGACTGGGGGTCCCGGACCCCTCCCCTTGGCAGGTCAGCCCCTGATGTGTGAGATGCCTGTCTTCTGCATGGGGGGAGGGCATCCAGCATGTGACACAGTGACCTCCTCCTCCGTCCATCTCCCCCTCCGTGGGCAGCCATGGACGGGGGCAGAACGGACAGAGCCCGCTTCAGGCCACAGCGGCAGCGTGTAACCCCAGCTCTGCCCTGGGAGAGTGCACAGAGTTGGTGATGAGTTTGGGTTGGGGAAGAACCCTGACGTCCAGCGGGGACACACCCACACGCATCACACACGCGTGTGCAGTCAAGTTCATCTTTGAGGCCAAAGCTGTTTAGAAAAGAGGATGACAATCGCAACGGGGACAGGCCGTAGGCTGAGGACGCGCTCAAGGACCCAGCACCCGCACCACCACCGAGCTCCCCAGGTGCCTCCCTGACCCCAGGAGCCGCTGTGGGCAGGGTTCCAGGGCGGGCGAGGCTGGCCAGTTTGTCTTTTGTCAGTGCTGGGACTCCATTCCCCTTGGGGGGCTCCGATACCAAGTCCTGCCGGGCCAGTGGCACCCTTCACCCTTCCTCAGGAGCCGGAGAGTGGTCCAGCCCGGTGCAGGGATCCCACTGCGAGGGTGCCTGCCTCCCGCTGGCCCGAGGCGCCTTCACACCAGGGAGGGAGGCACCAGGTGCAAAGGCAGCAGGAGTCTCCCCACGGGGTCCCCGGGACACAGCCTCCACCGTCCCATGGAACAGACTCCCCTGGCCTCTCACTTGAGTCAGACTGCCCATCGAAAGGGCAGTGACAGCTCTGAGAGTGGAAAGCTGCTTGGTGCTGACGTGAGTCCAAAGGAAAGGAGACGGGCGGCTGTCTCCAGCTGGTGCGTCCAGAAGCATCTGTGGGGCCGATGGTCAGCAAGGCCGATCTCTCTGGCCACTCGTAGCAGATCGCCACTGTCCACGTTGGTTCACAGCATGGGAAAACCGGTCCAGCAGGGCTGGGCAGGGAGCGAGGCTGCCCAAGGCGCCCCCTGGAACAGGAAGGAGGCTCAGCCGGCCCTGCAGTGTGCATAGCTCCCGGGCGGCCGGCGGCATTGGGAGCGGTCAGGGGCGAGGACTGACACTGTTCGCTGTGCCTCTGGCAGGGTCTGGTCTACAGGGTGGAGGGCTCAGGCCAAGGTTTGGTGGAACACTTGCTGGTTTGGGCTGTGGCTTCTTGGACCAAAGGCAGTCGGGGGGGATCTGTGTGGTGTCAGGGTGACAGTCGGGCCTGGGGGGAGACCTGGGGGTTGACTGGAGGGGCCAGGCGGACAGCCAAGGTCAGAGATGGGAGCATCAGGGATGGTCCCTGGGAACCCCACTTGCCCCAGCTAGTTACAGCATCTGGGAGTCAGGGCGGCCCAAAATCCTGGGAAAGCCACCCCCCTACAGCCATGACGTTGGTTGTGGGCGTGGCTGGCTCCAGGGGACACCCTGCTGCTAGAGCCAAGGCTGGGCCTCCCCACCTCCCACTGGACTCGGGAACCCCCAAGGGGCCCAGGAGACCCGCCCCACCGTGTATAGCGCAGCACAAAAGTGCAGAGGGCTGTTGCAATTTGGACCCCAAACTATTTTTTCTTTGTAAATTTTGTCCAGCGAATCACCCTCTTTTCTACTTAATAAAAGACCAAAAAAGAAGAAAAAAAAAAGATCCTCCCCATTCCTTAATTGTCGCCTTCAGAGCTGGGACAAGCTGGGTTGGGGGTGCTTAGGACCAGGGTGGGGGGCCTTGGTCTGTCTGCTTCAGTCACTCCTGAGTTTGAGGGAAACTGATACATGTACCAAAAGGCACTTTCATTTTTTTTTTCTTTTTTTTAAAAACAGTGCTTCTGTTCTAAGAAATTCAAGTTAAGACCGAGTGCCTCTCGCTCTCCTTTAGTGATAAGTCAGCTACCGTGATGGGCGGCGGGTGCGCCGGGGCGAGAAGTGTTCATGCCAGACAGCTGTGTTGGGGGCGGGGGCGGGGAGAGACCCCCAGCGCACCACTAAGTGACACGTCCGCAGGGGCCGGGAAGGCCGGGGCCTCCTGCAGGCCTGCTCCTCCGGCCTCTTTCGGGTGCTGGTCCCACGGTGTCCGGGACGTGAGGCTGGCTAGTCCTCGCCTCCCCCGTACATGTCCGCCAGCTTCTTGAACCGCGGCCCCCAGTCGTTCAGATAGTCGTAGTCCTGGTCCCCAGAGCTGGATGAGTTCAGCGAGCTGACCGAACCCGCCGTGGAGCCGCTGCCTTCGTAGTCGAAGACCAGCAGGGAGTCGTAGGGGGGCGCTGTGGGGTCGTTGTCGGCGGCGCGCAGTCCCTGGGGGCAGGACACGGGTTAGGGTGGAGGGTGTGGGACCTCAGCCCTGGGGGTCTGAAGGAGCAGGAATGGGGAGCCTGGGCAGGCATTGGGGGGCAGGTAGGAAGGCATTTGTGGGGCCTGGCATGCTGTAGGTGCTCAGTCAATGCCCCATGTTTAACCACAGGGCATCTCAGAGAACCGAGCAGGAACTGGTGTGTACGAAAAGGGACCGTGGCAGAGTGCCGGAGGCAGCCGGCCACGGGCAGGAGGCCAGAGGGCTGGGCAGGGGGGCCTCGGTGGACATTCCGACTCCATGGTCACTGCCACACGAGGTGTGAACCTGTGGCGGCCAGAAGTCAGAATTCCGAAGGTGTTACGTTAAGTATCCCCACAAACAAAATGCAGCATGTGGCAGGTATGGTGGCACCCGCCCAGGAGCCCGGCCCTTGCCTGAGTGCAGGTCCTGAAGCATCCAGCTCGGCTCTATGGGTGGCCGGTGGGACCCCCGGGAGTAGCCCCGCCAGTGATGGCAGGGACACGCACAGCTCTGAGGCACCGGGTCTGCGCTGGCTCTGGGAGGCCCCCGCCCCCCACAGGGTGGCCCAGGTGTGCAGGGCGGTGGCTGGCTGGCCGGCCCACCTCACTGCCCAGCTCTTAACGATCATTCGGCATTGAATGGTGTGTAGCGTCCGTTTCCACCTTCCTCCCAGAGTTATTCAAAAGTGGGCTTTTAATGGTAGATTGGCGAGGATGTACTTTTTGGGCTTTTAAAAATTTTACTACATTGGAGATAGTAAATATTATCTAAGCCGAGCAGCTTTTGGGCAGTTGTGGAAGCTTCATGTGTTCTGTTTCGGGGAATGTTCTGGGAAGTCTCTGTCATCTCTGCTGACCCCCTCCCTGGCTCTGTTGTTTCAATATGTTCTTTTAGAATTGGATTCCAATGTAGGCAGAGACGTAAGTGTGGCCGCCCCTCTCAGACACAGTCAGGAGGAGCGAGCACATGGGGTAGGGCCAGTCCCCTCACAGGACAGGGTGGGATGCTGAGGGGCTCGGCCCAAGGCCTGGCAGAGGCCACGTCTGAATCTGCCCCTTGCCCCCCGGGGCCCAGCAGTGTTTGTGCACGTTGATAGGGTTCTGCTTTTTTTTTTTTTTTTTTTTTAAATTTTTTTTTTTTTTGGGGAAGGGGAACAGGACCTTATTGGGGAATAGTGTGTACTTCCAGGACTTTTTCCAAGTCAAGTTGCCATCCCCTCAATCTTAGTTGTGGAGGGCGCAGCTCAGCTACAGGTCCAGTTGCCTATGTTAGTTGCAGGGGGCAGAGCCCACCATCCCTTGCGGGAGTCAAACTGGCAACCTTGTGGTTGAGAGCCCACTGGCACATGTGGGAATCGAACCGGCAGCCTTCGGAGTTAGGAGCACGGAGCTCCAACTGCCTGAGCCACCGGGCTGGCCCCGGATTCTACTTTTAGAAGAGGCCCTGCTCAGGCCCTCACCCCTGCCCGAGCACCCACCTCATTGATGAAGTCGCCGATGTCCCCTGGGTGGGGCACCACAGGCCTGACCGGGTACTGGGGCTCGGCGCCCACAGGCCTCTCATCCACCCGCCGCACGCCGGCCGCCTTGCTTAGCACGTGCTCCATGGCCTCCGGCTGCTGCAGCTGGCTGAGGTCATAGTCCTGGGTGGGGAGGGGTTAAGGGGGAAGGTGGGGGAGTGAGGGGTCAGGGAGGGAGGCACAGGTGGGGACAACAGGCACCCGAGAAGCCCACTGTCCTATTCCGTCACCTGGTCTGCCCTTCCCTCAGTGCCCACATCCTTTCCATTCGTCCAAATCCTGCCCATTCGCAAGGCATGTGTGGGGTCTGCGCCCCTGGGCTGCCTTCCCCGCCTGACGGCCCCTCAAGGTGGACCCCTGCCCACACTGCTCAGCTCCCACCACACTCCTCGTCTGTTCCTCGGAACAACCCGGAGCTGGGGCTGCTGTCACCCTGCTTTAGGGGGACACTAGCTGTAGTGAGGTAAGGACTTGTCCCGAGTCCCTTGATGGCCAACGGTGGGCCCAGCATCCAACCAGGCAGCAGCCGCCCAGGGGCACTGCCTCCTGGTCACCTGGCCGCCCCCCCCCCCGGGGCGCACAGGCCAGGCCCTTGGCTGAGGGCAGCCACCGAGGAGGGGGGCCCTTGTGGGGAGGAAGCCGGTGCAGGCGCCTGGGGACACCGGCAGGAACACCCCGAGGGGAAGAGCGTCCCGGGCCCTTCTCTGCCCTCCTCAGCGGACGGGGGCCACCTTCACGCTGTGACAAAGGACAAGACGCCTTCCTGTGGAGCCGCCCGGCGCCGCCCGGCGCGGTCTCACCTGGTCCTCCTCACCGCCGCCCTCCTCGTCGTACTTGAGGATATTGTCACGCACGTCGTCCTCGGGGTCGATGAGCAGCTGCTTCGTGTGACGCTCCTTCTCTCGCCGCTTCATCCACACGACAAACAGCAGGACCAGGGCTGCGGGGGCAGGGCCGCGTCGTGAGCTGCTGCGTGTGTCCGTGTGGGCACGTTGTGCATGTGTGTGTGCAAGCAGGAGCATGTGTGCATGCAGGTGTGTGAGTGTATGCACGCTTCTGCATGTGTGCACGCACGTGTGTGAGTGTATGCACGCTTGTGCATGTGTGCACGCACGTGTGTGAGTGTATGCACGCTTGTGCATGTGTGCACGCACGTGTGTGAGTGTATGCACGCTTGTGCATGTGTGCACGCACGTGTGTGAGTGTATGCACGCTTGTGCATGTGTGCACGCACGTGTGTGAGAGTGTACGCACGCTTGTGCATGTGTGCATGCACGTGTGTGAGAGTATGCACGCTTCTGCATGTGTGCACGCACGTGTGTGAGTGTATGCACGCTTGTGCATGTGTGCACGCACGTGTGTGAGAGTGTACGCACGCTTGTGCATGTGTGCACGCACGTGTGAGAGTGTACGCACGCTTGTGCATGTGTGCACGCACATGTGTGAGTGTATGCACGCTTGTGCATTGTGCACGCACGTGTGTGAGTGTATGCACGCTTGTGCATTGTGCACGCACGTGTGTGAGTGTATGCACGCTTGTGCATGTGTGCACGCACGTGTGAGAGTGTACGCACGCTTGTGCATGTGTGCACGCACGTGTGTGAGTGTATGCACGCTTCTGCATGTGTGCACGCACGTGTGTGAGTGTACGCACGCTTGTGCATGTGTGCATGCACGTGTGTGTGCTGTTTGGCATGTGCACACTTGTGCATGGGGACAGCTCATCTGAATGTGCCCGAGTGATGTGTGTATGGCCACGAGGGCCTGTGCCCATTACTTACAACCAGTTCAACGGGGGTTCGGACAGGTCCCCAGCGGGGACATGTGCTGCGGGGCAAGCTGGGCGCTGCCTCCTCCCGCCACCCCGGACGGAGGGCTCACACTGAGACGCCCTCAGCAGCCGCCGTACTCACTCAGCAGGATGACGATGCAGATGAGAATGGCCACGATGGCGCCGGTACCCAGACCAGCAGCTGCCACAGCGCCTACGGCGGTGCAGTCGCCGTTCTCATCGCACGGGCACACCTTGACTTTGATGACAGATGTGTTGGACAGAGGGGGGTTCCCGGAGTCTGTGACGGTGATGGGAACGTCGTACATTCCCGCCTCCAGGTACAGGAGGCGCAAGCTGAGCTGGGCGTAGTCACCTGGCACAAAGTGACAGTAAGTGGCCAGCCCCCCTTCCCAAGCAAGACTTGTGAGGGAAAGGACTAAATTTGATAGCATGGAGATCTAGTGTCTGGTTAACACACACACACACACACACAAACACACACGTACACACGCGCACACTGCATCTTACCATAAAGTTAAAAGACACTGGCAATTTATGAGAAGAACAATTCTAACATGTGGGATGAAGAAATGATTTCCTTAATATAGAAAGAGTTTTACCAAATCAATCAGAAAAAATACCTTCCTAAAGAAAAATAGGCAAAGGCATTGACCAGACAGTTCACAGAAGAATCACAAAATGGACAATAAGTATAGGAGAGAATGCCCACGGGTAGTCAAGAGATGCAAATGCAAACACTGATTTTGGCTGAGAAATTGGAACAATGCTTTTGGAAACAGTAACACCCAGTATTGGTGAGGCCTTGGGGAACCGCCAGCTCCTGTACTTCAGGAAGCTGGGAATCGGCGGAACCTTTCTAGACGCATCCTCGCAGAGCTGGCGAAACTTCAGAACTTGGGTGCCCTTTTGTACAAGCCCATGTCTAGGAAGGTACCCTCAAGAAATGTATTGGCCGGCCAGTCCCATCAAGGTGTCTGCGGCTGTGCTGGCTACACCAGCAAGACCTGGGTAGTGACCTCCTCAGGGGCTGGCTGGGTGGGGCCAGCGTCCTCAGCCTCCCCGGGGGCTCGGGCAGGGACAGGGCTCTCGTGGGACTGGACCCCATCTCTGCTGCCCACTCTTCTCAGGCGGCGGGCCCCTGGGGGGCTGGACCCCAGACTCTGTCCAATCGTCCTGGGGCCGGGGGCGGCTCACCGTTTAAGCGGGTGATTGTCCAATTCTTGCGCACGGCGGCCGGGACAAAGGGCAGCTCGAAGACGTAGGGGCCGACATTGGGGTCCATGTCGGCGTCGGCCGCGGTGATGTTGATGGCGGTCAGGCTGGGCTTCTCGCACACCTGCGCCTCCTTGGGCAGCAGTTCAGGGGCGTTGTCATTGATGTCGATGAGATAGATCTGCAGGGTCCCAGTGCCACTGGCTGGGGGGACCCCTGAGGGACAGACACGGGGTGACCCACGGCTCACTCCTGAGGCTCCACGACCACAGCCCCTGGGACAGCCCCACAGCCTCAACCGCAGCCCCAAACCTGTGCCACCACCGGCTGGAGGCCACGCACACTCAACTGCACATGGCCCACAGCGGTGTGTGCACACAGCACTCACGCCGCCGCCATGCAAAGCTGCAGGAGACGGTGCCCTGAGCTCAGAGCCACAGTCGGGACCCTGTGCCCCTCTGGGAGCCTGAGGGGGTCGTGGGGCAAAGCCCAGGCCTGTCCTCAGGGTAGTCCTGGCCCCCCGAGCGGGCTCCAGGGGCCACATGCCCTGCGCTCAGATGCTTATGACCAAAACGGATGATTAGAGGAATTGTGTGTCTGCTAGGAAGACAGGAGGAGGCTCTCAGGACGGGTTTGGGATGGAGGGCCTCCCCGCCCCGCAGACAGGGGCTCTGCTTAGCCCCAGAACTCCTCAGGGGCCGTCCCCACTCCCCAAGACCCCCACACCCAAGCCATGCTGGTGCCGTGGACATGTGCGGGGCGGCCAGGCCTGGAGGGCGGTGGCAGCAGTATGTGACCGTGGCTCTGGCTCCTGATAGCGGCTCCTGACCCCCACACTCACAGCTGCGTTTTTTGGCTGAGGAATGTGAACGTATCCTACAGTGTGTCTCTTTACTCTCCTAGTAAACACATCCAAACACATGTAAGGACACGCGGCTTGGTGCTGCCTTTGGGAACTGCTTTGATAAGCAGATGACAGCGCGCGATGGGCAGCAGTGCAGACGGAGTCTGTTAATCCCGTGGGGCCTGCATCCCATGTGGGGTATCTTCCACGGGCCCCCCGCTCCAGCACAGATTCACTTCAAGTCACTTTCTAATCTAATCTCAGTGGTTGAGCTCCTGAAGGACGGGATATGGAGGAAAGACCATCATCACGGGCTCTCTGCAGGGACCTCGTGGACCCCTGGGTCAGGGAGGCAGGAAGAAGGCTGGCGGGGTGGTTGCCAGGTCCCAGCTTTCACTTGCTATGGAACGAGCCTCGCGAATTTGAGTGGCACAACTGTTGCCAGAACCCACCAGGCACGTCCTGCCTTGGGGCCTTTGCACGTGCTGTTTCCTGACTCTGAGACTCCCCCTCGCGCCCTGTCTTCCCCTGGCTTGTCTCTCCTGGTCCCGCAGGTCTTGGCCCCACAGTCAGCTCCTCGGAGCCAAGAGCTCAGCTGCAGGCCCTGCTCACTCCCTCCCATCCCCCTGCTTTGTTTTCTTCCAGCCCTTCTCCCTCCCTGAAATGATCTGGTCGACTTGTTTGTCACCTGTCTCCCTGCGGCAGAGACTGCCAAGTTGGCTCTCAATAGCCATTTTCCCTTTCTTCCTTAAAAGGACCGGAGCTCCCAAATTTATCTGGGATCATTACTGCCTGACCAAGGGACTACATTTCTCAGCATCCCTTGCAGCGAGATACGGCTTCGTGACTAAGTTCTGAGTCATGACTGGCCTTCGTGAGCTGTGAGTGAAGTCCTCAGAAGGGCAGGGGGTGCCCTTGCCCTCCCCGCTCCTCCGTTTGCCAGAAGATGATTGTGATGGCTGGAGCGCCAGCAGTCATTCTGGACCATGCTGCCACTCGCCAAGGACACGGGAGTGGCCAGCATGGGCCTGGTGTCTCAAGCCTGACCCGGGGCTGCCTGCCTCCAGCCTTCTTTTATGTGTGAGAAAACGAACCTCGATCGTGTTGACATTATTATACTATCATTTGTATAGTACATAGTAGCGGCTGACTCTGGTTCTAGTGGGTACACTGGCCTCCCGAGTGTCAGCCGTGTGAGGGAGGGGGCTTTCATCTGTCCTCTTCACTGATGAATGTGCTGGCAGAGTAGGGCTCAGGGGTAAGAGCACCAGTAATGGCGCTGACTGGAGCCAGGCCCCGTTCCCAGCATCCTCAGCAAGGGCTGCTTGGCTCAGATGCGCCTCAGTTTACAGGGGGGGAAGCTGAGAAGCTGTTCAGGCCGTGCTGTTCAGCCAGGACAGGGCTGGGACCAACCTCGGCCGGACTGCTGCCGTCCTGGCTGCCCCTGCCACCCACAAGTGAGTGGCCATGCGAATGACCGGATGGGTACGAGAAAGCCAGGAAGTCAGACAGACTTTGAACGAATGCAGGCAGGGCAATTGCCAGGGGCACTGAAGGATGCCGGCTCAGCACAGGGCACCTGGCACCATGCCGCCCCACCCTACCCTGCTCTCTGGGTGCTGGCCGGCCTCCCTCAGCCTCCCTGACACAGAGCCCACGGCACATGTGACCCCTGAGTCACCCAGAGTGGGGCGTACCATTGTCAGCTGCCAGGAAGGTGGCCTCATAGACGTTGTTTTTGACGTAGAGGGACTCGCGGTCGAGGATGGCTGCCGTGGTGACCTGACCATTGGTGGCATTGATGTGCAGCCAGTTTGCCGGGTCCGACAGCTTTGAGTATCTGCGGGGGGAGCAGGTGGGAGGTGAGGTGAGGGACTGGGGGAGGACGCAGCTGCCGGAGCCCCCAGCCCTGTCGGCCACACTCCAGGGCACCTCCCTCCTGAGGCACCAGCCTAGGTGCCAAGTTCAGCAGGGGGCTTGCCCTCTGGCCCTGTGCGGTGTCTTCCCACAGTGGGACGGCGACAACAGTGGCTCATGGTCACCGAGGTGGAGGGGTTACGTGCCCTCACAAGGACCCCAGGGGGCAGATGCTCTCATCGTCCCCATTCACAGATGGGGAAACTGAGGAACAGAGAGAGAAGTGATTTGCAAAGTCGTACAGCTAGTGGAGTGAGGTCTGTAGCAGGACCCAGCCTCATACCAGACATCGCTGCGTCTTGAAGACTCTCCCACCTGCTCGTGTGCAAATCAGGACAATGCCCATGGTTGGCTGAGCGCCTGTGGCATTGAGACCACTGCCTGTGTCAGGCAGGCGGGCGACCCCGGCTGTGCCAGGACTGGGTCTGATTGTTCCCGCCTGGAAAGACACTGCAGGTGGGGTCCAGCCTGAGCCCCCACTGGGACTTTCTGGTTTCCTCTTTCTGCCTGGAAAGCAGGGGACTCACGTGTGGGGAGCCCTTCTGAGGGCCCAAGGGCAGCCCACCTCACGGCCTGCTGCATGAAGCGGTCGGGGTCCACTGCTGAAAACGTGGTCAGCACGGTGCCGGTGGGCACACCCTCCTCCAGGCGTATCAGCTTGTGGTTCGAGGGGAAGTAGGGGGCCTCGTTGACGTCCATGACCGAGACGGTCACCCCCGCCGTGGACTGGAAGGACATTTGGATCCCGCTGGCCAGGGGCGCCTGGTTGGACACCATCACGGTCAGCATGAACGCTCTGTTCAGCTCATAATCGACAGCCTGGAGTGGGAGAGACCGGGGCTGAGCTGTGCGGGTACCCGGGGGCCCGAAGGAGGGGGCGCCCGCAGGGCCGGACGACGGCGTACATACTAGCCCAAGACCAAAGCCAAGCGACTGCAGCTGACCATAACACACTGAATGGATAAAAACCCATGCATTCTTAATGATAGTGGGGAAATGAAACACACACAATTTATCACTGTGGTTGGCTGGTTAATATCCTCCAACTATGTCCAGGTCCTCGTCCCTAGAACCTGCGGTTGTCCCCGCCCATGGGAAAAGGGACTTTGCAGACGTGATGAAGTTACAGACCCAGAGGTGGGAGGTGACCCTGAATGATTCAGGTGGGCCCTAAATGCAGCGCCAGGGTCTTTGTGGGAGGGAGACAGAGGGACATGGGACACAGCAGAAGGCCGTGAGGGCTGGTGGCTCTGGCTGTGAAGGGGCAGGACGGCCGCCACCTGGCACAGCAAGCACATGGAGCCCACAGCCTCCGGGATGGGGGGGGCACGGCCTCGCTGACAACATGGTATCAGCCCAGTGAGACTGGTTCTGGACACTGACTTCTGGGCTGTGAGAGAACAAGCCTGGCTTGATGTGGCATTACAGCAGCCGTGGGTCCCACCTGCTGGCCACACGTAGCCGTTAGTGCACCGACTGTCCTCTGCGGATTAGAGGTCAAGAAGCAAGGTCTCATGGCGCCTTTCGCGCCAGACTCTCTATTGCTTCTGTGTTCCTGTTTCGTGGCTTAGAACAACACAGTTATCTGACAGTCCTGGAGGTCAGAAGTGAAAAATCGGTGTCACAGGGCTGAGGTGAGGGGCAGCAGAACTGTCCCGGAGGCGGCTTCCTCCTTCTTCAGCTCCCAGAGGCCTGTGCTCGCCGCCCCGCCTCCACCTGCAGCAGCCCAGCACCTCCAGTCCCTCTGTCCCCGACCTCTGCTTCACCCTCGCGTCACCCGACTGTCCCCTCCTGCCTCCCTCCTGCGAGGACCCTGGGACTCCATTTAGGGCTCACCCAGATAACCAGGGTCATCTCCCATCTCAAGACCCTTCACTGAGTCACATCTGCAAGGTCCCCGTCGCCACGTCAGGTGACACGTTCCACATTTGCAGGTTCTGGGGACCAGGACCTGGGCATCTGTTGTGACTGCTGCAGACCCCTGTTTCAGAGCTGTCGTAGGGCCCTTGTTGATGAGGGAAAACCCCTTTTACAGAAGAATTCCAGCCAAGGAACGACAGAATTTTCAAAGCACCATTTTGTGACCCCCCCGGGAGAAATTAATTTGGACAATGACCATCAGCAGACTGAGTTTCACCTGGCTGCTGGTGGCCCCCCAGCCCCCGCAGGGTCCCCCTTCCTCTGCCCCTGCCTTCGCACTACTGCTATTAACTAAGGTGTTAAGTACGAAGAGAAGGGATTTGACAACTAGGCACGAAAGGGCACCGGTGGGCATGGAAACAGAGCTGGGGCGCTGGTTCCCGACAGCCCGACGCTCCCCCAGGAGGGGCTGGAGGTGGACGTCGGGCTCCGGTGCTGAAGCCCCCACCATCCCCTGGGTGACCTTGGGGCACCCTTGTCCTCACAGCCAGATGTGGGACCCCTGGTGTTTCTGCACAGGGCCTGGTGCCAGAGGGGGTGAGCCGTACCCCACAGGTCGCTGGGGGACGTAGGGAGGCAGACTGACATCCTCCTTGCCCATCAGTCACCACTGTCCATCGCCCAGCATTGTGCTCAGGTGTGTGATTATAGGAGGGGCCTCGTACCCACAGCTGTCACCCTGACAGGACCCTCGGTGGCCCAGGCCAACAGTCTGTTGAGGTGCCCAATGCAGAATCACCTGGCGCCCCTCCCCTGAAACATCCCGCCAGGGACTTGGGCCAGAGACCGCCAACCCTTCCCAGGTGCCAGCTTGATTCCTCGGCTCTGGGCACCTCCACGCACATGGCACCCACCTGACCCCCACGGCCCTCTGGGAGTTGGCCGGGGATGGGGGCTACTCCATTTAAATTTACTGTCTCATAAAATTGTGGCGGTTTTGTTTATGAACAAGCCACTAAAGGAGTGATCTTTCTGCCATATTTATTGGCTCGTGTCCCTGGAGGACATGGAATGATGCTGCACGTCATGCATTACAAACTGTCACCGGTCTGAGTGAGGATGCCTTCCGGAAAGACTATTCCAGCCAATAAAAGGCAGGTAAAATGAAACACATTTGTAATGGGGGAATTGATAGGTACTTTGCTCTGACAGTTTCAATTAGAGTGGTGGCATCTGCTCACCGGGTCTGGACTGGGCTGCCTCCCCCACACATGGCAGTGACCCTTCACTCAAAGCTGAGGGGCTGGGTCTGCACCGTGAGAGGAGTCAGCCCAGCGGCTGTGGGTGGTGTGGGCGGGGCAGGGGGCTGGAGCGGGCACAGCCGGGCACGCTCTGGAACCCACTCTTGAGGAACTGCAGGGCAGGTGGGAGGGACCCCGACTGACCCATTAATAGATGAAAGAAGAAACGGCCTTCAGGGAGGGGATGGAGAGTGGCTTGGGGTGGGGGGGGCGGCAGGTCAGGCTGCCCTGTCTGGAGGTCACATGACCAGGCCTCTGCCACTAGCAGGTTGAGTCCAGTCCTTTGTCCTTGGATGTGAGGGATGGTGGGCCCGTAACCCAAGTATC
Organism: Rhinolophus sinicus; assembly: GCF_036562045.2. NCBI lineage: Eukaryota > Metazoa > Chordata > Mammalia > Chiroptera > Rhinolophidae > Rhinolophus > Rhinolophus sinicus. The sequence goes on from NC_133762.1 coordinate 17,954,398, forward strand.
ACTTCTGCTGAGTTGGTCCTGGGTGTGTGGCCGGGCACAAGCAGAGATGGCTGGCAGGACGTGAGCGGAACACCCACCTTCACCACGGTGACCCTGCCCTCGTTGGTGACAGGGTCCGTGCGGATGCTGAAGTGTCCCGAGGGGTCCCCGCTGATGATGCGGTAGACGGCATTCCAGTTTGGTGAGTGCGGCTGGTCTCGGTCCATCACGGTGAGGTTCGCGACCACCGTCTCCACGCGGTTTTCGGGGACTTCCCCTGCATACTGCAAAGTGTGAGAAAGAGATGTTATGAACGCTGTGGAAGAAGGGAGAGGTCGGGAGAGGTTCCCTACGACCCGGGGGAGGCACCCCTAGCTGCTCCCATGTTCCTGGCGGCATCTCAAGAGGCCTCTGGCTCCTGCACTGAGGCCCAGCAGGCCCGAGGGCCTCATCTGCTTACATCCGCATCCAAACTATGCCTTGCCGGCACGCACACGCGTACACCAGGCCTCTTTCCTAAGTCCCCTTGAGGCCTTTCCATGTCCTCAGAGGACCAATGCAAACATCTGAGACGTGTGGGAGATGGCAGGGTGTGCTCGCAAGACAGCAAATAGCAGTGGCGTGGCAGCTGCACAGGCTTCTGGAGGAGAATCCTTTCTGGGCTTGCCCTGCTGGTGGTCCTGTCACAGGCTTGGGGTGGGGTCAGCGCTGCAGACGAGCAGGTGACCAAACCTGTCCCAGAACAATGAGGGCTGCAAGCCATGCCCATCAGTAAGTGTGGTTCACATGACAGCAGTAGTTACCTGCAGGGAAAGGTGGCGTGTGTGTGTGTGTGTGTGTGTGTGTGTGTGTGTGTGTGTGTCTGTTGGATGGAGAAAGAAACCCGAGCCCTTCCTACCAGGTGAGGCTCACTGCTCAGGGCGGCTGCACAGGCATGTGGCCTGTGTAGTTGTGGCCCAGCTCAGAAGGGCCCTGAGCTGGATTTAACGGTCACTGTCACTGCCTTGAAATTCTTCATACTTTGTGGCCCTGGGCCCTGCAAACTGCGTGGCCAGTCCTGCCACTGTGGAGTGTGCTTCTGAGCCACAAAACCAGGACACAAAATCTGTACAAATACTTAGTGATTTCTGGTTGTATTCACAGTGGTGTCCCCCAAAATGATCACCCCGTGTGCACTGTGTGCTGGGGGCCAGGCCAGGTGCGGCCCATGCATTGTCTCACCAGTTCCTCAGGGCGACCCCATTCTTAACCCCTTACAGATGAGGACACTGCAGAGAGCGGTTAGGACCCTGGGGTGCCACAAAGTGTCAGTCCCCAGTGCTGGGCATGGTGCCGGGGGGGCCTTGCTCAGAAGGCTGAACCCCTTGGCCCCGTCACTGCGGGGATTGCAGGAGGAGGAATCCAGAGGCAGCTCAGCTCAGCCCTCGTCCTCCCAGAATCCTTTGCACCGCCTGACGTCAGCCAGAGGCGCCCGAGCACAGCAGGCTCCCTGTCACCAGCTCTGGCTGTGACACAGCACCTCGACGTTACAGTGAGATGACCGCTGGCATTGTGCCCACGTACGCTGCAGCCCAAATATGCCTGGAACAAACACGGCGTCACTTTGTGCCAAAGAAGTGCCTTCCCCTGCACTTGCGGCGGCAGCCCTGGATTTCTGCTTGCTCCAGATCTAACCCCCACCCCCCAGTGAGTTTCAAAGGTCCAGGTGCCTGGTGGAGCAGGTCGGGAACCAGCCACTCGGCCCTCACTATTCAGGCATGTTTATGGCTCTGACTTCGCAGCCGTCTGGAGTTTTCCCACTCTGCATCCAGTGCTCACTTCTGCTCAAGGGCCAGGCCCCCACCGTCTGCGAAAGCCTGTGCATGCACCACAGATGCCACCCGTGCAGGGCCGCTGGCGGGGACGGCTTCCTGCACGCCCCAGTCCATGGGGACCCTGTCTTCCCGGGCAAGACGGGACCCGCCTTGGATGCTGGCTGACAGACGCTGGCTGCACTCAGCTTTCCGTTCTCTCCACCGGGAGCTTCCTGCGCCCTTGGACAGATGGCACTTGAAGCCCAGCTCTGGGTCCCAGTTTGTTGCAACATTTTTCTGCCCTGAGCACTTTAAATGCAGGCCTCATCTGGCAGTCGGGAGGGCTCCTGGGGTGCGACGAACAGAAAACCAGACAACCATAGTTTCCCCAGAGGCTTGATTTTCTCAGAACGCGGGAGATTGAAGGCTGGTTGGCCTCCAGTAATGCTGTGTTCCAGTGACGGTGGGCTGGTGGCTGGGGGGTTGGGGGACGAGGCAGGTTATCTCGGGGACGCACAAGGCTGTGCTGGGTCTGTGTGTGTGGGGGGTGACCTGGTTCCTGGAGCTCTCGGGAAGAACAGAAGTGTGGGGTGATAGCCCCCCACTGGACATCGGGTGATGGGAGTGCGCAGGAGTGGAGCTGGGAGCTCCTGGGGAGTGGGGGCGCTGCAGGCCTCCGAAGTGGTCCCCCAATGGCCTGGAGGGGGCAGGAGGGTGTGCACACAGTAGGCTCTCCCATCATGAGTGAGGTGGACAGGGAGACCGTTTGCGCTGGCCTTGTGCTTTGGCGCCTGTAGTGGCAGCAGGCAGGTGGCAGCGCCTGGTTCAGCGTCAGGAACAGGAGCTGAGGTCCCTACCTGGTGATGCCGGTGGAGCCCCAACACCTGACGCCCCTGGCCCTCACGTGCTGTGGCAGCTCGTCTCTCTGCTTAAACTACTGGGGTGGGTTCTGGGTGTCGTCACTTGAGAGACCCCACCTCAGCCAAGGTTTGAGGGGCCACCACACCCCATGTGTGCCATCGTCGCTGTGATCGCATCCTCTGAGAATCACGGGCATGGGGAGAGCTGTGTGTCCCCGAATCTGCTTCCTTCCAGACTTTGGGGTGAAGTTTATTCGAAGAGTCTGTTCTAATTCATGCAAGTTTAATAAGAAGAGCCTAAGCTGGTAAAGCTGGGTTAGGATTTTCGTATTAACTTTCCTCCAGCCATAACGAGATTTCAATTTCATTTCTCAGGTTTTCGGGCACAGAGACAGCGTCTCTGCTGCCCCACAGGAGGCAAAGGCTGACATTTGGGGAAGGAATTTTAACAGAGCTGGCACGGACTTGGTCGCCTAGATGGTAATCCAGAATTCAAACGTGCCCCCACCCCAGAGGCAGGGCGGATTTCACACGGAGCGTGGGCCTTTGACAGCTATCCTGCTCCGCCCAGAAATCCACCTGGCTCCCAGGGGAAGGTCCCATTAGCACAGAGGAGGATTCGGGGAGAACAGTGAGCCCCACCAGACAGCAGGCAAACCCCACGGCTGGGCTAGAGCCCAATAGTGACAGAGTTCCCCTCACCACCAGGGTCCACAGGGCCGTCACAGCCCCACAACTGGAGTGCGTCCCTGGGAATGGGGTCCTCGCACCTGGGCACCTTCCCTGCACCGGCTGAGACCCCTGAGTGGGCAGATGGGTTCTGAGCGCCGTGGGCTGCCCACCTGCGGCCCCATGATGCCATGGGTGGTGCCAGCTGCGTGGCTCGGCGGCTCAGTACAAGGTCGCCTCAGACAGGTTTCCCGCTCTGCAGAGTGGGGTAACTGGTGCCCACCTGAGCACCCAAGTCACGCACTAGCATGGGTCTGGCATGTGCAAGAGACAGTTGTGTGCTCCTGTCCCTGTCGCAGAAGGTGGCGCAGGTGGAAGGAGGATGGATAGCTGAGTCTGCCCGGCCAGGTGCGGGCGACTGGGGTGCCCACTGGGGTTTTGGGGCCTGGGCATCATTATTCTCCAAGGGTCCCTAGGGAGCTGCTCCCTCCATGACCAAACGCCTTGAGATGCTGGGCCCCTGGGCCATTGTCCACTGGCCAAGGGGAGCAAACAAACGGAAGCCACGCACCCTCACCAGTGGGCAGGGGCCTGAGTGCTCCCTCCTCGCGGCGATCTGCCATTTGCCCACCAGATGGCGCTGTGCCCCCGCAGCCGAGGCCGCAGCACCGCCCCTGGGGACGCCCTCCATCGCCTGGTCCAGCCAGGCCCAGAGCCTTGGATTTGGGGATGCGGGATATGGGATGTGGGGATTCCGGGGCTTGAGGACATGCGGATGTGGGGGGCCATGGGGGTGCAGGCAAGCAGGATGAGGGATGTGGGATTTGGGGACTCGGTGATTTGAGATGGAGACATGGGTGGGGGACCAAGGAGGTTCCGGGCGTGGGGAAGCAGGAGGAGGGGGTGCGGGAGGGGCTCGGCCTGTGACACGCCTTCACAGCAAGGTGACTGGCCCACCAGGAGAAGAAGGGGTCTCCTGTCCGTCCCCCCACCTCTCTGCCCCCTCCCGCTGCCTCTCCCTTAGCTGCATAATGACAGCACAACTTCTGGAGTCTCATCCCAGCTGTTCCCACTATAGGCTGCATGGCTTTGGGCAAGGGACTTGGGCTCTTTGAGCCCTGGCACCCTCCCGTAACTTGTCCTGCCCCTCATGGGGCCGGTGAGGACTGAGGCTGACGGGCAAGCCCTGGGGAGGGCCTGGGCGCTAGTTATCGTTACTGTCACTGCTCTGACATCCTCAGCCACGTGGCCCCCCAGTGGCCTGCCCCCAAGATGGGGAGGCTCCGAGGAGGTGACCTGAGATGATCAGGGCAGCCTCAACCTCCCAGCTCTGCTCTTCGAGCCCTCGCTGACGCCCCCTGCCCGACTGTACCAGCCTCCTCACCTGCCTCATTGCTGGACGGGCACCCGAGGGTGGATGCGTGCCCCATTATGTCAGGATCCACTTGTGGGGCCTGAAAAGACGGCTCAGGGACTCAGCACTGCTTGCCGCGGGCTGGGGAGTCATGGGGAGGGTGTTGGCGAGTGGGGACAGAGCAAAGGCCCGTGCCGCTGAAGACGGCTGGGTGGCACCGAAGGGTCTCATCAAATGTGTTGGGCACTGAGTGAGCCATGAGGACGTCACAGGAAGGGGCGTCCTGCAGACAGGAGCTATGTGACCCTTGACTCGTGGCTGTGACCCCACAGCTCACTCCTAGGGCGTCCCCAGGGAGAGGGCAGATCATCTCTGTGACTCGTGGGCTCTAGACCCAGAATGGACATCTATTGTGAGTTCTTGGTCACTTAGGTCCCGCCTGGTGTGGGGCCCAGGTGCAACCCGCCAGCCGTGCCCGACGGGAAGAACGCACAGTGAACTCCACACCCTGTTTCTCTCTCTGCTGACAGAAGGCCATAGAGGGCCGGCTGCAGGGCCTGCTCTGGGCCATCTGAGCCACCCCCACTGGTCCACCCCCATAGACACACGCATGCCTCCAAAAGTGGCTGAGACATCAGCCTCTCACCAGGGCCCAACGTCACCAGTCAATTCCTCCGGATTCAGAAACACTTTGCACTTTTCTCTGTCCCGGGAGCTCTGGAGGTGCCAACAACTACTGAATGTCGGTGTCACGGTGCCACATGGGCACAGCCCGCCCCTCCCCCCACCCCCAAAGGCCAGCTCCTGGGCACAGCCTCCGGCCCTCTCCTACCGCACGTACCAGACAGGCGTCATGCTGGCACGGGCCTCCCACTGCCAGGGCCTCTGCGACCCCCATGTCTGCCCAGCTCCTCTACCCACCAGCAGCAAGGACAGAAGCACACGGCAGTCGCAGCCATGGGCCCCGCGGGGTGCCAGGTACTCACGGTGCTCGAGGTGAATTCTGGCGGGTTGTCATTCACGTCTGTCACTGTGATGATGGCGGTGGCTGTGTTCGAGAGGCCGTAGTTAAGGTTTCCCTCCATGTCTGTGGCCTGCACGATGACTGTGTACTGCTGAACTTTCTAGAAGGGAATGAGTTGGGGAAGAACAGTGCGTCAGTCTGGGTTTTAGTTTACAGGCTGTTTATACTTTTCATCAAAGAAACACCGTCCCCGGGATGGAGTGAGCTGCAGCGGGGTCCCACCCTGCGGGTGCTGTGCTGGCCGCAGGGCTCGCTCGGAGCTCTGGGCGGAAGGCCTGGAGGATGGTGAACAGTCCGGCTGTGCTTTCATCTCTGCGGCCCTGCCTTTGATAAGTACAGATCACATTTGGTGCCAACACGGGAAGGAGGAGAGTAGGGGGCCCGGGAGAGCACGGTGCTGCACCTGGTTTGGGAAACCAGACACACACAGTCTACAAAGGAAGACAATCCCACAGACACGAGTCTGGAAGGACCTCATTTGTTTAGCATTTTCAGGGTCCAGCTCAACTGCAGGTCAGAAGTTCAAACAGAAGAAGAAGAGACCAGCCCTCTTGCCTTTCCTTGCAGACACACAGGAGGACGCTTTCTGTCTGAACACAGTCGCAACACAGTTAGCAGTTGGATGCAGCTGTGAGCGTTTAAGGGCAAAGCTTGGCTGGAAGAGTGAATTCCACTGGGCGCTGACGCGTCTTATAGCCCTTGACCACCTGAGTCAGCAGAGGTGGCCGTTCCTTACACTGCCTCGCACCACTGGTCTTTGCAACGCCCTTCCATCTGTGGAGTGCTTTTCCTTCTTCTCTAGTGAATGCTGACCTTTCTTCCAGAAATTCGCACAAATGCCCCTTTCTCACGGAATTCTCCCGACACTCCAGAGAAGCCAGTCCCCTATCACCTGCTCCCCGACTGGCCTCATCTGCACCCACAGCTCATGTCACAGTTCCGATTTTACAGTTATTGTGCCAGTATTTGACTGTTGGCTGTGTCCCTCACTGAGCTGGGCTCTGGAGGCCATGGCTGTCTTTTTACCCGCCTGTCCCCAGGGTTGAATGCAGTGTCCAGCACGAAGCAGGTGCTCAGTGAATGTGCTCTGAATGTTCCCAAATGACTGTGGTGACAACAGAGATTCTGAGGACGGGCAAGCCCATCCACTGAGGTGCCTGGGTGCCTGATAAGGCGTCTGGACACTTGTGGGCAGCTGGCAGTCCCTGAGGGGGCTGTGAGGGGTGTCACATGATCCAACGAGTGTGCACAATGGGTCAAATCTGCCCACCACTGCTTATTTGTGTAAATAAAGTTTTATTGGCACGCGGCCATGTCTATTCATTTACATATCAGCTTCGGCTATTTTTGCAATGGCAACAGCTGAGCCGAGTGGCTGTGACAGACCTCACATATCCCGCCACACCTAATGCCAGGGCCGGCGTGCTGGGAGGGGGTGCTGCCTCCTGGGCCCCTCCTCCCTCACCACCTCACTCTGGCTGTCGTCCAACAGACCTGTCCCCAAGGAGACAAGTGTCAGGAGCCTCTCAGAGGGGCAGGACACAGCTCCTCAGTGCACGCCTGGATTGTCCCTTGAAGGGGAACAATTACCTGGAGAAGATGTGAGGTTAGGGCTCCCCGAGCTGCCAGGTGTGAGAGGAGGGGTTGCAAGGCATTGCAGGGCAGGGGCAGCTACACGACCAGCCGGCTGGACAAGCCCCAGCCCTCGCCGGACTCAGTGTTACCGTCTGTGAGATGGGGCTGGGTCATGTGCCTGGCTGGTGCCTGGCAGTCACACCAGCCATGGAACGAGTGTGCAGGGACGTGTTTACGTTACCTCCCTAGTGCCGCCCAGCAAAGCAGCGGCAGGTGGAGGTGCCAGCTGGGGCCCTGACGCCAGTCATGCATCGTCTGCCTGTTCAGAGACCCAGCAGGCCCCTAACATCATGGCAGTGCCCACAGGAAAAGGTCCCCGCTCCTGGGCTTCTGTCTCAGGACCCAGCAGAAAGAAGGCGTCCCTTCCTCCTGTCCGTCAAGGGAGCTGCTTGTGTGCTCAGGGCTCTGCGTCTGTTAGGACACTGCAGGGACAGGCTGGCAGACCAAGTGCAAGCCCTAGGTCCCCCACGCCCTGGGGAGGCGGGAGGGGATGCTGTGCTCACAGCTGCAGGCGACCCCCCTGGATGGGGCCTCGTGTCACGTGTCATGTCAGTCTCCTCCCAGAGGAAGGGTGTGGAATGAAATCAGATTTTCTGACAAAGCCGCAGGCGTCTCCCTTTGGAAACTTTCTTCATTTCTCACCCTCGTTTCTTTTGTTCTTTACAAACCTGATTATCTCCTCCTTCCCAGGACTGACTAGGAAATCTAAGGTGCAGGGAACCTCAGCAGTGTCTTTCCAGGATCGGGCAGGGCGGCATTTCAGGCCCTTCCTGCAACCAGATGTCACCCCTGAGGGACTGCCTGTCACCTGTCTGCAAGACTGAAGGTCCTGCTCGCTGAGGCGACCCATCATCTGACTGCCACCTGATGGGAGGGAAGGAGACCAGGGCTGGTGGGGTGGAAGGAGGGCCTCAGAGGGACAGACACGTCCAAGCCATCGACTCTCATGCCGCACCGCGCCCTCCAGGAGCCAGAGCGGAAATGCAGAGGACAGAGGCTGACAGCAAAGGGAGGGATTTAGCCAGAGAAGAGAGGAAGGAGAGTGTTAGAAACTGCTGTCGTGTGACTGCAGTATGAAGTCACTTCTCCAAAGTATCGAATCACAAACTCCACATGGGACCATCCTGGGCTGCTGCCTTCAGAAGCCATCGCAGAGAAGCAAACCATCTCAGAGACACAGGGACATGTGTGTGTGTGTGTTGTGTGTGTGTTCATGTGTATGTGTGTCCATGTGTATGTGTATTTGTGTGTATCCGTGTGTATGCACAGGGTGTGTGGGTGTGTGTGTGTGTGTGTGTGTGCAGCTGGCCGCCACTGGAGGGCACGCCGGCCTTGCTTTTGGGAGCCGGGACGGTCTTTCCTGGCTTTGGGTAGGGGGAGGGAAGCAAATCCATCAGGCAGCAGGAAATGGGGGCAGGGCCCCCAGCAGAACCCAGGGTGCAGAGCCCTGGGGGAGGGGGGTTCAGGCGCCTCGTTAGATCTTGTTTTAGAAAGTACACTTTTCAGACTCAAACACCGTCACTGTTTTCTGTTTCACCAAATCCCCTTCTGGAATGTTATTCAGAGGCCGAGGCTATGCACCAGGTCCCTCGAACACGCCCAGGAGGGCAGATGTCCCTGGCGTCCCTGGACACAGACACCCCTTCCACACGTGTCCCATCTCCACTTGATTTGATGTCTCTATTATAAAGCCTTCCTTAGGGCCCTGCTTCTCGGCCTCGCACGCAGGCCATCATTTATGAGAGGCCAGGTGAGCGAGCCCTGAATAGTGGGTGGCGGGGGTCTCCCGGGCCTGCCTCGACCCAGCGCCCCGCCCGCAGGGGGGCTGCGGCGAATTCATTAAAACATGACTTGGCCACTTTCAAGTTCAAGAGGAGGGAAGAAACCAGCAAGCGCTGTCCCTGGGTTTCGCTCCCCTCCCCCAGCTCAGTATTTAAATTTTGCAGAACAGCCATCAACAATGCAGGCCTCTGCAGTCCTAGATAAGCATCTAGGCTTCCTGCGCGCCCCCCACCCCCTCCACGTTACCACCCTCCCACGCAGGACGCTGGGGCTGCAGCCAATGCACACCGGCCCTGCTGGCCGGGCCTGTGGCTCCCTCCCACGTTCCCGCCGCAGAGCAGCGCTGCTGGGGCTCCGACACCCACAGCGCCATTCTGGGTGGGAGGTGGGCAGGCGGCACAGGCTGGAAGTTCGCAGTACACGCTCCAACCTGCAGCTCCCTGGTGCTGCCGTCCTCCCCTCACCGCTCAGCACTGCTCCCATGCTGGTGTCACTGCTGGAAGCTCCACCCTCAGACACCGAGAGACAGCTCACGTTGGGCTGGGCGCTGCCCGTGTCTGCTTCTCCTGCTGCTCGGGGCCCAGGAACGCGACGGGTCATGGCGGAACCACAGGCCACTGCCCCTGTCCACTCATACACATCGTGAGGCGTCCCCGAAAGGCCGTGGGGCATGAGTCTGCCGTGGAAGCACGCACGGGTCCTCAGGGTTACATCAAGCCCCCTCTGACCAGCAGTGCCACCCCTGGGCACATTCTCGAGAGACCTGGACACCAGTGCTCACAGTGGGAACAAGCCCACCGTCCACGGACAGACGAGTCGGTCATAGTATGTGGCCCATCCACACAGTGGAATATGCCAGCCTCATAGAGAACCTCAGCTCCTGGAGCAGCACCAGCACGCTGCACCCAGGCCCCCGCCCCCACCGCACATGCAGGGCCCAGCCTGCACTCAACGAGCAGGTAAGGCTGGGAACACGACACCTACAGCCAAACTGCCAACGAGGGGCCTGGAAAGCAATGACCAGCATGAATGGGAGGTGCCAGCTCCCCTGGGCTTGCCTGGCGGGCTCTGCGGGTGGTTTGCCGGCTCCGTCCGAGTGGACAGTCAAACGGGGACCTACTCAGCACAGACTGGGCCTCTGAGTTTGTAATATTCATCTTTCTTTAAAAGGGAAAGTTGGTTTCTCCTGCTTTCTCTTGGGCTTATTTCTTCCTGGGAGAGGCTAAGTCGAGGCTGGCAAGCAGATGGTGTCTGGAAAGGCCTGGAGACGCTGGGGACCAGTGTGCTTTAAGACTCCTGCAGCCAATGGCCGCTCGCCGGAGGGAGTCCTGCTTGCAGCCCCAGCCCGAGACCTTTACTACTGGACGTCAGGGTCAGACATGGGACAGGTGTTCCAGGTATTCAGGCTCCCAGAGGGTTATCAAACCTCCCCACACCTGCAGTCCTGTTATGGCTGCACCTTGAGAACCACGGAGGTTCGCCCCTGCTTCTCTGCCCCTCTACCCCTCACCGCTGCACACGCCAGCAGAAACCTCACACAGGACACTCAGCGATTTGGCTGGCAATGAAGCTCAGCATCTGCTTTGCTGAGACGTCCTCCCTCCAGGCACAATGGGAGACAGACGTCCCGGGGCCAGTTTCCCAGCTCCCTTGTGACTGTGCCCCATTAGAGACACTCACTCTGGGGCTCTGATGCCCTTCGCGGACCAGCGGGCTCAGGGGACACAATGAGGGCTGCGGTCAGCCTCTCCCACATGGCGGCAGTGGCAAGGCCATACTCCCCAGCTCCACGGTGCCCACCTTACCTCTCGGTCCAGGCCAGCCGCCACTGTCACAATGTCCCCTGTCTCGCTGTTGATGGTGAACATGTTCTGGGATGGACTCTGTGGGGTTTGGGTCACGATCCGGTACCGCACCATCCCGTTGGCTGTGGTGCTGTCATCAGCATCATTGGCCGTGACTGTCATCACGTAGGTTCCTGGAACAGAGAAAGCAGCTCAGATGGAAATGATCTGCCACACATGCTGCTGCCTCCGCTCACACACCCGGGGAAGACATCACCAATGGATCGCAGATCTCTCTGGAACCCCGATGCAGTGCACATCCTTCCCCACACCATGTGCTGGACGCCTGCCAATCATCACAGGGGGCCTTGGAAAGCAAGTCTGCTCCCCACACTGCCCCATATAGAACCCCTGAAGGGTTTCTCCTAGAAACCCTTCTAGAGCTCGAGCGTCCTCTGCGGCCAGCTGTTCTGACTTCCTTCTTTCTCATCTAGGGGGAGACTGAGGCCTGGAGAGGAGGGAGAAGAGCACGGGGGCAGCAGGGCCAGGCCTGAGCCAGCGCTCTTTCTCCTCAGCCACCTGGTCGCTGGCACCGCCGCTGGTGTTTGCTGAGGCTCAATGGGTCCCATGCGGGTGCCAGCAGTGTGGCGGGGATTCGAGGGCACACAGTGAGAAACAGTCTGGGCCAGGGCTGGGTGTGCAGCAGGTGTGTAAGGAGTGCTTGGGAAAGACACATGGGAAACACTCACTGGAGCCCTCAGAGGGGAAGAGCACATGTGGGACACCAAGCGTCAGGTGAATTTGGGGTGCACATGGGGTGAGCGGCTCCCTGCATTTCAGAGCTGGGAGCTGAGTGAGCGGCCCACGTACCCCCTCAGTCAGTGCCTTGGTTTCCACAGCCATGTACTAGGGTTGAGGTCTGCAGGGGACATGGCATCTCCCCCGCCTTCTGAGAGCAGCCCTTGGTGTGTGCCCCTCCCCTCCAGGGAGGCCCTGGTGGGTCAGTAACCCCTCTCCCTGGCCACACAGAGCCAGTGACAATGGACGAGGTATTTGCTGGGAAATCAGCACGCTGTCCTTGCCACCGGATTTGGCTGGGTCAGTGTGTAAGGTTGGGGGCTGTGGCCACTTTGTGGCCAAGAGAAATGAGACTGAAGGACAGGGCCATCTCAGAGGAAACAAAGTCAGGTAGCCCCTGGATCCAGCCATGCCTGAGGCTGTTGCCCATGGATTTTTTAAAAAAATTTAAGACTTTTAAAGAGTAGTTTTAGGTCCACAGCAAAATTGAGGGGAAGGTACCCTATAGACTTTTTCGGCACCTGAACCAGTATATTTCCCTCTCGCCTTATGCCATTTTAGTTTGAGTTTTTGTCACTTGCAACCCAGAGTTCTGATTGACACAAGCTGCCAGTCCTGTGCCTGCCACTGGAGCCTTGGGGGACACTTGTCTCAATCTGCGTGCTCTGAGTTCAGCTCCGTGTTGCCAGGTTGGGCACCACGTGCTGCCTGCGGCCACACAGGGGTGCAGGGAGTGTGGGTGCCATCCTTGACTGGGTCCTTTTTTGGGGGATGCTAGCTGCAGTTGAGGCTTGAACTGAGCTGTGCAGCTGGGCCCCCAGGCCTGAGGACCACACCCAGGTGGGATCCCAGGTGAGTGATGGATGGGGGTTTCATTCATCAACCACTTACTGGGCACATACTGTGTGCCAGCGCTGTGCCAGGGGCTGGGGAGACAGTGGTAGACGACACATGATCTCCCCAGGCGGGAGAGCCGTGTTCTAATCCTACCAGTGCCTCGTCATTGAGGCTACATGTGTGTAAAGCAGGTCCTCTGCCTTCTGAGTGCAATCCCACCCATGCACAATGTGGGCCCTCGGGCTGTCTGGGAATCTGCTTTAGCTTTCCGCTTTTCCTGAATAAAAAATTCTGGTGCCTTTTATGAAAACAGAAAGGAGAGCAGAGAGAGAAAGGAGGAAGTCTATTCACAGGGCATAGCTTCTCTATTCGCGTCTGTGGAGGGCAAGCTGTTCGGGTTCAGACTTTTCACACTGAAGACGGGAAGTTGCCGCCCAGGCAGGGGCCGGGAGAGGAAGGTCGACGAGCATCAGCGCCAGAACCCCTCCCACCCGTCCACTCCATAAATACACACATTTTTATTGAGATGTAATTCACATACGATAAAATTCACCCTTTTAGGGTCTGCAAGTCAGGGGGTTTAGTATTGTCACAAAGCTGTGCCGCTGTCCACAGAAACGTATCTAATTCTGGAACATTTGCATCGCCCCAAAGAAATCTGTGCGCAGAGTGTCTCCCCACCCCCTGCCCCCAGCCCCTGCAACCATTAATGTACTCTCTGTCCCTGTGGATTTACCTCCTCTGGACACTTCATAGAAAGGAATTGTACACTCTGGGGCTTCTCTCACTGAGCCTAATGCTTTCAAGGTTCATTCCTTTTTATGGCTGAGTAATAACCCCGCTGTCTGGGGATACTCGCCCTACAGTTACTGACTAAGCACTTGCTGTGGGCAGACACCAGGCTCTGCACTCAGGATATCGCAATGAGCACAACCAGGCAGACACTGTGTTCCACTAACAGGTTAGTGAGGGAAGGCAGAATGAACAGGGACAGAAACAGGTCACTGCAAGCTGTGGTAAGTGCTGTGCAGGGGACAAAACATACGCGTGATGAACAAATACGCAGACTAACTAGGTGAGAAGAGGGAACCACAGAGGAACCAGGAAAGGCCTCTCTGAGAGATGAAGTGGGGGTGGGAGGGGAGCAGGAGGGCTCTGGGAAGGCGGCAAAAGCTCTGGGGCAGGGAAGAGCTCAGCTTGAGGAGCAGAGCGGGGGCAGGGCACGTGGTGGGGTTAGACATGCGCTGGGCCCATGAGATTCTGGACTTTCTCCTAAGATCACAGGGAAGCGAGTATTGGATTTTTATCAGGGGAATGATGTGATCAAGTGTATGTTTTTAAGACACACGGAGAGAACAGACTGTAAGAAGCCAGGAATATTAGTGGGTGGAGAATGGGTAGTGAGAAGGCTAATTCATCTACTGGATTTTTAGAGGGTTGGTTGTAATCAGGCAAGAAGAAGTTGCACCCACTAGGACGTTCATTCATTCATTCATTCACTTAACACATCCTTGTTACGTGTCTTCTAGGGAAAAATAGTAAAGAGCTTCCTGTTTTGCGAGCCCTACATAAACGTTCTCCAAACAAACACACCAACCTTACTTCACGCAATGAATACATTCTCAGAGTTGTGTATAAACCCAATTTTAATAAATTTAATTATCAGTAGAACTTCCCCAGAGGGAAATTAAGTATTTAAAAGAAATCCAGGAAGTTCTATTTTTAGTAAATGCTGGACCATGTTTTTAAACCAATCTTCTCCCTGAGGAAAACTAGAAAAGCTAGATAAAATATAACATACAAACATTTGTTTTAAGACACAATAGAGTGACTAAGTACTGCAGACTGTGGGGCTGGCAGAACAGGAGAAACTGATACCCATCTTTTCTCTCGAGACACTTGCTGATTCCAAAATTGGCTGCCGACAGCTGAAGAGCTGCATCAAACTTTCAACAGACTTATGGGGATGGGAGTAAAGCTGAGCGTAGGGCTTGCCGAGGAGGAAGATGCCTGGAAAACTCTCTAGTCTTTGGGTTGAACCCTGAAGCAATATTTGAAGAGAGAATAGCTGAAAATTTTCCAAAAGCAAAGATATCAAGCCACAGATTCAAGAAGCACCTTAGGAGTGAGGGTGAACTGGAAATAGACAGTCCCAACAGAGAGACGCACAGCTCTAATGAAGGTAACTTAGGCTAAGATGATCTGAGGTTGCTAGCATCCCTTTTAGGGCAAAAGTAAACCTTCTGTGGAGAAAGACAACATCCTCCATAGCCTTAAATTATCTCTGCGATTATTCATACACAAGCTACAGCACTTAATTAACTAGGTATACAAGAAGACAAAACCTGACTGAAAATAAGGAAAAAAAACCAAAAAACAGACAATAACCAGACCCAGAGGAGATTCAGATAACGGAGTAGTCAGAAGCAGATTTAAAAATAAACACAACTTACTATGTTTAAGGAGCTAAAAGGATGAGATAGAAAATTCTGTTGGAAAACCAGAAATTATTAAAAAATATATAGAACAGCAAACTTATATTTTAAAAATAGTTGAAGTTAGGAATGTGAATGAATTTCTGACACCATTACAGGTTTATATTATAGGTTAAAATATAACGGAAGGAAGACTTAGTGAATTGGAAGGTACATCAATGAAAATATCCAGACCACAGCACAAGAACCATATGTAAGTCCATCACATGTATAATTGGAGTCCCCGAAGGGTCAAAAAGAGAGAATGGGGCAGAAGCAATATTTGAAGAGAGAATAGCTGAAAATTTTCCAAAAGAAAAGATATCAAACCACAGATTCAAGTGTCTAAGTAAAGTCTAAGTGGGGTAAAGTCTAAGTGGGATAAATATAAAGAAAATCACAGCGAGTCACATCACAGTGAAACTGATAAAAGCCAAAGATTAAAAATTTAAAAGCAGGTAGAGAATTTTTAAAATGATATAAAACTGTTAACAGAGCAATAAGAAGACTTAAGACTGATTTCCCAAAGAAGTAATGGAAGCTAGAAAAAAAGGGAGTGGAAGAAAGTGCTGAAAGAAAATAATGGAAAACCCAGAATTCGTTGTTCTTTGAGAAAAGCTTTCTAAAAATAAAGTGAAATAGAGACATATTTAGATAATCAAAAAAGAGATAATTCACCATGTGGAGACCTGCACTAAAGTAAATGCTAAGGGTATTTTTCAGGCAGAAAGATAGAGATCCCAGAGGACAGCTCAGAAATGCAGGACGGCATGAGCAGAGTCTGTGTGTGCGTGTGTGTGTGTGTGTGTGTATTTGTGTATAAATGTTTATATAAAGGATAAATGTATGGATACATCTCAACAGTACGAAATGCATGAAACAACAATTTTGCCTTGCGGGGTTTTGAAGCCGCTTAAACAAACAAACAACAAACAAACAACACGTGCAGAATTTCACTTGCAAAGTGAACAACATGCCTGACTGAGGCCTGTTACCGTCTTATCACCTTCTTGAAGCTAAGGAGCTACTGGAAACTGCGTCTCCACAAAAGGGGAGAGCGGGGCAGTCAGCTGGCCTTGGTGGGGTGGAATCTGGCCACCACTCGCTGCTGCCCTGTGCCCTAGGCCCTCAGACTCTGGGAGGTTGTCATCTGTGGAACGAGTGATGAGCTGCTGGGATGGCACACGTGCCTGGCACAGGTAGGTGCTGGCAGTTGCGATGGCGCAGTGGGGGAGGGACGTGGAGAAGATGGAGGGGAAGAGAAACAAACAGATGATTGATGGGGAAGGGGCAGAGTGCATGCTTGTATACATCCAGCTGTTGTTTTATGAAAGAAAAAATATTTTAACCCCCAAATAATAGAACGAATAAAGGTCAGTCCTCTGCACTAAATATATTTATCTTCATGCAAAAGGTTGCCACACTGAGAGGCTTTGCTTTTTCACCATGGTCTCACCAGCTGCCACCAGCAGTGGCTGTCCTGCACGGAGAGAGCCAGGAGCACGCTTATGGGGTAACGCGCCTCTCGTCTGTTTGCTGGGATGAGGTTCACCGTCCACCCCTCACGTGGGACTCACGAGTGAAACACCACGTTGGAATGTAGGTGAGCAAGTGAAGGGAAGAGCCCGCACGCCAGGTCCATCCCTGCCTTCCTTCCATGGGGCAGCACCAGGGGCCAGATGAGCGAGGGGCCACACCCCCATGCTGCACCCACAGGACGATGGCTGTCAACCTAGGCTCCACAGTGTGCAGAGTTGGAGATGATGGAGAAGCAAGGGGCCCAATGCCCTCGGGCCCCCAGACCCACACAACAGGCCATAAAGTAACTGCCCACTGTCTTCAGCCCAGACAGACCAGGGTGCCTGTGACCTTCACCTGAGCTGCCCTTCGGTTCCTGGCTCGTTACAAAATCCTGCCAGATCTGGGCATCCGGCTCCTTTGCTCAGGGATCCGCGTTTAAAAACCAATGACACTCTGGTAACTGCTTAATGGTCGCAAAAATAAAACGCACTCAGGGTGAGCAGTGCATGTTCCTTGGGAAGTATCAGGAGGCACAATGCAGGCAGAACCCCGGCACCCTCACCCGGGCCACCCTTCGGGTCAGCGTCTCCAGCCAAGGGGCCTCAGCGTCAGAGCTCTAATGCTCCTCCTGCTTTTTAAACCAGCTTTATTATTGATCAAAGAAAAGATGGGAACACAATTCCACACACCAATGAGCAAACACTATTTTAAAATAACGATGGTGGCTAATGGCAGGGCTACATAGGGGACCTGCCCCCACAGCCTCGGACGGCCTCAGCTTTTGAAGGCAGTTTGCCCATCTGTTTCCAAAACGCCCTTCAAATGTGGCCACTCAGCAAATCACGTCTAGGAGTTTATCTTGAAGACAAAAGTCACAGATGTGCAAGAAAGACTAGTCGTGTCCCCGCGGCCCATGCTGACATGGTTCCTGACAGCAAAGGGTGAAATCCCCAGCAGGTATTTCCTGAACACCTACTATGTGCCAAGCCCTGCTTCCGGCAGTGAATAGAACAGATGAAGAAAATCCCTGATGACAGGGCTGGTGGGAGGCTGGGGCGGGGGTGTCCTTCCTGCCTCTCCCAGCTTCTGGTGGCAATCTTTGGTGTTCCTTGGCTTGTGGCAAGGCTTCAAGCTGGGCACCTGGGGCGTGGGCAGGGCCGGCCCCATGTGTCTGCAGAGGTGTGACCCTGACACACAAATTCCCCTCCTGGCCCTCTTGCCTTCTCCAGCTGGCGGGTCCAACTCCACACATAACCACCAGCTCCCGGATGCCACAATGCGTCTGCGGAAAGTGCCTGGTCACCCGTGGGACTGATTTGGGCACAGTCCCCTGTTCGTGCCCTCCGCTGAGGAAGCGCTCACACAGGGAGCATCCACAGGGACCGGGGTTCCAGTGGCCCCTGTCACCTGGGCTGGGGGCCAGGGCAAGTTGCCCTTCCAGGCCTTTCTCTTCTCAGGAGAAAGGCTTGAATTTTTCTTAGCAAATGAGACAGAACGTCGGGATTGTATTTTCACTTAATGAGGGATATTGTCGGCTGCCTGTGACGCTGGACATCGCTTTATTAATCACGCCAACAGGACAAGGCGAGGAAGCCAGGGCTGGGCCCTCCCGAGGAATTCATGTACAAAGGCTGCCATGCGCCTTAAAGGATTAATTTCCCAAGCCTTAAATTGCAGTTTAATTTGAAAACTAATTCAGCCCCATAATTGGCTTTCTGCTCAAATCACTGAGGCTAAAGATTTAAATTCGTAATATTCAGATGACTTTCAAGTATCTGTGCCATCTGTGCACTAGCCCATGGCTTTCATCTCGGGGGTCCTCTGTCGGCTCGGAAATAAAATAAATAAATAAACGGGCCCACTAATAGAATAATCTATTTAAGCACCAACCCTGCGTTATACAGATGAAGGTTTCTCTGACTTCATTTGCAGCCTGTGGATTTCTCTGCTAGTTAATATTTTAAAGTGACATTAATTTCGAAATTTATAATATAGGCCTTCACGCAGTTACAAGGGGTGAGGGAAAGCAAGAATTCCAATTAGAGTCTTTTTTAGTTAAAAAATAATCAATACAGAAGCGTCTTTTCTCAGGAGGTTCAAGAAGTGTCGCGGGACTCGTCTGGGCTGGGGGTGGGGCGTGTGAGCCGGCGGTTCTGATCTCCAGCTAGAGAACGCCATCCGGAAGCTGGTGGACCTCATGGTTGGTGAACAGGCAGGGCTGCTCTGCCACCCTGTGAGGACGTGCTCTGTGGTTCGTCCTGAGCCCCACGACCTTGTTTTCTGGAAAGTGGGACACTGGGCAGTGTGGCAGGAAGTGTGTGACTCAGGAAGTCGGCAGGACAGATGCTCAGCTAGCTGTCCGCTGCGTTCCTGCCATCAATGGCTGAGCATCCCCAGACCTCCAGGAAGCAGGACCAGACATGTCCTCGGATGTCACTTTGGGCTCCAGAGCGCCTGCGGGGTCAGGCTGAGGCTGGGCCTTCACCGAATCCCTCCCTTGCACGGAACACAGTGATGAAGCAAACGGACAGGTCTCCGTCCCACACGGGGCCCAAAGCAGTGGCAGAAACTGACAACACACTGACTAGGTAACCGAGAGTACTCAAGCATCAGCGGAAGACCTCAGGGGCAGGGGGCCTGCTTGTGAGAGTGGCAGGAAGACATCTTTGCCGAAGTGACATGTGAGCTGAAGGAGGAAAAGGAACGAGCATTATAGGAACAGCGGGGAGGACATCAGGTGGGGGGGCACAGCACGTGCAAAGGCCCCGAGGCAGGAAAGACTCTCCGTTCCCGATGGCCTGGGAACCCTGCTTCTCTGCCTTTGCCCAGGTGTGCAGTAACAGGTGTATACGAAGCACAGAGATAGATTTTTTTGTTCCTCAACTGGAAGATGGGCTCCTTGAGGGTGGGGCTCATGTTTTCTCATCCTGGAGAAAGACCCTCATACACAAGTGCTTTTCCTGGGGAAACTACCATGCTACGTACGGCCCTTCCTGCTCAGGACACGCCTGCCGCTGCTGAGGCATCCTGGCCACAGGAAGACAGAGTCTGCCAAGAACGAAGGCACACAGAGGAGATGGTCACACAGTGGCCAGCAAGACTCTGGACAATTCCATTCTAGCCCCAGTGCGGCCGTTCCTAAGCTCCCAGCCACCTGGGATTTCACTGTCATGGGAGCTGGCATATCCCTTTTGAGGGGGCATTTGAGGTGGCTCTTGGCTCCCTGCTTACTGCAGAGAGCCAAGGGCTGTGGTCACAGGGGAGGGCGCTCTTGCCCACAGGACACTATGCATGTTGCCCCACCAAAGGGGCCGGACCATTCCAGGCCTCCCACACCTTCTGAGACATCTAATCCAGCCACGCCAAAGAGGATTTCATTAAATTGGGGGTGGTGGTGGCTGGAAAAGAACGTGGGGTGATCCTGACCCTTAGTCAGCTTGCTAATGTCCCCAAATGAAGTTTCCAAACCTGACAAGGTTCTTACCTAGCTGAGTCACTGTTAACATATCTTTCCACTTGTTTTGCATTAGAACCTACATCTGAAACCCTTGATTCGCCTGTCACTCCAGAGCACGATGACTAACTTCTGGCGGTAGTTTCTCCTTAGTGCGCACAGACTCTAGGTAAACCTGGTCCTGTAATTTGAGACGTGAGGGGAGAAGCGACAGAGGCTGTTTCCAGGTCCTGGGAGTGTCTTGCCTCGAGGACGCCATGGCACGACGTCATCCCCTTGCCATTGACCAGGGTGACCGAGGACGTCCAGCTGGGTCCATAGAGGCATCTTGCAGCTCTGTTGAGCTTTGCACAAAGAGGTGGCATCACCGTTCCCCTCTGAGGGCTGCCCTGGGACCAGAGACAGACTCTGGGGCCCCCCAGGGGTCCAAGAGTGAGTCCCACTTCGTGCCCACAGTCCTGGAAGGGGCAGGAGCGAGTGGGAAAGGGGGGCTTTGCCCAGGAACAACACCAGCCTTCTGGCCCATCCAGGCCCTGGCCAGCGTGCCCTCTGGAGCAGGTGATGGGAGGGCCAGGCTTAAAGACTTATCAGGCTTTCTGGAAAGATACAGCAATTTGCTGCTTCTGTTATCCTAATGAGTAGAGCCAGTTGCACGTTGGGGAAGACTTTATCGATTTGTTTTAAAATAAAGACAAGGGAGGTTTGATCTGTGATAGAAAACCCAGGCACCTTTGCAGAGTGTCCTGGGTCTTGCAAGGGGAGAGCGGTCCTGCTGTGTTTGTGTTAACAAGACAGACCCCCCATCCCCAAGCCCGACACCTGCTCCCCCACCCCCAGCTCCTTAAATGGTGGCTGTTGGCAGCCCTCAGCCGTTTCCTTTGACTACTTGCAGCTAATTTGCCCACCCACCACCTGCCCCTGCCCCTCGAGCGACTGCAGGGAATAGCCGCCCAAGGTGTCGGCAGAAATAAAGTCACCTCCCGCTCCCTTCGCTCACACTGGTCTGGTCTGCGCCTCACCGTTCTGAGACAATCAATCGAAAACACAGTTCACCTTGTTGAAACAGCAGCCCCTGGAGACAGAGCTATAACAACCACCTCGCTGAGACGTGATGATAAATGTTTGTGTTCACCGCCCTGAGTGGAGCCCATTGACCCTCCGCGGTGGCCGCTGGAGCCACATTCCATGTTCCGGAAGCCCCTACACTGCGTGCCGTGTGCTCAGCCCTTCCCAGAGCCCAGAAGCCCTCCCGCGAGCCGGCGCTCACTGGGGGGGAAGTTTAGCTCCACGAGCAATACGGTCTGCAAGGGGCGTGCTTATGTGAAAATGACTCGTTGTCCCTGAAACCCCGTGCACATCCTGCATTTTAGTGGCTCCTTCTGGCAGCCCCACAGGGCACACATCAGTGACACTTGGATCTGCTCCCCCGTGCAACCCAAGCCAGGCATTTGTCCCAAGGACAACCTCCCCATCTCATGCAGGGGACAGCAGTGCAGGGCTGTGCTTCTCAAACCTGGGTACGCACAGAAATCACCTGGGCGGCTTGTCCGCCCAGACCCAAGGCCCCACCTGCTGGGAGTCTGAGACACAGAGAGACTGCAATCGTCACCTGTCCCCAGTGCTGCTGCTGCTCCCTGGGCCAAGGTTCCTGCATCGGTTGGGGATTCTAACCCACACTGTGGGGTCTGGGCCACTTGCTTTACCTCCTGGGGCCTCGAGTCTCGTCTCTGCTAAAGGGGAGAAGGAGGCTGTCCTTCTTGGTAGCTACGGATTCCAAAGACCAGATGTGTCGTGTGCTTAGGAAGGGCCCTGCCACATGATAAAGTGGTCACCATCACTCAGGCTGCACTGAAGTCTGTGGGAAGACGGGCCCTTTGGTGAGCTCTCAGGGGAGCTGAGGGCCTTGGCTACATGGGTTCACCTCTTTCGGTTGGGGGAGTCTGGCCCTCTCTCGGGGTTCCTATGGCGTTTGGAATGAAATCCAAAGTGTGGCCCAGGAGACCCCGAATGGCAGGCCTTCTCTCTGACCTTGGCTCCTGCCCCAGGACCTTTGCACATGCCTTCTCCGCCCAGGCTCCCTGCCAGCACACACGCTGGTCCCCGCTCGACCCTGAGCATTGCTCCTTCTCATCCTTCAGCTCCTGCCTACCTGTCACCTATGCAGGGGGTCCTCCCTGATCTAAGCCACCCCTGGGACTTCGTGCCCCACCGGGTTCCGTCTGAGCCTCATATCACTGCTGTGACTTCATTCACGTGCGTTAGCTCAGCTTTTGTCTGTGTCCCCGACTGGACCATGAAGGCCCCACTTCCCAGTGCAGCGTCTACACGCAGTGGGTGTCTGCTAAACACACACATCCGTGGGTGCGTCCCATGGGGCCTCCTGGTCCCGGGCTTGCTCCCCCCCCGGGCCACAGGGCTGTGCTCACCGGGCTTGGAGCCCTCGTCCACGGAGCCGTTGTAGACCTGCTTGAGGAACTCGGGCCGGTTGTCGTTCATGTCGATGACGTAGATGTACAGGTCGATAGGGTTCTCCACCTTGTTCCCGTTCATGTCCACGGCGTGGGCACGGAGCTGGAAAGCAAGTGGGCAGCGTCAGGCGGCGCTACCTCTGGGGGCACAGCCTCGGGCAGCAGTGAGAGCAAGGTCCCTCGGACCCACGCCTTTGGGGTGGAGGTGACATGACTGTTCCGGGCCCTCAAGGGACAGCCTGGGCGGGAGGCATGTGGCAAAGCTTCTCTGAGCCTCGGTTCTCGCCTCTGTGGAAATAGAGAACGGTCGTGAGAGGACGAAATGGATGGCGTGTGGGACCTGGGAGCCGACCAGAGGCCCCAGAGCTGATGCCCACCCAGGACCCCCGGGCCTGCTCAGACTGGTCCCGGCACCATGTATAGTGAGGTACACGTCCACCTACAGCGGCTGCAGAAAAGCCATTTGTGTCAACAAATGTTGGGGCCTAAACTCCTGCTACTGACAGTTCAGGCCTGGGGAGACCTAGACCCTGGGGGACCTCGAACTTGGACGGGGGCTGAGCTTAACTTGGGCAACCACTGAGAGTCCACCCTGCTGGCCTGTCACCCCCAGGCTTATCTGCTCTGGGGAACCATGAGGAAAATGGCGTGGAAGAAGCCCCCCTGCTCTGCTGGGGAAGCGGCTGCCGGGAACTCAATGGGACCAGCTTCTAGGTACAAAGGGAACATATCCTGAACGTGGGCTGGAAGGGTGCACCTTCTAACTTCTGGACTTTCTCATTCACTCACTCGTTCCTCACCCACTCACTAATTCATTCACTCGTCAGTATCTATCAAGGGCCTACGTGCGCCAGGCACTGGGCTGGAGCCTGGATTACTGCTCAGCGAGACAGTCCCTGCAGTGTCTTATCCGGGAGAGGGACACTAAGGAGGAAAAGAAGCCAGACACACCTGGGTGTCATGGCAGCGACCCACTGGGATTGGGAGTGGCCAGGCAGGCCTCTCAGAGGAGGTGACATTTGAGTTGAGACCTGATGAAGGGGACAGGGAGGACAGCAAGTGTGGAGGCCTCCATGGGACACAGAGTGTCCGAGCACCGTGGGCAGCAGAGGAGACTGGGGTGGGGCCACTGGGGACCTCAGAGGGAGAACCAAGGCTTGGAGACAGGAGGGGACGTGCCTGAGGACTCTCCATGCCGAAGCTGTGACTGCCACGTCATGGTGTCCCAGTCCACGTTTCTCTGTCAAAACTACTCCCCCTCCAAGCTGGACACGTGGGCGCTCCAGGTCTGCAACACGACAGCACCAAGGGCAGCGTGCCGAGACGAGCCCGTGCCTGAGCCTGTGGCAGGGAGCGTCTCCAAGCAGAAGGCCATGCACAGCCCTGCACAGGGCGCCCAGGGCTGCGCGTCAGCCCCACTCTGCCAGCCTCTGGGGAGAAGGGGGAGGCGGCTCGCACATGTCCACGCTGGCCTCAGCCCGTCAGCTCCGTTCCGACAGCCCTGAGTGGAATTGTGCCCTTGAAATGTGTGTTTTAGGAGAATCTTGAGGCTGGCTGTACCCCAGGAGGTGACCTGCATTGTTTCGAGGCAACACATCAGGTCCGATTCCAGGGGAAGCTGGAACCTGCCACGCAGGACCTGACAGCGCACTTGCCTGTGGGTGTGAAGCGTCATGTGACACCTTGAAATGCCGCCCTCCCCACCCCAGGTGACAACAGGCCCTCGTTAGCCTGGATCCCGACCTGCACCCCATCAACCTGCCGAGAAGTTCTGACGGGCGGGCGGCTGGGGGATATCATCCTGTCACACGCAGTCGTGCAATAACGCACGGAGTCAAAGGTCTAGGAGACTTTGAAAAAGGCAATTCTGAGCTAAAATCAAAGTTCCTGTCTTCTAACCTAAGTGACACCGCCGGTTTCAGATGCCACCATGAGCAGTAGGAGTGCCCACAGTGGAGACAGCAAGGAAAGTGATGGAAGCAGCCTGGCTGTCAGGGTTCTCCTTGGCCCAGCCCTACCCCAACCCCCAAAGTCTTAATTACATTTGACAGCGGCTGTTGGAAACCTCCACCTTCATCCACCTGTCAGGCGGGCAGGGGGTTGTGGGCTCGGGAAGGGGCTTGTCTTGGGGTGGAAACAAGCAATGTCAACACAGGAGCCATCCAAGCTTTCTGCGACTTGCAAATCTGAGTGTGCTGTGCAAACGAGTTTTCTGTTATGCTTTTAATGGGACGTTTTTCTGTTCTTGTCATGGAAAGGAAGATGGGAAATATTAATATGTGGGCTTCGTCTCCATGGGAGTGGGAACGATGCCTGCTGACAGACGCGGTGCCGCCATGCGGGGGGGCCTCCTTCCCTCCCCTCCGGGTCGCTGGCTCTTCTTTGTCTCTTAATTGTGGTCCGTCGATTTCCTCCTTCGGGTGCGGAACCTGGACACCCCAGGTGGGCCCTGAACATCCCCTGCGGGTGAACTCAAGAGTTTCTTCCATCAACACCAGCCGCCCACACGTCCCATCTCGCTGCCCTTGTCAGCGAGGTGCCAGTGGGACAGGACCGAAGGGCTCGCAGGGACTCGTAGGGACTCGCAGCGACTCTACAACAGCACCAATGATGTGGGTGCTGATCCCCAGGTGTGAATGCAGTTGGGTGTCACCCATGATCGGGTTCTGTTTTGTAGCATGGATGACCGTAGGGGACGGAGACAACCTGAGCGGGCCTCAGCGGCTTTGTGGCTCTAAGATCAGGTCGATTTCTCCGGCTGGTGGCAGGTGAGGGAGTCGGAGACTTGTGGGTGCCCTTAGTGGGTGAGAGTGGCCCCTGGCTGACAGCCAGCGAGGAGCCGGGGATCTGGACCTTCCACAACCCGAAAGAGCAGGAAGCAGGCGTCCTCCAGAGTCTGCAGGTAGATATCCAGGCTGGAAGATGCCTGATTGCCTTCCACCTGTGGGACCCTACGCAGAGCCCACCCTACTTGACCTACAGAACATGAGCCAATGAATGGGTGTTGTTTTAAGCCACTAAGTGGGTGCTCGTTTGTTACGCAGCAGAGATAACCAACACACTTGCTGGCTGGCACAGCTGGCCCCACAGGCTCTGGTGGGCATCCTGTGTGGTGGAAATCCTAACGGGGGTCGTGCTGGAGTCTTACAAGGAATGTGACGACCTCCCCACCCTGGGGGTTGGGGAGCCCCTGTCCTTTCACCAGTACCCTCCAAGTTCTTGGCTTCCCCCTGGCCTGCTGGGGTGAGGAGGGGTGGGGGCTGCATGAGTCTCTGGAGAGATCTGGGGCCTTCGGGAGAATCTCGGTTTCCCTCCAGGCTGGGCATGTGACCCGTTTCCCTAGGGACCACCAGTCTGTGATCCCGGCTTTTCCACGGGGGCTTCTAGCTGCAGTGACATTGTTTCCGGGTAGAGGTGGTGCTCAGCAAAGCTCTGGAGTCAAATCAGGCCAAAAGAATAAACAGACCGCAGGTGTGTTTGAAGAGCGCAGGGGGCTGGTTCCTCTGCATAAGCAGTGCTGTCCTGGCACTGGGCAGCCTGGTAGTTCCTGCCTGTGGGCGGGGTTTGTGGGGGTGGGGGTGTGCACCCTGGAGCGGCCATCCCGGCCTCCAGACCTCCCCTTGCACCCTGAGCCTCCCGCCGTGGGCCGAGTGGCGGGTGGGGCTGCAGGCTGTCCCTGAGGCTTATGGAGTGGGCAGTGCCAGCAGTGGTCCCGGAGTCTCCTGTCCCCCGGCCAGGAGGTGGCGCCAGCATCAGTTACTCCCGGTCAGCTGCAGGAAGACTGAGCTGGGGGCCCTTTCCACGTAGTCGGCGGGAATTCCAGCAGAGGAGACAGTTAACCAGAAACACCAACAGTGGTCTAGTTTTGAGTAATTACAATGAAATGAAAGGAAGAGGCCTTTCCACTTGGTGCAGGAAATGGCTTTGCATTCAGCAGGCGCTGGGGCCTGGGGCCTGGGTCGTCCCGAAACAGGCTTGACTGACAGCCCTACCAAGAGGTCCCTGCGAGGCCGCAGCCCCCCAGCCAGGCACACGTGGCCAGCAGGTTCCCTGCCCCAGAGCCCCAGCTTTGCTCTGATGGAAAAACCTGATAGAAATACATGGTG
Organism: Rhinolophus sinicus; assembly: GCF_036562045.2. Lineage (NCBI taxonomy): Eukaryota > Metazoa > Chordata > Mammalia > Chiroptera > Rhinolophidae > Rhinolophus > Rhinolophus sinicus. Next base: position 17,980,936 of record NC_133762.1, read on the forward strand.
CTGGGACTCCCCACCAAGGGATTGTAGGGCTGGTCTGTGCGCCCCACGGTGAGATCCCACGAGACTAACTCTGCCATGTGCAGGTCAAGCCTCCTTCCTCCCGCTCTCCCTCTGTCTCTCCTCTCCCTCTGTCTCTGTCTCCCTCTGTCTCTGTGTCTCTGTGTCTCTGTCCCTCTGTGTGTCTCTGTCTCCATCCCCCTCCCTCGGTCTCTTAGGCCACACGTGTCTGTTGGCAGACAAAACAAGTTGACCCTGGACCTGGAGCCATGCTCTCAACTTGTGTTGCTGGTGCCCACAGCCCATTTTGGGAGCCAGCGCGTGTTAAGATGATAGGTTTCTTGCTGCACGGCTGGTTGAACATCGGTGTTGGTTGAATGGTCCAGTTGAGTCTGTGCACCAGCCGTGCAGCTCACAGTGGACTGAGAATGTGTTAGGATATCCAATTGCCAATCAGATGTCCTCTCCCTAAGCCTGGCTCCTCAACACCCCAGCAAGAAACCAAAGAACCGGGGCTCAGGCCTGGGGCTGAGGGCAGGGAGGGGGTGGCGAGAGGGTCCCCGGGCCGTGCAGGAGGGGTTTTCTGTGCAACCACGATAATTACAAACGAATCTGTCTGATCCTGAACAAGGAGAACTTAGTCAGCAAGTGGCCTCCACGTGGACCGTGTGGAGGCCAAGAGTCCAAGGCCAGACAAGACTCCGGGGGAGATCGCCTAGTGAGGGACGGAGATGGCCAGGCGGAGGGCACCTAACCAGGTGGCCGATGAAAGGAACGCTGTAGGGTGCAGAGACCCGGGGTCGCTGCTCGCTTGGGGAGGGGAGCAGCCCTTTGAGCTGAGCCTGCAGCCTTGTTTTTCTCATCCTTTCCCTCTCCAAGCACAGCTCTCAGGGAGCAGGAGGCATTGGAGTGGGTGGGCCCGAGTGTGCAGCAGCCACATGACCTCACGAGCTCCTGGACGATCACGTGGGTCGGCACCTCCCAGACCAGTCGCTCTCCCACTGTGGCCTCGCCGGGGAATGAGAGGTGTGAATTCTCGGGCCCACGCTGGACCCACTGAGTTAGAAACCCTGGGGCTGGGCCAGCGAGTGAGCTCCAGGCAGCTTTCCAGTGACTGTGGTACAGGCTCAGGCGTGAGACCCCTCCCACAGCAGGAACCCGGGGCCGCAGGTACTCACGTGGTAGGAGGCCCGCTCCTCCCGGTCCATGGGCCGAGTGACATACATGCGGCCGGACATGGAGTCGATGCTGAAGACCTCCATGGGGGGCTGGTCGGCACCCACTCCCGTGATGCTGTACCGGATGGGGATGTCGTTGTCTTTGTCGGAGCGGATCTGGAGGGGGAGCAGGGGGGGGGGGGCGTCAGCCTGCCCTGGCGGGGGCCATGCTCCCGCTCTCACACTCACCTGCCCTCCTTTCCTCAGACACCTGGGACCACAGCGAATGCTTCATCCACTTTGGGAACCGAAAGGGGAGCCCGTGATGCAGGGTGTGCTGAGTGCCGCCAGGTGACAGGGAAGGCAGGACACCACCACATTCCAAATGAAAGGCTCCGCAGGGAGCATGGGACACATGACACGGCTGAGAGACACTGGAAATGGTGGCGTAAGGTGACCGAGGCCTTGATGCAGACGCTTCCAATGTCCACTGTCAAACCTCGGAAAAGACAATGGCAAGAACACAGGGCAGCCTCCACGGAGATGTGAGGGAAGGCAGGCTGGGGCCTGGTGTACGCCCCGCGAGTCTCCTTCTGCGCAGGAGGCAACACACGCGTCTGCATGTGCAGTCAGCCCTGAGAGGTGACCCCCAGGGAGGACCTCAGGAATGGGGGCTGTGACAGAAATGAGCCGGGACCAGCATTTACACACAGAAATTTAACACTGAAATTGTCAATATGGCTACAGAGCTAAACACAAACAAAAGTTTTACAGAAACTGTATGTTGTTGAAAACAGAATTTCACAGTGGTCATCTGGGTCCCAGGTCCAAGATACAGTGGCAGAGACTGAGAACGTGGAGGAAACGTTAGGAGCAGAGACGAACGCTCGCTTCTGTTTTATGCGGAAAGAGGCAGAGGCATTGTTTGATTATTGACCAGATACCTGGATAAATAAATATGAGTCTTTGGGAAACAAAGAAGACACTAGTAGAACGAAAAAGATGCATGTCTTCCGTTTAGAGGAAACTCTCAGTGATGGGGGCGGGCGGAGGCAGTGGATGGAAACGCCCTCACAAAGGCTGTGTAAGGTGACAGTCCCTGAGCGTGGGAAAATGTAAATAAGCCACAGAGGTTTGAAAGGCAGAACAGATAAGCACAAATCCACAGAGTGGCATTCATCGTGACTACACCTTTAGAAAGTACAATTTTAAAAATCAAAGCCCAGGGGACCACGGTCACATTTATAATGAAATGGGCCACAATGAAAGCCTCAAAAAAAAAAAAAAAAAAAAGCACAAAGCAAAATAGAGTGGGACCGTTTACTGGAATAATGCAATTAAACTTGAATGATAAAACTTTAAAGAAAAGACCTTTGAGAAATTTTAAAAATATTCTGGGCCGGCCCGGTGGCTCAGGCGGTTAGAACTCCATGCTCCTAACTCCGAAGGCTACTGGTTCGATTCCCACATGGGCCAGTGGGCTCTCAACCACAAGGTTGCCAGTTCAATTCCTCGAGTCCTGCAAGGGATGGTGGGCAGCGCCCCCTGCAACTAAGATTGAACACGGCACCTTGAGCTGAGCTGCCTCCTGGGTGGCTCAGTTGGTTGGAGCGCATCCTCTCAACCACAAGGTTGCCAGTTCGACTCCCCCAAGGGATGGTTGGCTGCGCCCCCCTGCAACTAGAAAATGGCAACTGGACCTGGAGCTGAGCTGCACCCTCCACAACTAAGATTGAAAGGACAACAACTTGACTTGGAAAAAAGTCCTGGAAATACACACTGTTCCCCAATAAAGTCCTGTTCCCCTTCCCCAATAAAAAATCTTTAAAAAAAAATCTGAAATAACAATGGGGTCAAAACTGCATTTAGAGGCTATTTAAACACACTAACGAAAATGAGACTGTTACAACCCAAAGAATCGGCCAGAGATGGAGTCAAAGCAAACCCTTAACTTGAAAGGTTTTGGTCATTAAAACAGAATTGCAGTGCATGAATGGAGCACTGGCCTCCAGAAGAAAGGGCACGATAAAGCAGGATGCAGAAAACTCCAGCGTAATTGACAAAGACAAATGCACAAAGTCCTCAGTCTGAAAATAGAAAAATAGAAACACTGATAAATCAAGAGCTGCACTCAAGGGGGAAAAATTTCCAAGAAAACAGAAGCACCTTTGGCAAATTTGAGAGAAAAATAAAAAGAGTTTTCCCAGCATCTTATTCTTTATATTTATTGCTAACTCAGTTGCAAATCTGAATGAAACTGATTTTTTTTTTGACAAAATATAAAGTTTCCAACTTGTCTAGAAGAAATAGCAAACCCGAAAGGACTGCCGTCTCTTCTGGAAATGCCTCTGAAAAGCGCTCCAGGCTCAGGTGAACCAGTGTACCCAGGTGTCACCTGAAGGTTTTCCAGAGCACAAGGCGTGAGACGAAAGCCACACGCCTGGTTTTACAAACCCCTCCTCTCCCACCCCCCCACCCCCCGCTCCGCTCAGTGTCATCCTCAGAACACAAAGTGAAGACCTGTGCAAACCGACCCCATGTACTGAGGTGGGCGTGATGGTCAAGACAGAAATACAGCAAGTCGGACTCAGATAAGTGCAAGGCCCTTTGTCACACCTGAAGGGGACCCCAGGCCTGGTGAGCAATTCCAGAGCCCTTGTCAGAAGCCCAGCAAAGCAACTTAAGACGAGTCTGTATGGTCACCACCGTTCTTGCTTACGTATGCACATAACAGGCCGAATTTAATAAGACTGGATTTATTTTGCAAACAAGTCAGGCTCACGGGGATTATCCTTGTTAGAAATGGGGTGATGGGAGCGAGAATATTATGTTTCAGCAGAAAGTGCTAACGCGGCCTGTGCAGCTCAGATTCCAGCCGTGCTCACGGTCTCGGCGGTTTTCTTATCTACCTACAAGCTGGACTGGATCCCAAATTCTTCTGGTTTCCTCCGACATCTGGCTACAATCCCGCAAACTAACGTTTCCGATTTTCTGCCACCCTCTGACTTGGCGTCACGCAGAACCAGCAGTGCCCTTTCCTGGAAGCCCGGCCACCTGCAGCTGGACAGCTCGACATGAAGCCCAGGCCATCACAGGGCACTATATGGACAGCCCGCCTGTCACGTGGGCCACTCAGAGGTCCAATAGTGACATCACCAGAGGCATTCTAACTGCAAGAGGCACGGGAAGCTTAACATCTAGAAATCTTCTTGGCCGCCTGCTGTCTCCACTCTGAAACTGGTTTATAATCTGCTCCAATCATTAACCTTTGCTTTTCTTTGGCTCCCCCAAAATACTTGCCTGCTTGTGCCATTTGGAGCCCACCGGCAACACAGGCTCCTGAAAAGAGGCAACTGTTAACTGAACTGACCTCTCAGGACTAAGAGACGGAGCAAACGACCAACTGTTTCTACACCGTGAAACCGCTCAGGAAAGTTCCAAAGGTGGGGGGCAAAGGGCAGCCGACGTGCCACCCAGAAGCCACCTTGGTGTGCTGACCATTGTCAGCTGCCAACACTGGAAAAACAGCAAATGTAGGGCGAGGCTTGCTCTGAACTCTCAGTTGCCTGCAGAAGGTCCTCCAGAAGGAACTGGGTTGTCCTAAAGCCCCTCTCTGGGAGTGTCGTCAACCAGGGAGGGCTGACTTGTCACACGAGGGGAGACTAGCAGTCAGCATCACAGCCAGACACACCGTCACAACGATCAGACTTCCCATCCACTCCCAAGGGCCCAGTCACCTTTCCTGAAAGTCGTTTCCTCTCCCCTTTCCCTTGTAAGGTGGCATTTAAGCTTGAGGTGTAAGCCACCTCGGGAGTGACTCATTTCCTGGTCCCTCCCAGGTAACATGCGGTGCCCGTGTCAATAAACTGCTTTTTGTTCTTCTCTGGTTAATCCGTCTTTTATCACAGGGAACGCAGGAGGGTGAAGAGAAAGTTACTTTTCCTCCCCTACACGCCTCAGTAGGATTTATCTCAGAAACAAAGGACAGCTTTTTCTCGGGCAACTTACTGCTGTAGCATCATAACAATCACAGGAGAAGTGTCAACAGAGGCTCCCAAGACGTGTGCTGAGGACATCCTTTCTGGCTGAACTCGCACCAGAAAAACAAGTCATCCCCCAGAAGAACTCCACTTCTCAGAAAAGTCAATCTGACAGAGAATATCTTGCCGAAATCAGCATTTCCTGGTGACTCACCCTAACTAAGGGCGTGAAATGGGGACAAGGACACCAGCCACACCCTGACTGTGTAACAGTGGCCTATGTGATAGGACGTGAAACAGAAAATGCTATTTACCCAACAGCAGGAAGGAGGTAACGTTTTCACGATACAGGCGTTGTGCAGGTTAGCATAACGGTGGGCTGGGCCTGTGGCCTCTGGAAAGGAAGCACATACACACACCCACGTGCACACAGCCAACCCACATGTACACACACAGACACATGTACACACACCCATGCGCCCCCCCCCACGTGTACACACACACACAAGTGCACACACACAGTCTGTGAGGAGCACCTGTGTTCTGGGTTCCCCCTCTCTGACCGCCTCACTTTTCATAGTCAGGTTGGGCTCCCTGGCTCTGCCCTGGGCAGCCACTGATCCAAGCTTAGGCAAGAGAGCTGACAGCATGGCCTGGGCCTGGGGACAGATGCCGCCCCTGCAGTGCCCCTCGGGTCCTGGCAACGCCTGCACTCTGCTTGCCTCATCTCAGCAGAGCCACCCCTGCCTCCTCCTACTGATGGTGACATCTGGGACCCAGCCTCCCACTGCGACCTGGCTGTCTTGCTGTCAATGCTGGGCATCCCAGGACAGGCTCCGACCCACCCTTCAACATACGACTCTCTGGTGCCCAGCAAGTAATGTCCTTCAGACAGAACAGCTGCCCTGAACAGCCCTGGCCAGGCCACCGAGCAGGGACTCAGGGAGACTAACATCAAAGAGACAAAGAGATTTCTTTCTGGAGAACTGGCTCCGTTCCCAGGGGGTCGGTGCATGGCAAGGTGGCCATCCGTGACCGAGGTCTGTCTCTTCTCCACCCACAGAGAGTTTGCACCAAGATTTGGTCACCAGGAAACAGGGCAAAAACTCGCAAGTCTGGATGAGAGAGAGGAAAAGCCCATTTCCAGCCGCCTGTGCTGGAATTGGTCCTCGGTGTTAGGAGAATGGGTTAGAAGAGATCAAACTCGGTTGAGGAGAGCAGGGAACTGAGTGATGAATGTAAAATAGTCAAGGCTTGCTGCTTATGAGGCAGCAGTTCTGCCCTCCAGGAATGTGGAAGGTTCTGGAAGCGTCAGTGAGTGTGGAGGTTAAGACAGGGTACTTGGAGCACACAGTAGGCCCTCAGACAATGTTGGCCGCGTTGAATTGGAGGGGGGAGGGCATATGAGCCCGATAGGGTCTTCTAGAGATGGGAGGTGGGGCAGACGGTGCCCTCCCTGAGTGCTCACGCTGCCTTCTGTGGCCCAGACTGCCCTTCTTTCTCAGGGAAATTTAATTATAGAGCTGCTGAAAAGAACCCACCACATATTTAAGAGATTTTATTTTTTGCAAAGAAATTCATTCCATTTTGACCATGGGGCCGCGTTTGCTTAACCCTCCAGGTGCCGGTCAGCGGCATCTTCTGAAATGAGGTGGGTGAGCCCGGGGCTCTTTGCACCGGCCCTCAGAACACGCTGCCCCCTCCCTCCTACAGTTTATCGCGTAGGAAGAACTGCTGTGCGAATGAACGACCGGATCAGGGGACAGCAGTTTGCCCCTTGATTTGCGTCTGGAAAATGAGGAAAACATCACAGTAACGTGCCGCCGGGCCGTGAATAAAGAACACACAGGCGTCCCCGTTGCCCATCTCACTTTTATGATGCCACTGAGAATTACACTCCTTCGCATTTGTTATTAGAGGACAGAACAGATGGTAAAAGGTTAGTTTAAAGTGATGTCTACATTAAAATAACTTATGGTGCCGGCGATTGCATTCACCCAGGGACGTCTGCCGGCTCTCGTCCTTAGAAAGGCTGGATGAACTGAAGGATTCTGGCCGAATGCCCCCCGAGGAGGAGTATTTGCCTAATTTCAAATGAACTTGAAACTGGAGAAAAGTCACCATGTGTGGTTCTGAATTGCAAACACCTGGGAGATTTTTCCTCCAAAACATTGAAGGAGACGACACTTGGGGACAAAATCACAGGCAGACTCAGCCAACTGGGGAGGACCCTCGGCTCCGCTGGCCATTTCAGTAACACCTTTGCTCATCACACGCAGCACACACCGCGTGCCTGGTGCTGTGTGGGATGGACACGGCCCTGCCTCAGGCGGTTCCTAGACCAGGAGAACCAGAGGCATCGAAAAAATGACACCCTCTCATAATTACTAAGTGTGATTAGGATTGTCGGGCAAAGAACGGGGACCCCGGGGGAAGAACTTAGTGCACAAGGAGGATCCTCGAGAAAGTCAGGTTCAAATTGAGTGTTTGGTCGTGTCCACTGCCTTACATGGCTTCTGGGCACGCGCACGCACACACACACACACACACACACACACACACACCCTACACTATGTGCACGCACACACACCCTACACTATGTGCACGCACACACACACACACACACCCCCTACACTATGTGCACGCACACACACACACACACACACCCTACACTATGTGCACGCACACACACACACACACACCCTACACTATGTGCACGCACACACACACACGCACACACACACCCTACACTATGTGCATGCACACACACACACACACACCCCCTACACTATGTGCACGCACACACACACACACACCCCCTACACTATGTGCACGCACACACACACACACACACCCTACACTATGTGCACACACACACACATACCCTACACTATGTGCACGCACACACACACACACACACCCTACACTATGTGCACGCACACACACACACACACCCCCTACACTATGTGCACACACACACACACACACACCCTACACTATGTGCACACACACACACACACCCTACACTATGTGCACACACACACACACACACCCTACACTATGTGCACACACACACACCCTACACTATGTGCACACACGCACACACACACACCCTACACTATGTGCGCACACACACACACACCCTACACTATGTGCACACACGCACACACGCACACACCCTACACTATGTGCACGCACACACACATGCACACCCCCCTACACTATGTGCACACACACACACACACCCTACACTATGTGCACACACACACACACACACCCTACACTATGTGCACACACACACACACCCTACACTATGTGCACGCACACACACACACCCTACACTATGTGCACAAACACACACACACACACACCCTACACTATGTGCACACACACACACATCCTACACTATGTGCACACACGCACACACACACCCTACACTATGTGCACACACGCACACACACACACACACCCTACAGTACATGCACAAACACACATACATACAAACATTCATTACCCCCACCTCCCCCACACACAAGCAAACACACGCGTGTGTACACACACACGCACACGACTGGCTCACCCCTCTCCTTTTGCACCAAGCCTCTTGGAAGGTGACAGCCATTCTGCATCTTAACGGGCTTTGCCCACTGCTAATAGGTCTCCCTTGACTCCTGTCCTAGCGTTTTAAAAAGACGCTTTCCTACTCCTTAGGGTCAATCTCTTCTACCAGGATGTAATTCTTTAGTGAAGTGTTCTAGCTCTTTCTCCTAGAACGGTATTAAACCCGGAGATTTCCCCAAGAAAACAGATTGCGAACTCCTATTTTCATTACCTGTTGGGGGTTTTGAGCTGCCTGCAGCAGTTCCCATTTCTCTACTGAGTAAAAAGCTCTGAATCGTGATGCACACGCTTCCCTCGCCCACACCCGTCCCCATCCCGGGATGGAGCAGGATGCAGGCAGCGGGTTCACGGGGAAGCGACGCGGTCCGGCTGGCCAAGACGGGTAATTTGCTTTTAAAATCCGACTCTCACCAGAACACAGAGGTAAGAGGCCTATTTCTCGTAAACGTGCCTGCAGCTTCCCCTGGCCTCAGCCAGTCCTCACGTCAGCTCTCCAAGGCGGAGCTGCTGACCGGGGCTGCAGTCAGGGCTCCTCACGTTTCTGTGTCTCTCTGCCTGTCTGCTGGGCACGGATGGCTCACCCGCCTGCAATCCCCCCTGCCCCCCGCTTTGAGCACTAATGACCCTTTTCTGGGCCCTAGGAACACGAGCATGGCAGTCTCTATCCCCAAGGATGGCATGTGCAGGCCTGGCACCATGTACACAGAAGGTGCTTAATAATTATTGGGTGAACAAGTGAAATAAGGACATACTGGCTGGGTGGGGGGGAGGGCAGGCAGGTCAACAGATGACCAGGGTCACATCAGGAGCTGTAGGGAAACCTAAACCTGGCTGGCTGGCAAGAAGGGCTTCCCGGAGGTGAAGCGGTTTCACAGGGAGGATGGTGGCAGGGAGGCCTGAGGGGCCGTCGGGGGGCAGGTGAGCAGGGCGAATGCTGGGGCCTCCCTCCAGGCTCCCAGACTCACGTGGTTATGTGTGAGGGAAAAGGTGACCAGAGAAACGGGAGGAAGAAGAGAAAAGAAGGAGGGGAGTCGGGAAGAAGACGGAGGTGTGGTCCCTCCCCAGGTGGGCTCACCTGCCCAGTGTGCATGGAGCAAAGGGCGGAGGGGACGCCCGGGAAGCACCTCTGCCAGGCCTGTCCTTGCAGAGACTTCTGGGACCCCAGAGGCTGGGCGACGGAGTAAACGTTCTGCTTGAGAGAGGGAGCCGAGGGTGTGTTGTCACGCGTCTCCAGGCCTCTGGCAGGAGAGGAAGGTGGGAGGAGGGGCTGGCGGGGTGGGGTGTGTGGCTCTTGCCCAGCAGCGGGCAGCGATGAGCTGGTGATGGGATGGGCCAGTCCTCGGCCTGCGCTTCCTGTTTACCTGGGGCCTCTTTGTCTACAGTAGGATTCCCTACTCGCCCTTACCGTGCCTCAGTGTCTCCATTGGTATCTCTGACGCTGGCACGAGCTCCGCTCTGGAAGGACAGCCAGGAACCTCCACTCCCCACCCTGGAGCTCCTTAAGGAGCCACTGAAGAAAAATCCCAGAATGTCAGCCATTCTGCAGACAGGGAGACAGGGGCCCTGAGCGGTGGCACAAGTAGCTGGGGGTGGTCACTGCCTTCCCAAGAAGCCTCTAAAAGCAGAAAGGGAGGCTGGAAGCCATGCCCGCTGTGACGACGGGGACACTGAGCCCAGGAGGTGTCCCCCAGGGTCACCTGACTCTTGGCCACAGTCTCAAACCCTGGTTGTCCCTCTCCCTGCAGCTCTTTGAACACGACCAGGCGTGTGCCGGCCGGGCTTGCTGAGGCAGCACGTCCTGAAACATCTCCATGACTCCAAGGTCCAGAGCGAGAACTGCACTTGAATTGCTTTTGAAAGTGCTTATGAGATTGTCACCAAGTCCTACGATCTCTTTCAGCAAAGCCAAAGCTGAAAGCCCTCTGCCCTGGCCCTGGGTGAGTAGCAACTCGTAGCCTCAGTGAAACCTCTCTCATCGAATTAATGGGACCGACTGGGGCCGAGGGGAACTAGGGGTGACGTTCCCCCACTCGTCCTTCATTCTCGACCATCTCTTTTCTCTTTAAGAGGCTTAAAGATGTTTGTATGTCTTGCATTTCATGGAACCCTTCCCATGCGCGATGAAGTTCAGCCTTCAATTATTTTCAATTAGGTTCTTGTAATGAGCAGAAAAGCCCAGACGCGATAGGAAACGGCGTTTGTTGTGCGATACTGATACGATTGTACATTGCCGTTCACAGTTACTCTGAGTTTTATAAATCGTGAAAACACCCTCAAAGTCACATGAATACTAATGAAGCCAAGAGTATGTCCCTACAAAACTTGCTGGTGGGAATAGTCAATTAGACGCTCCTCAGAAATGCCCTTCAGGTTGTATCAAACTAACCAAGACAGGTAGCTACCGAATTTTGGGTCCTTACGGGCCTCAGAAGACGTCCCTGTTGACACTGGGCATGGCCCAAGTGGCCTCCACGTGCACTCCTGCCTGAACCCGTGGGGGCTCACGGTTCCCCCACTGTGAACGGTCTTGGGGAGACAGTCAGTCGAGGTGCCCCACATTCCCCTATCCCCCAGACAGGCCCATGAGCCAAGCTGGGACAATCAGCTTCTCTCTTTCAAACCTGGATCTTAAGTCAAGAACAAATCAGGGTGGAAAGTCACGCTGGAGCCCCCCATCCCCAGTGCAGTGCCATCTCCCTGCCTGGACCCAGGCCCCGGGGACCATCTGGTTGGCTGGCCCTCCCTTCCAGTCTGTGAGCAGCCCAGGAGTGTTCCTTTCTGCTTGGGGTGGCGGGAGTGGTTTCCTGTCACAGTAAGTCACCCCTGCCTGCCCCAGACAGTGTGGGGAACCTTGAGGTAAGTGCCATCAGAGGGCGACGTTGAGCGGAGCCCAGGTCCCAGCGCGGGCGCCTGCCCGTAGAGGCCCCCTCCCCCGACCTCTGCATCCCGACGTCGGAGTGGGGTTCCCTACAAGCAGAGCCCAAGGCAGGGGTTCCTGTGAGGGCAGTGGCTTGGGGAGGCCCCAGGGAAGGGGGCTGGAGTGGGGCAGAGTGGTCTCAGCGGGCTGGGCTTCAGCCTCATCCCACGGGGGGATCCCAGGTGTGTGAACTGCCCAAGATAACTGAGCCTGGGCATGAAGAAGGTAGCTTTTGGGGGCCAGCCCAGGGCGACGGGGTCCTCCCAGGCACCTGCCAGAGTGGCGTGGTCACCCTCTGCGCAGGTGTCGCTCCGTGAGTCACCAGATAGCCTCCGAGCAGTGGAGGGCGGTCGCTGGCTCGCAGGGGTGTGGGCGACCCCGCTGCGCTGTCCCCACAGCCCTGTCCCTGCCAGCTTTGTCCTGCTCGTCTGCGTTGCTGGTGGCTGTCTCCTTTCTGTCCCCTCACTGGACTGTTCGCGCACGAGGGGGGTCATGCAGACGCACATAGCACCGGCCTTGAGTGGTGCTTGGTCGACAGCCTCCTGGAAGGCTAGAGACATGGCGCAGAGCAGACCTGTGGCTTCCAAGGAGCCACTTGAACCCGACCGCTGACCAGGGCTGTCGGCTGCTCAGGAGCCAGAGTGGAGGCGGCTCTTTCTTCCAGTGACGCAGGCTGGGGACAAGCCCATCTGTCAGGGAGCCGAGTCCACGGCAAAGCAGATTTTTCTTGGCCTTTGTCTCAGCCCGACTGAGACAGAAGTCGATGGAATGGATGACATGACACGAGAGCTTGTGGGCTGAGTGTTCACCCTCAGATTTGTCATCTGTGCCCTGCCTGTTGTCATTTCTGTTCCTCCGAATGAAAAGTCAAAGGTCTCGTCAGAAAGCCCGCTTCATTAGTACTTTATATGTGTTCCCTGCCTGTCTCTGGAAGGTCCTGCCTACACGGTCTGTTTTAATATAACAGGACGTGTCTGCCTGGTTTGTGCGCCAGCTGGTGGGGAAAAGGGTGTCCCCAGACAGGATCGGGTCCTCAGGGAGCTTGGGGCAGGGCTGGGAGCGGAGGCGGCAGCAGCCAGACTGTGGCTGGGGCTGAGGGAGGGACCTGGCGGGGGGCTGAGGGGCAGGTCCCAGGATGAGGATGGAAGGTGGAGCCCAAATCCTGAAGGAGGAGAGTAGTGAGGATGGGGTGTGGGCAGGGATCGAGGGGCATGTGGGGGACAGTAATGGGGGCTGAGGCTGGACGCAGGCTGAGTCGGGGCAATGAGGCAGCCACCAGCCTGGTGTGTCCACTCAGGCCCCCTCTGCTCACCGTTGGAAACCACTGCCACCTGCTCTGTATGCACCGGTGGGGACGCCTGGGAAGCACCTCTGCCAGGCCTGTCCTTGCAGAGACTTCTGGGACCCCAGAGGCTGGGCGACGGAGTAAACGTTCTGCTTGAGAGAGGGAGCCGAGGGTGTGTTGTCACGCGTCTCCAGGCCTCTGGCAGGAGAGGAAGGTGGGAGGAGGGGCTGGCGGGGTGGGGTGTGTGGCTCTTGCCCAGCAGCGGGCAGCGATGAGCTGGTGATGGGATGGGCCAGTCCTCGGCCTGCGCTTCCTGTTTACCTGGGGCCTCTTTGTCTACAGTAGGATTCCCTACTCGCCCTTACCGTGCCTCAGTGTCTCCATTGGTATCTCTGACGCTGGCACGAGCTCCGCTCTGGAAGGACAGCCAGGAACCTCCACTCCCCACCCTGGAGCTCCTTAAGGAGCCACTGAAGAAAAATCCCAGAATGTCAGCCATTCTGCAGACAGGGAGACAGGGGCCCTGAGCGGTGGCACAAGTAGCTGGGGGTGGTCACTGCCTTCCCAAGAAGCCTCTAAAAGCAGAAAGGGAGGCTGGAAGCCATGCCCGCTGTGACGACAGGGACACTGAGCCCAGGAGGTGTCCCCCAGGGTCACCTGACTCTTGGCCACAGTCTCAAACCCTGGTTGTCCCTCTCCCTGCAGCTCTTTGAACACAACCAGGCGTGTGCCGGCCGGGCTTGCTGAGGCAGCACGTCCTAAAACATCTCCATGACTCCAAGGTCCAGAGCAAGAACTTCACTTGAATTGCTTTTGAAAGCGCTTATGAGATTGTCACCAAGTCCTACGATCTCTTTCAGCAAAGCCAAAGCTGAAAGCCCTCTGCCCTGGCCCTGGGTGAGTAGCAACTCGTAGCCACAGTGAAACCTCTCTCATCGAATTAATGGGACCGACTGGGGCCGAGGGGAACTAGGGGTGACGTTCCCCCACTCGTCCTTCATTCTCGACCATCTCTTTTCTCTTTAAGAGGCTTAAAGATGTTTGTATGTCTTGCATTTCATGGAACCCTTCCCATGCGCGATGAAGTTCAGCCTTCAATTATTTTCAATTAGGTTCTTGTAATGAGCAGAAAAGCCCAGACGCGATAGGAAACGGCGTTTGTTGTGCGATACTGATACGATTGTACATTGCCGTTCACAGTTACTCTGAGTTTTATAAATCGTGAAAACACCCTCAAAGTCACATGAATACTAATGAAGCCAAGAGTATGTCCCTACAAAACTTGCTGGTGGGAATAGTCAATTAGACGCTCCTCAGAAATGCCCTTCAGGTTGTATCAAACTAACCAAGACAGGTAGCTACCGAATTTTGGGTCCTTACGGGCCTCAGAAGACGTCCCTGTTGACACTGGGCATGGCCCAAGTGGCCTCCACGTGCACTCCTGCCTGAACCCGTGGGGGCTCACGGTTCCCCCACTGTGAACGGTCTTGGGGAGACAGTCAGTCGAGGTGCCCCACATTCCCCTATCCCCCAGACAGGCCCATGAGCCAAGCTGGGACAATCAGCTTCTCTCTTTCAAACCTGGATCTTAAGTCAAGAACAAATCAGGGTGGAAAGTCACGCTGGAGCCCCCCATCCCCAGTGCAGTGCCATCTCCCTGCCTGGACCCAGGCCCCGGGGACCATCTGGTTGGCTGGCCCTCCCTTCCAGTCTGTGAGCAGCCCAGGAGTGTTCCTTTCTGCTTGGGGTGGCGGGAGTGGTTTCCTGTCACAGTAAGTCACCCCTGCCTGCCCCAGACAGTGTGGGGAACCTTGAGGTAAGTGCCATCAGAGGGCGACGTTGAGCGGAGCCCAGGTCCCAGCGCGGGCGCCTGCCCGTAGAGGCCCCCTCCCCCGACCTCTGCATCCCGACGTCGGAGTGGGGTTCCCTACAAGCAGAGCCCAAGGCAGGGGTTCCTGTGAGGGCAGTGGCTTGGGAGGCCCCAGGGAAGGGGCTGGAGTGGGGCAGAGTGGTCTCAGCGGGCTGGGCTTCAGCCTCATCCCACGGGGGGATCCCAGGTGTGTGAACTGCCCAAGATAACTGAGCCTGGGCATGAAGAAGGTAGCTTTTGGGGGCCAGCCCAGGGCGACGGGGTCCTCCCAGGCACCTGCCAGAGTGGCGTGGTCACCCTCTGCGCAGGTGTCGCTCCGTGAGTCACCAGATAGCCTCCGAGCAGTGGAGGGCGGTCGCTGGCTCGCAGGGGTGTGGGCAACCCCCGCTGCGCTGTCCCCACAGCCCTGTCCCTGCCAGCTTTGTCCTGCTCGTCTGCGTTGCTGGTGGCTGTCTCCTTTCTGTCCCCTCACTGGACTGTTCGCGCATGAGGGGGGTCATGCAGACGCACATAGCACCGGCCTTGAGTGGTGCTTGGTCGACAGCCTCCTGGAAGGCTAGAGACATGGCGCAGAGCAGACCTGTGGCTTCCAAGGAGCCACTTGAACCCGACCGCTGACCAGGGCTGTCGGCTGCTCAGGAGCCAGAGTGGAGGCGGCTCTTTCTTCCAGTGACGCAGGCTGGGGACAAGCCCATCTGTCAGGGAGCCGAGTCCACGGCAAAGCAGATTTTTCTTGGCCTTTGTCTCAGCCCGACTGAGACAGAAGTCGATGGAATGGATGACATGACACGAGAGCTTGTGGGCTGAGTGTTCACCCTCAGATTTGTCATCTGTGCCCTGCCTGTTGTCATTTCTGTTCCTCCGAATGAAAAGTCAAAGGTCTCGTCAGAAAGCCCGCTTCATTAGTACTTTATATGTGTTCCCTGCCTGTCTCTGGAAGGTCCTGCCTACACGGTCTGTTTTAATATAACAGGACGTGTCTGCCTGGTTTGTGCGCCAGCTGGTGGGGAAAAGGGTGTCCCCAGACAGGATCGGGTCCTCAGGGAGCTTGGGGCAGGGCTGGGAGCGGAGGCGGCAGCAGCCAGACTGTGGCTGGGGCTGAGGGAGGGACCTGGCGGGGGGCTGAGGGGCAGGTCCCAGGATGAGGATGGAAGGTGGAGCCCAAATCCTGAAGGAGGAGAGTAGTGAGGATGGGGTGTGGGCAGGGATCGAGGGGCATGTGGGGGACAGTAATGGGGGCTGAGGCTGGACGCAGGCTGAGTCGGGGCAATGAGGCAGCCACCAGCCTGGTGTGTCCACTCAGGCCCCCTCTGCTCACCGTTGGAAACCACTGCCACCTGCTCTGTATGCACCGGTGGGGTCGACCCTTCCTTGGGCTCCAGGAGCACCTCCTTGGGAGCGTCACTATGATTGGCTCAGGGAGGGCATGTCACCCAAGCCGGGGGTCCTGAGGGGGAGGGTGGGGAACAGGGTGGCTGGGGGTCCTGAGGGGGGCAGAGGAGGGAGCTGCACTGTGGGTCCCGTGGGATGTCTGTTTTGTTAGCACGTCCAGGTTTAATGAGGACAATGACACACTGTGTGCAGGTAAAGGATGCAGAATCGGGAAACAAATGAAAAGCTGATTTAACACAAGGTCTGCGAGCAGTGCCCCCACCGTCATGCTGGCGGCCACCCCGGGCCATGAGGTCTGGCTGCAGGCAGAATGACTTGCTGGGTCCTGGAGGGAGGCACGCGTTTCCAGGGATCTGAGCAGAGGCATTGAGAACAGACGCTGGGGACTCATCTCCCACAATTTTACTGCCCGCTAAGAACTGTCAAGCTTTAAAAGAAATGGCGGCTACTCAGAGGAATTCAGCCCAATTTTGAGGCTGGGTCTCCACTGCCACCACGAGGAATTAATCACCATGATTTATCCTTTTAATTGAAATCTCAGTTTCTGTTTATCCTCAACTGCAGGAGAACTGGCTCACTCTCTAGTGCGATCAGGCCACAGGAAAGAAGAGTCCACTCACTGGGGACAGCGTGTGTGAGGCCATTGCAGGGACCAGGGAAGACGGGTTTTAAGCAAACTCCACCCACAGCCATGTCCCATAAGAGCTGAGAGTAGCCGTCTCTAGGGCATGTGAGACCTGACCCTCTTCCCAGGGGATCCCCCGCCCTGCCCTCCGCAGCCTTCAGATGTCAGCTCAGATGCTACCTCCCCAAGCAGCCCTCCCTGACTGCCCTGCCTCCAAGTTACTCTGTTCAATTGCCTCTTTTAAAATTATCTGTAACTTTGCAGCCTGGAGTGTGTGTGGCTCGTTTATCGCCTGGCTCCCCCTCCACTCCCTGCCTCACACGCCCTGTGTCCCAGCACCTTGGAGAGCTCCGCTCTCAGTAGCAGATGGGAAAACAGCGTTGAGTGGGTGGATTAAGAGCACTGCACAGACCCCTCCCTCCCTCCACGGATCCCAAGAGACCCCGCTCCACGAGACAGAGAAGCAGGTGCCTGTCCCCCAAGTGATGACTTTCCCTTCTCTCTCTGGGGTGCTGCTCTACACCGAGCACTTCAATACCTCTCTGATTCCTAAAACAGCCCTGAGAGAGATGGTGCTAACCCCACTTAGATGAAGAGACAGGGTCAGGGAGGTGGAGCAGGATTCGAATCCAGAACTCCCAGCTCTAAATCCCTGTCTGCTTGGTCTCCACTTCACAACCCCAGGACGGGGAAGCACCAGTGTCTGGTCTCGGGGACAGAAAAGTCTCGTGGAGGAGGCGGACCGGAGAGGGTAGCATCTCCTTGGTGCCACATCTTATTTGCAGCTCTTGGTTTCCTGGAATTGTGACAGCAGCAGCAACAACAAGCAACCTGAGGACCCCTCCCCTGCAGGAGCCAGAGTGAGTGACACGAGCGGTCCTGTGTCCAGAGGAACACGTGGCCAAGTCTTTCCCAGGCACTGCCCTTCCTAGTATATTAGAAGGGGCCCCAGGGGTGCCAAAGTCTCCATCCAAGGGCACCACATGCCCGCACGCATTCTCGGGGAGTAGAGGCCAAACATGCTGGTAGCTCGGGAGTGGGGGCCCCAAGCCCTGGGACGTCACTTGCCTCAGTGGGTCTGTGTTGACTCCCTCTCAGGACCAGTTAAGTC
Organism: Rhinolophus sinicus; assembly: GCF_036562045.2. Lineage (NCBI taxonomy): Eukaryota > Metazoa > Chordata > Mammalia > Chiroptera > Rhinolophidae > Rhinolophus > Rhinolophus sinicus. The sequence continues at coordinate 17,998,891 of NC_133762.1, forward strand.
TCCAGCCCCTGATTCGTACTCTGACTGAACAGCGTCTAACATGTCTCTCTTCCTGCTAAATCCTGCTTTTATGCTGATACAAAGTCAGGGAGAAAAGAAATTGATGCATTTCAGTGGCGAGCACATGTTTCTGAAGCAGGAAGTTTTTAAGACCTGCTTTATTTCTGTGGCGTCCAAGTGACAGTGTAATCGGGAATGACCTTCATGCAGCCAGTCCTACTGTAACTTCAGTGTCATGGAGAGAGACTCCACTCATACTTTAGGGGTGGTGGTGAGAAAGTGGGACTCCCTGGGGCGGGGGGGACTGGCGGATGGGGCCACAGCCATGCAGAGAGAGGCTGCACCACCGTGTTTCACTCTTGGTCCCACCAGACAAGAAGTCGGGAAGACACTGGCTTCTGAGTCGGGGTGTGTGAGAGCAATGGACTCCCCGAGTCTGCGTGCCCTGGCTCCTGCCTCAAGGAAGGCAGAGCTGTGCCGGACGGTCTGAATAGACCGTGGGTTGGGAGGCCCTCAGGGCGCAGCTGCATTTGTGCCTGGATTCCGTGCCAGGAGCCAGTGTGGGCACCAGGAATCTTGGTCTGGCCTCTTAGCACAGCAGGATATTGTGGCGAACACATGAGATGGGACATGAGACGGTGCCGAAGCAACGGCTTTGGGAGGGGGGCCGAGCGACGTGATGCTGACAGATGGTGCTGGTTCTGACGGGGCCCTTCTGTTTCCCTTTGCAGAGGCAGAGGACCTGGCTGTCCGTGGATAGTGGGACCTCCCACAGGCTTTGTTTGTCCCACTGATTTCCTAAGAATCTGGATTTTCGGCTCCTCTTGAAACATTGGGGCATCTGGGCACAGTGGGCCCGTGGCAATATCCAGGGGGACTGAGACAGTACATGCTTTAATGGGGGCACCTGCTCTCATGTCACCTGCAGCCCCACTACTCCCTACTGTCTCACACCCAGCCTGGTCCCAGGCACTTGCCCTTATAACAGGGAGCGCCCCACAGCCTCAGCTCTCACACTGCACCCACTCAGAGGCGTGGTTCTTATGGTTTAATCCCGATGGGCGGCTGTGTATGTGAGGGAAGCTGGTCTTGCAGGAGCCCTTCAGTCTAGACTGGCCCAGCACTAGCATCGACCAACGACTCCATTATGGCTCTGCGTCCATCTCCCTCACCATCCTGCCTGAGCCCTTTCAAACGCTCCCAGCTTACCGAGGACTCTCTCACTTGTGCTGCACTTTTGCAGAATTGAGCATAATATGCCGGTCATAGGCTGTCAGCCCCGAACAAGAGGGACTCTCACCTCCTTCATTCTGCACCATATACCTTCATTAAACCCGTCCCTGGTGATGTTCAATTTCCCAAGCATCCTGCTGAGCTCAGAATCAACTGAAATCTCCTGTGTGTTGGACCCCAAGTGCTGCCAAGCCAGTGAGACACAGTCAGGGTGACGGAGCCTTCCAGAATGAGGTGGGGCTGAGTGACCTGGGATAGGCCACTGCAGCCAGTGTCCGGGACCTGGACTCTGATCCCCACCCGTGACGGTTATTTGTATGTGTCAACTTGTCTGGGCCACGCGGTACCCAGATACTTGGTCAAACACTCTTTTGGGTGTTTCTGTGAGGGTGTTTTGGATGAGATTATTTAAATCAGTGGGCTCTGAGTAAAGCAGATTGCCCGTCCTAAAATGGTTGGGCCTCATCCACTCAGGTGACGAACAGCCTCCCTGGACACGGGAAAGATTCTCCACAGACAGTCTTCGGACTTCACCCTCACCATTGTCTCTTCGGGGTCCCCTGTCAGCCAGCCCACACTGCAGAGTTTGGACTTGCCGGTCTCCATAACTATGTGGGCCAGTTCCTTATAGTAAACCTCTGTCTCTACATACACTCTTCCTATTGGTCTGTATCTCTGGAGAATCCTGACTCACATGCCGCCTTCTCTCCCCACCCGCAATGGATGGGCAGGTTGCACGGTGGTGCGTCTGCCAGGTGGGCTATGTGTGATCTTCAACCTGCTGTCCTGGCAATTTTACATTCAAAGACCGAGCTGACAACGCGGCCCCTGTTGTGCCCGGGGCAGGTGGCCCTCGCCTGTCATGGAGAAGGACGAGGTGGGGCAGCTGGCTATTCTGACAAGCTCAGTGGCCTTTGGTCGGCCGTGCTTGATGAAATTCGACCTCCCACCAGAACTCTGTGAAGCCTGAGGACCTCACAGTGACGCGCTCATTGGGGAGTCAGGGTTTGGGGGTCACGCCCGCTAGTGCTTCCTCAGAGATGTTTCCACCCACGGGCTCCACCCTTGGGCTGCCCACAGAGTGGGCGCCATGAGAACCTGGGCGGCTGCTGTCTGGGTCGCACCTGTGCCGTAGCCCCCACTTCGGAGGCCCGGGAGCCACAGGTCTGCCACACTGCTTTTCATCCTTTACCAGTTTTCGTTTGAGCAACATAATAAAAATTCTGATAATATAAAAATGGCAATAACTCTGCCCTATAAAAATGACTGTCTCCTCCGCTACTGCTGTCATCAGAGGCTCAATAATAACACTCACAACACGAGACAAGGTGGTTATTGTATTAAAATGAATAAATGACAAAGGTTTTTATTACGAGAGTGATTTTTCTAGGCATCAAGATGGTTTTTCTGTTGTTCCCGAGTAATAAACATAATTCACCAACACATTAGAGTGCCGACCTTAGCATCTGAAGGCACAGTCACTGCAAATAAGTAAATTATTAATGAGGTGTTGTCTAAAAATAAAACTGCAAAGCTCCACCTTTCTCCTACAGAAAGAAATAAAATATCTAGTCACCCTCAAAGGCAAAGGAGCTGGAAACTAACTTGCCTGAGCAGCCGCCTTGCTTGTGACCTTGCGTGGGAGGGTGACCCATCCCAGGTCCTAGCTCCCCTCTCCCTCCCTCCACAGAGGCTAAAATTATGCCAACTATTTGCTGTCCCAGCCTCCCTGGCAGCTCGAGGTGGTCTGTGACCAGCCTCTGAAGGATGGGACATAAGGGAAAGTCTGAGGGGGATCCTGGATATTTCAGCATTCCTGACAACAAGCATGAAAAGATAGTTAACCACTATCACCTCTTGAAGTGGACACGATGGCAGGCGCATTGGCAGCCCCCTTGCAAGCACGAGGACACAAAGCCAACAGCTAGGGCGGCAGAGTCAGGAAGTAAAGGGGTCACGTCTTCAAGGGCACCACTGAGCTAATCATGAACCATCACCAACGCCCTCTTCTTCACTTCTTATAACACGGAATACAGACAACGTGCCCAGGCCACTCACTGCAGGTTGGACTCTGTTCCTTGTGAGGAAAGCAGCCTCAGGGGTGCAGAGAGCAGGATGTCCTTGCCAGGAGGCAGAGGGCTCTCAAAGAAAGCCAGGGCTGGCTGGTCAACCACAGGGCCCGTTTCCCAGATGGACAGGGGACCGTGTGCTTGGAGACCCCGGGGCTCCTCTGAGTGGAAGAAGAGGACTTGATTGGCACGAGCAGGTTATTAAAAAGTCTGTTCTTGGCTTGGGTGTGGGACTCAAGGCACAAGCCTGGGTGCCCTGCGTGGGGCCCTGCAGGGGGCCCTCCGACACCTGAGGTGCTGGAGACTTGGTTTCTCACACCTGCAGCCTCTGTCAACCCCAAGGCCAGCAAAGCTTTCCCGGGGCTTCTCCCTGGGGCCCTGCTGCCCGGACAGCCCAGGCCGATCCCACCGTCCAGGGGACGGCGCCCACCAAGGGCGGTCGGCATGGTGACGGCGACGGTGGGTGGACAGTGGCGCTCATATCTCACACTCGTGCGACGGTACATGTGTGCGTGTCCGGGTCGGCTATTTATTATTTCTTTTTTGTGAAAGAAATCGGAAGAGGTTCTGAACAAGTGGGTGGAGGGGAGGACGTCTCTACTTTCTACTTTGTTCCTTTACAGAAATTCAAGAGAAGTTTCTAAGCATGTTCACATATTACTTCTATTTAAATAAAAGGTCAGTAATGATGATCTGAGTGGGGGTAGAAACCATTTTCTTTTTCTTATTTTATTTCTCTGAATTAAAGAAAGACTAAGACATATTACATATTATTTTTTTAAAAAACCACTGAGCTGCATTGCTGATGACCTTGCCAGTGGGTCACCTGCCCTCCCAGCGGGGTGCCATGTGACGCTGAGTGGATCCATACACTTCTCCCTCATTTCTGGGGTTTGGACTCAGGTACCGTGGACCCAGCAACACTGGCATGACCACTCTCAGGGGAGAAGGGGGAACCAGGAGGGGTACTGTGTATTGGGGAAGGGGGGTTTTGGGGACCCCAGATGACCTTGGGGTTCTCTGGGAAAGCCAAGGCTTGGGGAAGATGAGTGCAGAAGGCAGGATGTGGTGGGGGAGGTGGGGACCCCAATTCTGAAACAAGGTGTGGCCAAGCGGATGGAAAGAGGAGGAGGGAAGCCAGAGATAGTCCCCCGAGAAAAGTGGCAGGTATCGCAGGAGAAGGGAGAACGGTGACCCTAATTCCAGGAGTTCTGCCCGAAGAGTCTGGCCCGAGGCCTTTCAAAGCCAGTCTGCCACAGCTCAAGGCCATGTAGTCAGGTCAGTAACGCCCCCTCGCCCCTTCACCCTGTTATCTGCCTTGGCTCTGGTCCAGTCCCCCATTACCCGGTGTGCTGCAAAATAATAGCTAAGTAACTGGGCCCCCTAAATGAATATGCATTTCATCAGCACAGCTAAAATAGCTCCCTGAGAACTGTCTTTCCTCCTCACGTGTACAGAGCTGGAGAGAAGGGCTGGCAATTATGTGTGTGTCGCAAGCCGTCCCAGCCCAGCGGGGGGCTTCGCGCCTTCATGTAAATTATACCAATCAGCAGCAGAGGGAAAAACTCCCACAAGGATATAAGCAGCGATGCTTTCTTCTAACTGGTGCACACAAGTACTAGGTCACGGCAAACAGAGTGCGTGGGGTGGCATCGTGAGTGCCTGGCTCCAGCTCAGCCATCCTCACGCACGCACGCGATCAACTCGATGGGTTCGGAGGAGACGTGACCTATCGCAGAGTTTACGGGTCTGCAGAAGACAAATGCATTTGGAATTTTCCCGGGAGGAACGGAGATACGATGGCAGTGCAGCTGGAACACAAGCCGTGATGCAAATATCAGCCCTTCATTCTCTCCGTGGGTCCCTCCCTTTCAGAAGGGGACACTTTGAGGGCCAGTGCAGTTTCCCAGGGGTCACCTCTGACACTCCTTCATGTCCTGCCAGGCCTGGCCAACATGCTCGCCAAGGGAAGATCTGCCAGAAATGAATGAAGTCCTTGCAGGTCCCAGAGCCTGGACCTCAGAGGAGGGGCTGAGACCAGAGGAGAGAAGCCAGCGGCTCATCCAGACAGGGTCCTCGGTCTGAGAGGGCACCTGGGCACCTGGACACAGCCACGGGGCTCCTGCTGCCGTGCCAACCTCAGAAAATTCCAGTGGGTCCCCAGCTGCTCTTTCTTGTTCTTTGTGAGCAACCCCGTGGCCAGGATGGGGAAGAAAGCGATGCAGGAGATTACAAGGGCACAATGCTAAGTTGTGTCATGAGTTAGGGTGACATGCGAGGTCACCGGGGATGAAGGCATGCAGAGGAGATGCCCAGAGAGCCAGTCTGCACCTCGGTCCCGAGAGACGCCACAGGGGTCAGAAACACTCCCAGGCCCACGCAGGACGAAAGCAACTCCCCACACTTGTCATTCAGACCTGGGGGAATGGAGGGCAGCTCACCTGACTGAAGGCAGAGATGGAGAGGAGGGCGGGGAGGGCAGCGGGCCCCTGGCTCTCAGGGGGGGCAGGCAACCTGGAAGTCTGAGGCTCAGGCCAGGCGTCAGGCAAGCACACAGCCTCCCCGCATCACTTACAGAAACAAGTGCAGGTGGCAGAGACGGGATTGGGGACAAGCACAAATGACCCCTGCAAGCCCAGACTCGGCAAAGGGTGCAGGGGGAACCAGAGGGCAGCCTGTGGCAGGAGTGTCCAGCCGGCTGAGGCTGTGGCCACAAAGTGTGGTCTGTCAGGAGAGCCGCTGCCCTGTGGGTAAACTGAGGTGACAGCGATTCCCTGAGTTTCCTCCAGACTCTGTCAGACTCCAGCCTGGTTCCCACTGGCCTGGGGACAGATTTCGGGATTCCACCAATGGGCTCGCCAATCGCAAGGAGCCAAGAGGTCATTTCTGGCTCAAGCTGACAGCATGGTCTCCGCCTGGGGCAGGCAGCTCCTTTTTATAACCGTCTCTGTGTCTGGTTGGTAAAAACATGGCCTCCATTGTTACAGGAATCAACACCTCACAGGAAAAGGAACATAGATTTGGTGTTTAAGGAAGTGGAAAATAGAATTTTCCATTCTTTTTTCGTAAGAATCTCAGCTGAACTCGGCTGTCAGAATCACTGCCTTTGAATTTAGAAAATCGGGGAGCAACGGAGAGCAGTTTAATCTTGTTGTGCACTTTACCCCCTGTGAATGTTGGGGGAAATATTATCAGGCAAATAATAATGAAAGCTGATACAAATGGTGAGTGGATTTGTAGGTTGGGAAAGGTGGCCACACCTCCCGAAATAATGTCCCCTCTCCTCTGGTCTCCTTCCTCCCAAGGCTGCTGTGGGAACGGACCAGCTTCCAGGTCACAGCTCAGGGCCCCCAACTGCCCTTTCGTGGGAACTTTGCTTCTGAATGAAGCTGGTGTGCAAATCCGTTTGGGGGCATTGCACAGAGGAGCTATCTGGAGAGTCCCCACTTTGCTCCCAGAATTGGAGGTGCCTGAGTTTCCCTGGGTTTCAGGCGACTTTAAGCAACTCTGCCAAGGCCGAGTGAAATTGCTTCCTTAAACCTTCTTTTGTAAATGAGAGTAGCGGAGGGTTTTGTAAATAAGCACGGTACGAGGCGGCCGGGAGAACCAAGGACAGATGGCCGGACCCCAGCTCAGACCTCCAGTGTCCGGGCGTGGCTTGCCCTCGATAACCCAGGACTACGTTGCAAAGCTTTAGCATCAGAAAACCAGTGTCCTTCAGTTTATTCTCATTCTAGCTTGGAATTCCACCGGGCTTGGCCTCCAGGGCGGAGAACATAATCTCCAAACTTTTATGAGGTCACCAGGTCCCATTGCTGAAAAGATGGATTCTAGTGAAGCAGGTTTTCTACTGGAGGGGTGGTGGTAGTGGTGTGGGTTCCTGAGGACCAAGGGGTTTAATTTCAGAGGGTTCATCCTTCAGAGATCTGAGAGAGAGGCTATGCTTCCCTGTGGACAAATGTGGTCACAAGTACAGAAGTTGCTGGAATTACCACAGAGGCCATTAGTGGGGCTGCACAAACACTTCTTGGTCACAAAGCATGGTGCTCACGACGAGGCCACTGGGGGAGGGGTGACCCCACTGTTGCCTCTCCTTGGTGGCTGTGTCAGCCCTGGAGTCATGGTGTTCAGCGTAGAAGGATGTGGCAGGCCACGCAGCATAAGCCTTTCTGCCCCAAACCCTCCCAGTCCCCCAGTCACGTGCTCTGTCCATTTAACACGTTCCAGGGAACGAAAGTGCACTTAGGGCTCAGAATTTCCTGGCATCCTATGCAGTGAGTCCGGGGGCCTTGAGCTGCTGCAAAACCAGGTAGGGCCCCCTTGGTTCATGGATGGGTAGAAATTCAGTTTTAGGAGCCATCTCTCGCTGTCCACGCCTGTGCTAACACACACCAGATGCCGTGTGCATTACAAACTGGGCAAGGCCAGGGCAGGGGCACGTGGGACACCTGCCGTGAGGCACAAAGGAGCACCAGCCTTCACTGGGGCGAGCGGGGGGCGGCTTGATGGGAAGAGACGACACAGTGTCGATGTTGCCCCACTCACCCGGGGTCCCGGGGGTGAGAACATGTTCCCCTCAAAACGTACGCTGGGTGGCCTGTGTCTGGCAGTGAGGACATGCAGAGGCGACCTTACTGAATGCTCTTCGTCCCAGCGTGGAAACTATTGGAGGGCTGGGACATTCAGGATGAGAGATTTACGATGGTCCCAATTACAAACACTCCTGCGTCTTAAATACGTGTTTCGCAGATGTATTCCTGTAACAGGCTCATTTTCATATCACCGCAAAGCAGGTTTAACTGCACGCTGTAAGCGAGCTCTCGGAATGGGAGCTTTGCCATTCATCTTGTGCACCGTGGGTTTCCTGCAAGTTATTTGGGGAGCCTCCAGCACACACATGCGTGTGAGAAGTACGGCGTGCACACACGCCGGCAGAAGGCAGCAGAAACCAGAGAAAACGGCCGCAAGGATGCGACTTGCAGGGCCGATCTGCCAGCCTGGATCCCGGGGTGGGTCCCAAGGATTGCTCTGAAGGCCTGGGCCCCAGTCCTGTCCCTATGTCCGAGCTGTGTGACGGGGACACGTTACACATAGTCTCTGTGCCTCACTTTGCTTGTCTACAAAATGAGGGTGACGGTGTGAGGATGAGATGAGCTAGTTCCTGGGCCATTCTCGGGGTGCCAGTCCTCTGTCCGCTTAGGAGGTGAGCATTTACTGTCCCTGTTTACAGACGAGGTACTGGACCCTGAAGGGAGGCAGGTGGTCCACCGTCACACAGCTGGGAGGTGACTGGAACCCAGGGCTTGAGCTCCCAGGGTGGGCTCTTCTGGGCAGGTCGCCCTGGCTGGGTGCAGCCCTGCGAGGTACACCTGTCCCCCTTCCTCCGCTGGGTCCGTGGAGGCTCTGTGTTCTGCCTTTCTAGCCCAGCTGGCACACAAGCTCCTGTCTGAGCCTGGAGCTGTGGTCTGCATGCCGGAATGTAGGTGGCTTTGGAGCCTCACGAGCACCCCCAATGCACCAGCTGGGGGCCTGGGTGGGGGAGACACCCCAGCAGCCACACCTCCCTGCAGGATGCCACAGGGGCTGTGATGGAGGTGTCATCGGAGAGGGCAGTCAGCAGGCTGTGGGGTCCCCAGGCAGCCAGGGAGCAGCTCCCTGGAGAAGAGAGAGTCTCACCACTGTCCAGGTGGAGGAAATGAACTGTGCAGAAGCTGGTAGGGGCCCGGCCATTGTGGCTGTAGTGGCATCGAGTCTGAGGCCCCAGGTAGGCTGCACCTGTGGCCCCTTGCGCCGTGCCCTGTGCCCTGGGGCGAGGCCACTGAGCCCTCTCTGTGCAGTGTTCACACTAGAGCTTTGGAAGCGCATAGGCGTGGCCTTCCACCTGTGTGACCTCGGGCAGGTGGCTCAGCCTCTCTGATGCTCAGTTTCCTCATCTGTGACGCTCACTCTGTCGGACCCGGGGAGCCGGGGGCCAGGTGAGAGGCAGAGACGAGGCCCAGTGCTTCGCACCCGAGTGGCCGGACAACAGGGCGGTTACCTACAACAGCGTCCTCGGCCGGAACAGGAGCCGCGAGGACCCTGAGGCCCGGCTGGGCGCGTGGGTGAGTCCTGGCTCATTAGCGGGCGCTGGCGGGAGCTTGGAGCACATTTTAAATACTCCCCATGCACTCTGTTTACACTGTTAATTCTCAGAACTGAAGGGTTTGCCCAGGATGTCAGAGATTCCGTTTGGAATCTAAGGCAGGAAAATTGAAGACCTCTGTGTGCGTGTGAGAAGGGAGGCGGCCGCACGTGAGGTTTACTGGGTCTCCAGTGTGAGCGTGGCGGCCTGCCACCCCAGGAGCCCAGGTACCGGCCGCTCGGGCGGCCCTGCCACCCCAGGAGCCCAGGTACCGGCCGCTCGGGCGGCCCTGCCACCCCAGGAGCCCAGGTACCGGCCGCTCGGGCGGCCTGCCACCCCAGGAGCCCAGGTACCGGCCGCTCGGGCGGCCTGCCACCCCAGGAGCCCAGGTACCAGCCGCTCGGGCGGCCTGCCACCCCAGGAGCCCAGGTACCGGCCGCTCGGGCGGCCTGCCACCCCAGGAGCCCAGGTACCGGCCGCTCGGGCGGCCCTGCCACCCCAGGAGCCCAGGTACCAGCCGCTCGGGCGGCCTGCCACCCCAGGAGCCCAGGTACCGGCCGCTCGGGCGGCCCTGCCACCCCAGGAGCCCAGGTACCGGCCGCTCGGGCGGCCCTGCCTGTTCCCAGGCGGCTGCCGTCTTTCCTGACCTGGGCGTGCAGCTGACCTGCTCGAAGAGGCCTCTCTGTTGTGAGTTCTGGGGAGCCGGGCAGCTGCTTAGAAACGAATCGCTCCCCTAACACAGCTGGGGTACAGCAGCAGGGAGGGGGAGGAGGCTGTGTGCATTTTGCACAAAAGTAAACCCTGGGAAACGCTCAGGCCTGAGTCCTGCTGCCCTCAGCTCACCCACAGGCCTGGTCGGGAACGAGACATCTTCTGTGTAAACGCGTGAGTGTCTGCTGGCCGGTGACCGAATCATACGCCATGGCCGGGAGTGTGTTCATCAAATGTCAAAGTCATGTGTGGGACAGTTTGACTTAAAATACAGGCCATGTGGGGTAGAAGAAATCCTCTCCGGAGGTTAGAGACGCATCAGAGAAAGGTGGACACCCATGCAGCCGGTGCCCGGCCCAGACCTGCTTCATTGGGCAGCGGCCCCTCTGCAGCTGCTCCGGCTCACAGCTGTAACCCGTCTTTGGAAAGCTGCCCATGGCCAACGGGGACCCCACCAGGCGGCCTGGCCATGACTGCTGCAGGAATGCCCTGGGGGGGGGGCAGGGCTGAGGGACACGTCCCCTGCCCGTCCTGCTCCCCATTACATGTACCCAATCCCAGTCGGAGTTCTGCTACCAGGGAACCAGAGCGAGCGGAGGCAGCCACCCCTGAGAGCAGGTAAACTGAGGCACCATGAAAGGCCAGTGAGGCCCCCAGTGGGGAGACTGCCCAAAATGCCAAGGGGGAGTGGATGGCAAAGCCCCCGGGGCTTTAAATACAAGCCCCAGTGGAAAGTCTTCAGGCTGCACACGTCCAGGCCGTGTCCTTCCGTGGGCACTGCTGGGCTCACACAGCAATGCTGGCAGGGCTGGGCCACCAGGAACCCGGGACCCCGTAGACGGTGCAGCAGCCATTTGCAATTTGTTTTCCATTTTCAACGAGCTGCTGGTGTTGGCTTTGCTGATCGCTGCAGGGAGGGCTTCCTTTCCTCATCACAAACACGCAGGAGCTGAACATTGATTGGCTTTTCCTTGCTTCAGGTCGGCAAGGGTTTGATCTTCATTACAGGCAAGTACGCTGATCAGTGCTGTCCCTTCTGGGTGTGTCTGTGCGAGCCAAGCACGGGCGTTTAGCTCACAGCCCCGATGGAGGCAGCCCTGCGAGGCCGCGGTGGGATCCGCGTCTCAGCAAAACTCGTCTCGTAAGCCTGAGGCGTTTGGATCTTTCCTCCAGCAATTTCCACGTCCACCTGCATCACACCCTCAGCAGAGACTCATTTCTCTTCTCCCTGAGAGTTTGGGGATGTCTGTGGTTTCTGAAAACGTGATTTCTGTTGTGTTCTTCCAGAACGCGTGCCTGATAGCACATGGCTGCTAGTTCTGCAGGGTGAGGCGGGGAGCTCATCTGGTGGATGCCTTTCTAGGGCCTGTTACACAGGCGGCGTGGTTTGCAGTGCAGGATAATGTCAGGACACACAGCCCCGGGCGAGCCCAGCCAACAAACGGCACAGGCCACACACTCGCGAGGGCTCCTGCTGGACAAGCTGGTGGATAGCTGCGGTTCTGCTGGGAAGCTGTGAGACCCAGGCCTGACCAGGCGTCTGGAGGTCGGTGGTTCTCGGGGACGGTGGCCCCCGCGTGGTTCTGCCCAGGCTGGCAAAGCTGCCTTGGAAAGCTGACTCTGTGATTATTTCAGAGTCAGAAACGTCACAGCCTTTGGGGTCGCCCTTGGTTGGTCAGGGATCTGGGGACAGGGGGAGAAGCGGGGGAGGGGAGCAGAGGTAGGGACACGCAGACTCTGATCCCCAGTGGGTGTGACTCACTTTTCATGATTCCTGATGAAATCCGCCACTGAGTGAACGGAGGGGTCAAAACTTGGGCCTAAGGAAACCAGGCCCGGCACGCGCCCAGCTTGGGTTTGGTTTTCTTGGGGACATTATAAAACATTCTTTATTAAATTTCCATTTGATTACAGTCTCAGTTAGTGGGATTGTGGCATGTCACTTAATTGTCTCCATTTAAAAAATAGGTTTTGAGTGACAGTAGGAACATGACACGACACTGTCACTACAATTCAGTCATGATGGAGTGTGTCCCAGAGCTTCTGTAAGTGACACGGAGAGCCTTGAGTCTGACTCAGCATTTCCCACCCGAGACAAATTCCTTTAAAATAAGAGTGGGGGTTTTAGATTTTGTTTTGAGGTTAGCTAGCTTTGCCTAGCAACGCTTCTTTTTTTTATTGAGGTAAAACCCCCCATACACCATTAAATTCCCATCTCTACCATTTTTCTCTGTATAGTCCAGCAGTGTTAGGTGTATTTCCACTGTTGTACAACCGACTTCTAGAACTTTTTCTTCTTGCAAAACAGAAAGTCTATCCCTCACTAAACTCTAATTACCACCTCTCCCTCCCACCCATGGCCGGGGGCAGCTTTTGCTGGAAAGAGTCTCAGTAACCTGTCTCCACGGAAAACCAGTAGGATACACAGTGAACAAGCAACAACGAGAACAACAGTAACAATAACCGCTACACCACAACCCCTCCCCCCGCTGCCCCAGGATGCCCAACTCCTGGTCCCGTATCCACGCCGACTGCCCTCCCTTCTTCCCTGGGTCGGCCAGTGTCCTGCTGCCGGGGAACCATTAGTGTGACTGGCCTTGCCCGTCCTCTCACGTTTCCACCTCTGTCTGGAGGGCCAGTCCGGGCCCCTGCTGGAGGACGTGTAGCTCACGGCTCAGCCCAACCCCGGCCAGGCCCCCAGGCATGAGCAAGAAAGCGGGGTCTGTGCGGCGGCCCGGCACGCAGGAGACTGCAGACACAGATGCAGCCATCTTGCAAAACAAGGCCCAGTCATCTCTGTCCCGACAAAAACCTCTAGCACCTCCTTGCCTGTGTTTCAAAGTTCCCAGGTATCTCGTCATCCTTTTTATTTATTTATAAATTTTATTGGGGATATTGGGGAACAGTGTGCTTCTCCAGGGCCCGTCAGCTCCAAGTCGTTCTTCTTCAATCTAGTTGTGGAGGGCGCAGCTCAGCTCCAAGTCCAGTCACCGTTTTCAATCTTTAGTTGCAGAGGCACAGCCCACAATCCCATGCGGGAATTGAACTGGCAACCTTGTTGCTGAGAGCTCGAGCTCTACGAACTGAGCCATCCGGCCGCCCCTCTGGAAGCTCAGCGGCAGCTCGTTGTCTTCAATCTAGTTGTGGAGGGCGCAGCTCACTGGCCCATGTGGGAATCGAACCAGCAACCCTGTTGTTCAGAGCCTGTGCTCTAACCACTGGACCATCCTCTTGGTGCAAAACATTTTCCCAGTCGGTTTGTCCCATCACATCCTCTGCTCCGGCAAAGTCATAATTCCTCAGCTTGTCTATTCTCTTGCGTCTGTTTATTTTCCTGAATGCTATTTGGTCAATACGCCATGGCTGTTTCACATGTATTATCACAGCACGCAAGTCCTACCCTCTCAGACACCAGCAAATGCTAAACCTCAGACGGGGATGAGAGACTGTGGACTCCCCAGCTGGGAGGAGAGGGAGCAGATGGGGCAGGGAGATTTCAGGCCCCCGTGGACTGAGCTTGAATAGCTTGGACTCGGACACCTTAGGACAGCCTGTCATTAGCTGCTAAGAGCAAAGCCCACAGCCCAGGCTGTCTAACACCCCACCCAAGACACTGCTGGGCAGAGCGGGGCTGGACCTCCTTGTGGTTCTGGAATATGCAGCTGTGGCTTTGACAACACCCACTCTTTCTTCCAACAGCACTCGCTTTCTTCCCCAAGGCAGCTTCTGGTCACAGCTGCTGCTTGGCCTGGATGATCCCACCAGACGCCTCCTCCCAGCAGCACTGTTGGGCTCGGCCAGTGGGTTCCTGCAGATTGGGACGCCCTGCTCAGGACTGTCCTGCTTCTGAGCTCTGGCGCCCTGCAGCTCAAACCCGACACACCTGCCTCCAGGAGACAGGCGGGCAGTTCCTACAAGGAGAAGTTAGGGATGTTGGGCAAGCAAAGTCTGGGGGCTCCAGGCAGGAAGGGGCACCAGGCACTTTCAGGAAGAGAAGAGAGAGCTGCCCCCTGGCGGGAACTGATCTCTAGGCCATCAGGAGCCTTCGCTGGAGGCAGCTGGCAGGTGGCGATGCTGGAGGGCAGCACCAGAGGGTGGGGTGAGGGGAGGCGAGAGTGTGGGCGGTGACCCTGCAGGGGAAGGTCACTGTGCCTGCTCAGGGCAGAAGGACCAGAGGGACGGTGCATGGGACGCGTGCCCACAGCTGGCCTCCAGCGGGCGCTCCATGCAATGCCACTTTACCGTTCTGTCCTAGGCATGGCCTTTTGGGTGATTCTCAGACCACGCGAACGGCAGGCTGGCGGTGCTTTTCCCACCTGAACGAGGTCTCCCAGCTGACTGTTTCCTATGGTCCCCCCTTACAAAAACAAACCCTTCCGAACATGTGCCTCCTTTGTCAGGATAACTCACAAGTTTGGCAACTTCCCTGACAAGAGACGAACGTGCACAAGAAAAAGTTTAGCTCATTTATACAGTTGACCCTTGAACAACATGGGTTTAAACTGTCCGGGTCCACTTCTATGCGGACTTTAAAAAAAAATAAATACATAGAGTACTGTAAATGTATTTTCTCTTGTGATTTTCTTAATAACATTTCTTTTTTCTAGCTTATTGTAAGAATACGGCTTGTAATACAAATAACAAAAAATGTGTTAATCGACCTTTTACTTTATATACTAGGCTATTAGTAGTTAAACGGGGGAGTCAAAAATTATACACGGATTTTTGACTATGGGGTGTCGGTGCCCCTAAGTCCGTGTTCAAGGGTCGTCTGTAATCCCACTAACTCTGCTGCCTGTTCTGTGCCTCCTGAGGACACGGGACAAACAGCGAGACCAGCATCCTGCATGGTGACTTGTGGCCACTGATCTTATCCCACGCGGCCCTTCTCCTCCGGGGGAGGGGTTTTTCAGCTTTGAGCCTTCTACACCTGCAGAACCCCTGGAAATGGAAGCTTTTCTCGTAACAGATTTTCACTTGGGCAGTTTAATAATAGAGGTTTGATAGGAGGCTGGGAAATACATGATTGAAGCTTTCTTTCAGATGGCCCTCCTTTGCTGACAAAGCCAGGAGCTGGCATGTCCCCACCAGGACCACGGTGGATACACTGAAACAGTGTCCCCAGAGGGTGCCCACATGCAATGGTCGGCAGCGGAGCCAGCCCGGAGGTGCCCTGGCCCCAGCAGAACCGAGTTCCCGACATGGATGGCCTCCGTCAGCAGGAAGATAAGCTCAGAGCAGCGGAGATTTGGGTTCTAATTCCCCAGCCAAAGCTACCCTAACATGGAATCAAGTCACCGTTTCATATTTACAAATAAAGTTGAATAGGCGAACGAAAAATCTCATTTGGGAACCAAACCTCAATTTAAATACTGCTGCTCCTGGAATTAGGGAACTTTAAACTTTGAAATAGCCAGCCTGGGGAAATTGGTTTGGACAGGCTTTGGCTGCGTGACTTTGTGGCCCCATCAATTGCTGGCGTGGATGGGCCGCCACGAGTGTGCCAAGTACTAGCGAGCTCCTCGCTGACCCAAAAGCATCCAGTAGCTGGAGCCGGTCCAGGGCCACCCAGAGGGGACCCACAGCACTGCATCAACACAGGGACCAGGCAGGACGAGTGGCCAGCATTGCTCTCATTCAGAGGTGCCAGACCAGCCCCAAAAGCCAATAGCAACTGACCCATGGTGGGGTCCTGTGTTACAGGGGAAACTGAGGCACAGGGAGGCAAAGCTTCTAGCCTAGAGATACAACCAGAAAGTGCCAGAGCTAGATCCGATCCCTGAGTCCCCATCGTCCTGACCGGGGCTTTGTGCCCTCAGGCCTGGCTGACCCCAAAAAGAGCGTTTGCGTGGGGTCAGCCCCAGACCTGACCTCCAGGCTAAGCTGTGGTTGCCTGCGTAACAGCTCAGTGTCCTGTGAAGAGCAGGGCGCTCATTTGAGAGGGGTCTTTTCAGGACTTTCCTCCCCACCTGGTAGAAAAATGTCCCTGGGCCACTGCTGCTCCCTCGCCACAGGTGAACCCACCCCTGGTGGCTCAAGACAACCCAGAAAAAGCTCTTGGATCTGCCATGGTCCCGCCCACACTCTCAGGCACTGGTGCCGTGCGGCGTTCCAGAAGGAAGCCCCGTGCTGTCAGCGGGGCCATGCTGTGGCATCCGTGCTACTCACAGGCTCAGGCCCCACGTCTGGGGGCTCCAAAGCACTGTCGGGGGCGCTGGCTGCAGGCAGTGGCTCAGCCTCGATAGGGCTTCAAAGGGGCCAAGCTGGTGGGTTGGGGATCTCGCTGCTGAGAAAGAATGGCAGATAACAGGCCAGCACCCAGATGCCCCCCACACCGCTGGTCACTGCAGAGGAGCGGGTCGCAGGGATGGAGCAAGTGTCATTAAGGAAAGGTCAGGCTGTTCGGGGCTGCGCAGAGCGTGAGCCATGAGGTGTGGGGCTCTCCTGCCTGCCAGACCCAGCAGAGGGGTCTACGCAGAGCAGCAGGGAACGTGCACTGGGCTGTGACAGGGACCACTGACCACTCCAGGACGGAGCTGCTGGAGGGAGACAGCAGTGAGGGACCCAGGACGGAGCAGGGGACCCCTCTGGCCAAGCCAACAAGCACATCTGCACAAAGCCCAGCAGCCTTCCTCCCGGGACTCCCAGGCGAGTGTCCATATGCCTCCCCCCAGACCCACAGAGGGCCACACACCCAACTGCAGACTTGGGATGGGGCTGCCGGCTACAGGCACCAGCGGTGAGGTCGGCGGGAGGGTGCGCTCCGCGAGGCAGAATCCTACGGGTCTGCAGGGTTTGACTCCAACACATACAGCCCGCTCGAATTCTCCCGATATTCACGGGAATACTTAAAATAATCCTCACATTCTGAAACACATTTAACCTCCCCGCCCCCTGGGGTGTTCCAGTCAGGTGTCAATAAACCCCACACTTAACACCAGCCAGACACACGGACCTGCCTCTGTAGAGTTCCGGATTTGTAGCTATTTAAATGTAATTTCCTGATAGAGGTAATAAGACAGTTATTTAGTTTATTTAAGCTATTCAAATATTATCTGATTATTTAGAAACATTTACCAGGGCTAATTGTAAGTAACAGTTGATCAGAAATGTAGCAGTTATAAAATTAATTCTCAGTAACCACAGCTCTGACAAGAGCTGGTATGTATTTAACATACATTAAAAGCCTTTTAAATTTGCATTAAGAGGGCTAAGAGCTCAGTGAGCTCTCAGGGGAGCTTTGATTTCCATGAAGTAGCTGTCACCCCTGGGTTTCCTTCCGAATGACACAGGGTCAGCAGGCCTAATTTTTATTGGCTCTCAGCTTTGTAAGGAAGCGTGGACATCAGTCAGTGACTGGCAGAGCGGGGCCAGCGATGGTGGGTGTGGACAAGATGAGGACCTCCGCCCATCCCCTGACCCAGCGCGGCTGCCTGTGCTGGGTGAGGGGTGCTGGAGCCCATGCCCCTCGGGAAACTGAGGCAGGGAGGGGACCCCCACACCGGCTGTGCAGGGTGGGCTCGAGGCAGGACCACAGCCCATCGCCCCTGATGTCCCTGCTGCTTGCTTCCCTGAGGTTGGGATGAGGGCTCAGGACAAGCGTGACACAGATGTGCCCTGCGGAGCCCAGCTCCTGGCTGCCATGTGTAGACGGCTAAGCGGGTCCTGGCTGCTGGCTCAGGAGCAGCTCTGCTTGAGCTCAAATCCCACAGGTGACATTTACTAACCATTCAACCTGGGTGCACAGAGTGACCAGGGACGTGCCTGGCCAGGGCTGCCCTGAGAATTGGCGTGGAAGCCTTGGCCTGGTCTGGCTCGGGAAGAACTGCTGGGCCCACTGTGGCGGCCACTCTGGGAGCGAGCGGATGAGACGCCATGCTCACCGTGGATGCCACTGTCCCCTTCCCGCCTCCTGCTGCGTATGCCGTCTCCGTCCGGATGGGTGGGGAGACTGAGACCCAGAATGGCCCAGGCGGCTGCCGCACCGGGTCCCAGGGTCGCCCCACCCCCAGGGCTGTGCTTTTCCAGTCAGGTTTTCTTTAGCAAAACCCAGGACAGCAAACACCACCCGTGTGGGTCTCTGAAGTCACACCTGCCACACAGGAGGCTCGTGTCCTGTGCCCACACCCTCTACCCGAGGCTTGTTAACGACGTGGGTTGCCCTACCCTTCCGGGACCTTCTCATAGAACCCTGGCTCTGAGAGGCCTGGACGGGCATTTATCAGCCCCCCAGGGGTGTGTATGCATTTCATACAATCATAGGTTCACAAAAGCCAGAGCTTCACTTGATTAGACAGCGCTTGGCCGTAAGACAAATGTCAACCTTTTCGCTGTGCTGGTTTGGCCCCTTCCTGCTCATCTCCCACCTGGGGCTCAGCCACGATCCACAGGGTGAACAGAATGACAGATGTGAACCCTTCTAGGGCAATGACATTAGCGTCCCTTCACTACACAGCAGAGAGGGTCCCCTGTGGCTCCTGCACTGATTGGCCTTCTGGCCGCCAGGTCACGGTTGTGACTGAGCCCCTCTGGGCAGTGGCCTGGGGCCTCCCTTCTCCTGTGTATCCAGGAGGGGACATCGCATGCAATTGTTGAGCTGAGCACCATATGCTGTTCTCATGGTGAGGCAGAACAGGCGTGCGGCTTGGCGCTGTCGGGAAAGCAGTGTGAAACTTACATGCTTTCTCGATGAAGTGGAAGGTCTTACACTTCAGCATAAGTCTCTGCAAACGCATTCTGCTTGGCAGTTCTATTTCTTCCCGTCCGCCTCTCCTTCTCACGCCCTGGTTTGAGGCGAGGCCCCCTGAGAGGCCCAGAGACCCAGACCGGTGACTAAAGTGGTGTTCTCAAGGCTGGCCCCACCGGGTTTGACCTCTTGGAGGAATAACGGATCCCACCCATCTTCCTTTTGGTCCTTCCTTCCCCAGCAGGGGGTCTGTGGGGCCAGAAAGACAAGTGTCCAGCAAAAGCCGTGTGGGCCACCAAGTGGGTCTCGTCCAATGGCCAGGGGAGAGTGGCTCTGAGCTTTGGGGGCAAGGGCGGCTGGACATCCCACTCTGCTGTTTCCTGCTGTGTGACCTTGGACGAGTCACTCAACCTCTCTCAGTCCCTGCCTGTGGGAGTAAACCAGTTTTGCTCCTGACTGTACAGGCTGAGCATTGTACTGTAACAGTGTTCCCTGGGGCAAAGTGCAAATCCAGGTGCGTGTGTGTGCGTGTGTACGTGTGTTTGTACATGTGTGTATGTGTGTGCCTGTGTGTGTGCACGCACAGCACAGCTGGGCTTTGCTGGCCATGGAAAGGCCCGAGCTTGGAGTCAGGCAGAGCAGATGGGGCCACGCTCAGTAGAGCTGGTGGTGTCCCATCCTGGGGGCAGCCACCACTCACACCAACCAGCCAGGTCCACCTTGGGCCTTTTGCCTAATGGAGGGACAAGAGGGGGCCCAGCTGCTAGGTCATATCAGGCTGACGGCCGCTGGGGTGACAGGACATGCCCAGGACACTGCTTTGTCATTCCTTGGGAGCTGGGAGATACCAAACTAATAAAACAAGGCAGCCTCCAGGGGCTCCATGCTCTAGGTGCTGAGCGTGGCCTTGAGCCATGATGTGACAGGGATGTCCTGGTGACCATAGCTGCCCACTCAGAGCCTCGGGGCCTCCTGGACCCAGGGGATGTCTGGAGGCAGCTGGTGACGCCAGAGTCCAAGGGGTCAGTGGTCTGGGCCTGTCTGAATTCTCTTCTTCATGGGCTGAGCCAGGCTGGCTGCACAGAACCAGGCTGCACATCCTGGCTCAGCCCGTGAAGAAGAGAAAGTGTCAGGATGTAAAAGGAACCACATGAAGAAGAGAAACCACAGCAGTCTCTAGCTCGCTGAGTAAGCTCTCGAGGACAGGACGGGACCACGGCGACGTGCTGACCACTGCACCTCAGTGCTGGCCACAGGGTCACTGCTCAATAAACACGTCTTCAGTGACCAGGTAGGTCAGTGTTTTCTTCTGGCCCAAGATGGACTTTCCTCTAAAAAACTAAAATTCCCTCTATGGAGAAATCTAGAGGAACAAACACTTCTTTTGTTATCAGGCCACATTTTTGTTGCTGTTGATGATTTAGGAAAACAATCCAGCAGTGTCTGTTCTCTCTCCCAGGACCCTTGGGGCCAGCGTCACCATCAAGGGCTCGTAGTTACGCCACTTGGAACGGCTTTTCCCCTGGAGAACTGCCCACTGCTGTCAAAAACGTATCACTCTTATCCTCCGTTGGGAGCTTTCCAATGTTGAAAGGACTTTAAGGATGGCAGCTAATGACGCAGAGGGTGTGGCCTGTTGCATTTGTTCTCAACCTCAAAGGCCCTAAATGTTTAGAAAAAGTAGCAGGTGTGTTGCTGTGGGGGTTCAGGGTTCTGACGTACAGCCCTGCAGCCGCCAGGAGCAGGAAGGGTGCCGAGAGGCGGAGAGGACTCGAACGGCCAAACGGATGGATGGACAGATGGATGGGTGGACGAGTGGGTCGAGGGATAGATGGATGGGTAAGTGGATGGACAGGCAGACAGATGATGAATGTGTGGATGGGTGGGTGGGCAGATGAATGGATAAATGGATGGATGGATAAAAACCTGGTGGATGGATGGGTGAGGGATAGATGGGTGAGTAAATGGATGGGTGGACAGGTGGACAGATATTGGCCCAAAAGACTATGGATATACAATTCACCCCTGCCATCCTTTGCCAGCAATTTCAGAAGGAGCACTGTGAATTTGTGTCAGCCCTGTCCAAATCTGCATGTGAAGTTTGCAACCTAGGCCACCTTTGCATTCTAGGATTTTTAGTAGAAAGCCTAAAGCTTGATCTGGACACTTATTTCCTAAGACGAGGGCCCCAGCCTGGGCCCGTCCAAGTAGGCCACAGAGGATGGTCACACCTCCTTTCCCTTCCCCATCAGCTGTGCCTCCCAGAGGCGACAGGCCAGCTGAAAATGCTGTGCAGCGAGCCCTTGCCCAGCTCCAATGCGTCCTCTGCAACCTGGGATAGGCGATCATACACCACTGGATGAAGGAGCCTCACAGCACATCAGGATGGAGAGGGTGGTTTCTGCTGAAAACGCAATACACTGGCTGGTCCTCTCGGCCCTAATCTGACGTGTGTAGACCATTCCTGAAGCCGCGAGCTAAGGGAAGCGCCCCTGGCCTGTCCTTGCGAGGCCCACTGGCAGAGCTGATCTGCAGGCGGTCAGGGCTGCCGGCCCCTCTGTCCTGGGCCTGGAGGCCCCACCTCCTCCGAGATGCTGCTTAGTTGTCTCTTAATTTTTCTTTTACCAGACACGGAGGCTCCATGGCTTTTCTTGTTTTCATTGCCTCACATTTTCGGAAAATGAAATCAGCTTCTCAACTTAAATAAACATTACAGCTCACGAAGCCCCAAAGCCCAAATCAAACACGTAAGTCAATTGCAAAGCAGAACAACTACAGGCAGAAGCGAGTGCGTCTCAGAGTCTAATTAAATCCAGGGCCAGCAGCACGCCGAGGCCTCTTCCTGATGATGGGTAGAGAGGTCCCTGAGTCTGGCCAGAGAGGCCGAGACCCGGCCCTATCAGACGGGACTTTCAGCCAGAAGCAAACACAGCAGAGCCACGGGCCACAAGCTGGCCGTCAACACGGTCTCTTTCTGCGGCATCAATTTCAAGAGTAACTTTGCAGACAGAAGCCAGACTGCTCCAGCCCCACCGGGGAGGCCGAAACCTCAGCCCGTTTCCCGTTGTCTTCCGTAGCTCAGGAGCAGTCTGACCTCCCAACAGCCCTCCCTCGACACCATCCCTTCTGACTGGCTTGGCTGTTGAGCTTGTATCTCCTGACCTTGTCTGAGTGAGTGCAAGTCGGTCTTTGAGCTGAGGGTTTTGTGGACGCAGACGTTCCCTAGCATTCTGAAGAAGAAGTCTTCAAAGTGAAATGTCTACAGTTTGGAAGAAATTAACAGGAAATGCCAAATATCATCAGAAACACACCCGGGTCTCCTGCAGGGTCCCAGTCAGAGGAATAAACAGCCCGGCTGGGGTGTCCTTGACCATCCCAGGGAGGCAGATGGCCTGCAGGTCTCCTCTTCCTCGGCTCCAGGAAGCCTTTGCTGGGGGCACCTCCTGACCCATCTCCCCCACCAGCGGGGACCTGGGAGATGAACCCTGGGAATCATGTTGACAAGCAGCCGTGGTCCTCGCTGTGAGTTCCCTTCCAAGACTAGAGGAATCTTTGAAGAACAGGCATTGTGGTTCCCCTACCTCAGTCCCTACCAGGCCTGCCCCCTGTCTGCCACCAACGCCCCCAGAGGTGTCATGCTCTGCAGCCTCTTCTGTACCCCACACATGCACAGCCAGTCAGTAGCTCCGTGGCCTCTGGGACAGGAGAGGGAGCCTCTCCTTCCTCGGGGTTCCCCACCCACCCCTGAAACAGCGCTGACTGACGGCGGAATGCTCTCTGCGCCCCGCCCCCCAGGCACCAGCCGCAACGTCAGCTTCAAGGAATCGCCCCGTTGGCCCGAGTTGTCCGTGTGGAGAGCAGGGTGGACCCTATGCCACCAAGAGAGCTTGTAGGGAGCTAGGGCTGGTCCGACCTCTGCACATCCCACCCAGAAGTACAGACCCACCAGGGACCCTCCGAAGCCACAGTGTCTTCATTTGAAGCCTAAACCACGTGCACCTGGGCTGCTGGCTGGCCTCGGCTCCCTGCATGGTATTCCCCCGGCAAGCCAGGTCACACCGTGTGACCTGTGTGGGCCAATGACGTGGTGTGGCGGTGATGTCATTTTCTGGTGGAAGCACTAATGGCTGGTGCACACCCCCCCTGCATACTGTCCCCTGCCCTGGCGATGGGGCGTTGATATGGGGGTGCTGCGAGGTGGAAGCTGCCTGGACCACGGGGCTGTGCCCGAAGGAGGAGGAAGGGGAGCTTACTAGCTCTCTGTAGGTTTGGGGGGGTGTTCTCCCCCTGCTGACAAACCGGATGTAAACGGTCCCCCGCTTCCTGAGGCGCTGGAATAAAATCCAGATGTCCTAAGAAGGCGCTCACGGCCCAAGACCCCTGCCCAGCTCTGCTCTACGCAGACTCTCGTGTGGTGCCGTGCGCCCGTGGGCACGTCTTCTTTCCCAGAAACGTGCTGGAAAACCACAAAAATCTACATTTCATGCATTTCTTTGTTTACATGTTGGGAACGAATTCACATTTGCGAAGAACTCGGTGTGGGTCCAACTAACGCATCTGTAAGTGGACCGGGTAGGGCTTCAGCTCGCCCTGCACAAGCCAGGCCTGGGGCTGGTTCACAGGGCGTTGGGTGGGGACACCCATCAGCATGGAACCCGGGGTATAGGAAGGAGTTTTCCTGGTAATTGTCCTGTGGGTGACTTACGGTAAAAGAAGATGACCCAGGACGTGCCGGCAGGGGACAGGCCTCACCCTTACCGTCACCCCCTCCCGTGATTACTGGGCACTGCTCCTTGAGTTTTGGAATATTCCCAGCCCAGATCAGCCTGACCCCCTGCCTGGACTGGACAGTGAGGCCCCACGGGACCGTCGGCTTGTGTCCACGCTGGCAGACGACATGTGGTCTGCAGATGGGAGGCCGTGGCCGCGGCAGAAGCTGACGTGGGGGACTCGTGGCGGGAGCCCCAGTGCGTGGCACCGCCCTCAGCAGGTGCTCAGAGATTGCGTCCCAAACACCCACCCACACGGGGCGCCGTGGTGGTTCAAGGACCAAATTAAATCTCTGAATATTAAATTAATGGTGGAAATCTAAAATGTTAATATATTCTAATTGAATATTCCCCAAGAAATTATCTGAGCATTGGCAGCATTTTGACTTTCCTTTCATTTCTTCAGGAACTTTCAGCTGTGTAAATAGAGCCATTAAAGCAATTCAAGAAAGGGAGCACTTTCCGCTCAGATGAGGGAACGGCAAACACAAAGGACCAGCACAGTTCTTTCACACGATTGATTAAATCGCAGAACCCCAGGCGGCAGAATCGTTAAACTGCCTTCCTGGTGTCCCTCTGGCTTCAGTGAGCACAGTACAGATTCCCTACCGGTCCCAAAGTGGCCTCTGACCACAGGGATGGGGATGGCTGGGCACAAGATCTTAAATGATGCCTGTGTGTTGGGGCTGTGCTGTCAGAACCCACAGCGGGGCAGGCAGTGCCTGACCCTTCCCTGGGACTGGGAAGGGGGCGAGCCCGCATTTCAGGTGGGGCAAGTGAAAGCGCCACCTGTCTCACAGTGGAAGGGGTCACGTGATTTTTATGAAAACGTTACTCCAGATAATTAAGAGCTTCCTCACAGAGAGATGCTTCCTTCTGTGGATGAGCTGATGACCCTGGGGACCTTTTCCTCAGCCATTCCTGAAGCAGCTCCTTCCAGCCCAGCTACCATTAAAACAGCAGACTGTATGGTGAAGCCAGAGGTGACATGTCCATGACCTCTTCAGATCCACTTGTGGGGGAGAAAACCCCAACACAGCAACCTCCTGGAGCACCCCTGTTCTCTTCTCCCCAGAGGCTTTCAGTCAGCTGTCCCTTTAGGGAAGGAAATCTGCTTCTTCATGACCCACTCACCCACCAGCGTGTCTGGCTTTGAAGATCACTAGAGAGGTCAGCATTGCAGCATCTGAAGCCTCTGCCTCCGAGAAAGCAGCCACACCCACCCAAGCCTCCTCCCAGGTGCCTCCTTGAAAAGGACGTATGCTGTACCTGGGGGAGGGCCCCATGCACTTGGCTGAGGTGCACAATCGAAGGGCAAGTCTCAGTTATACTGCACAGTGTTCATCAGACAATCCCATCCAACAGGCGGGATTGGTCTGGGGTGGGCTACAGTCCCGCCTCTTTCCAAGCAGGTCCTGTTATTGTCGTGCTTATTATATGTGTTACATTTTTGCTTTAAATAGTCATCTCTATTGTAGTAAGTTAAGGGAAAAATACAATCTTTTCTACTCACCCCCAAATGTGTCTTTTCCTGTGCTCTCAATCCCTTCCTGTAGATCTGAACTGCCAAGTGGTGTCATTTCTTTTTAGCCTAAAGAACACCCTTTACCACTTCCTGTAGGGCTGCTGGCAATGAATTCCCTCCGTTTCTCAGAGATGTCTTTATTTCACCTTCAGCTCTGAAGGATTATTTTTTTCTGGCTATAGAATTCTTGGCTGATAGTTTCTGTTCTCATTTAGCAGTTGGAAAATGTCATCCCATTGCCCAGCGGCCTCCATTATTTCTAAAGAGTAGCGGTCCTCATTCTCACTGTTGTCCTCTGTTTGTAATGCACCTTTCCCTCTGCTTCCAAGATTTTCTCTCTATTTTTAAAATTTCAACAGTTTGACTCTGATTAAGGTATGGCTTTCTTTGTATTTACCCTACTTGAGGTTCACTGAATTTCTTGAACCTGTGAGTTTGTTTCTCTACCAAATGTGAGGAAATTTCAGCCATTGTTTCTATGTAGTCATCTCTCTCCTCTCCCTCTGGGACTCCAGTGATACATGTTAGGCCATTTGACCTTGTCCCATGACCTTGTCCGTGTTTCAATCCTCTCCCCTACCATTCTTCAGGGTGGATAATTTTCAGTGATTTTTCTTCGAACGCACTGACACTTTCTTCTGCCTTCTACAATCCACTTGTAAGCCTATGTAGTAGGCTTTTCATTAGTTATTATACTTTCCAGTTTTACTATTTCCACTTGGTTATATTTTTAGGGTTTCCGTTTTTCTGCTATGTATTCATTCATTCTGACCATATTTTCCTTTAAGTCCTTGAGCATATTTATAAGAGGTATTTTAAAGACCTTGCTGATAATTCCAATATCTGGGTAGCCTCAGGGTTAGAGTCTATGAGAGTTTTTTCCTCTTAATTATGGGTCACTTTTTTGGGGCATGTCTAGTAATTTTTGATTGTATACTGATCATTGCAGATGAGATACTGTAGAGACTCTGGTTCTGTTATCTTCCTATGAAGGGTGTTGATTTCTGTCCTAGCAGGGAGCTAACTGGGCTGGATTGAAATATAAACCGTTTCCCATGTGGTAGGCAGCAGCTGAAACCTCTGCTCAGTACTTTCAAGCTTCTTGCTGTTGCTTTTCACTGGGTTTTCGGGGTCTCCCTTGTGCACGCACAGTTCAAGGAACAGCCACGGAGCTGGGCAGAGTTTCTGAGCAGACTTGGGAGCCTCTATCTATGGCCACATGTTTTATAAGATTTATCCTTTCACATTCCAGCTGCTTTGTCAGTCCCAAACCCCGTCTTCCAACTCTGACCAGAAAGACTGGTTTCTGCATGAGATCCAGCCACCCTTTGATGCAAGGACAAGGCGTGCTCTCGGAGGGAAAGCCACATAAAGACAGATCTCACCCAGTGCTGTTTTCTCTTCAAGGGCAGAGTCCCCAACAGTGTCTGCCTACTACTGACCACTCTCAAGTAACTGCAAGTAATTTTAAGTAAATTTCCCCCAGAGTGTATAGTTGCTGTTTTAGGGGTGACAGTGTGATACACTCTACCATTCCCAGAAGAACTTCCGATTCATTATTTCCACGTGTTGCGTAGCCAACCTAACACTCTTCATAACGATGATGAAAGGCTGCCCAGTAGAGGTGGGTATGGGGCTGTGTCATTCATTCATTTAAGAAGTACTTAGTGACATCTACTCTGTCCCCACTGTTGTGCTTGATAGGTGGGCTATCCCTCAAGGACTTTATGTTCAGTGGGGGAGACAGACCAATAATCACTGACAAAACAGTGTCAAAAACTCTGCCACAATGGCAGGCAACGGGGGTGCCATGCACCGTATGGGAAGGCCTGTTAGTCCTGAGAAGTGGGGCATTCTCAGGGGAGGCAGGAAGTAGCCAGGCTGGGTGGTGCCAGAACAGAGGGAAGAGCTTGCACACAGGACTCCAGGTAAGCAAGCGTGTGATAAGTCTGGAAGCTGCACATAGCCCAGTGTGGCTGCAGCATGGTGTGCCACGGGGGCAGAGCCAGATCATGGGATCTTGTGTGACATGCTAGGAGTTAGATTTTCTCTGGGGACAATGGGGAAACAATGGGAGGGGAACAACACACAGACATTGTGCTTTGACAGGTCATCTTGCTTCCGCGAGATGGTGAATAATGACCATGTCGGTCATTCAGGCATGAATGGGGACTTCTAGAGTACCAGAAATACATTCTTAGCTGGATTCAATGATAATTATACTGCTTGGTTACCCGGCAGACATTTTGTAGGATAACACTGAGTTAAAATTCAGCCAGCTCCATCACGTGTATGCCTATAGCTGATGAACATTTATGGAACATCTACCCTGGGCCCGACATGGGGTGACTCACTGAGTATCTGGCACACATCTCATAATGCAGACCCCAGCCCAGGGCATGTCTCATCGCTCAACTAGCTCCCAAAGACCCAGCCTCTCTCAGTTCATGCAGAAGGTCAATAAGTCTTGGTGGCTGGATAGGAAGCAGCGTGGGGTATGTGCACAAAATTTATCGAGGAAATGTGAAGAAAACCTTTGATTTCCATCAGTGTCAGCTCATTTGGGTCGTTAGGTGTGAGGAGCTAGTTTTAACAACCCTGCCAAGCTGTGCTCTGTGAGCTCCCTACTGTAGAAACGTCTCTTGCTTGTCTCCTCCACGTGGCCGCTTTTATGCTAAGCAATTGTGCAATGACTTCCTTGCAGAGTCTGATATCCAAAGCTCATTTTCCAGATTGTGCTCGCGGGCGGGGCCCTGAGGATGGCTTTGCATGACTTCTTGTCTGTTAAAATATCAACTTCCAAAATGAAAGGACTTGTCTCCCAGCAGTGTTACCTTCTTCCTCAGCATCTTGAGCCAATTCCCACAGCTGCCCTGGACAACCTCTCCAGTTAACAAATTCTGAGTTTTTATCAGACTCAGCTAAGAAATGCACCCTCTTTTTTAAAGTTTGATTTTATCCTCACCCAGAATCTTGTCAAAGTCAAACCTAACCCACCTGCGAGAGAAGCAAGTGGCTTTTCAAAATCCTGCATTCACTGACATGTGAAGGAATCCTAGTGACAGTGAAGGGACCAAATTCTGGATGACAAGTCGGAAGCTGACTGCCTGGGGGCTCTTGAGGCCACAAAAGGACTCATGTTCTTCAGCCTCTGAATCCCTAGTGTTGGCACAGGGTATGGCACCCACCAATGGCCCCAAATTGTCCCATCCAGAGCCCAGTGCTGGATTTTGGGAGCAGGGGAGATCATGCCCATCTTTACTGGGTGCCCCCTCCTGCCATTTCCCACAGTTCCTCCAGAAGGGAGAGCCTCTATCCAACTCCCTAGGGGGTCAGCTCGATGACTGTGCCTGCTGTTCCCTCCGCTGTGAGAAGGGACGGCCTGGAACTTCCGGTGGGACGGCCACGGCACAGCTGCCTCTCCCTACCCACCACTCAGTTTAGACTGTGGTCCCACTGCGGTGGGCACAGCACATGGAGAGCGTCCAGGCTTCGCCACGGACACCACGGCTCCCTGCAGCCCAGCCGCGTGCAGCAACCATCCCCCGCGTGTGGACCGCTCTGCACGGGGGTTCGGTAGCCTTTGAAGAGGCGTGATGTTCCTTCCAGGGAAACGCCTGCAATCAACAGCGGTTCTTTTTGGAAGAACAGTCTGCTGCTCCTCTCCTCCCAGTTTTCACTTAACTTGTTTTATCAGAATGAAATGCCTTAATGAGCAGAGAGCTGCAGCTGATCCCAGCTGAACCTCCAAGGGCTCTGTGCTCAGCTTCCTGCACCCCGTCAAGCTGTATTCACACTCACTGTGGTGTGGGCTCTTCTCAGGAGCAGCCCCCCCAGAACACTGACAGGAAACTCATCGACTTCCTGGAGACAGCACGGGGATGGAAAAGCACCCCCAAACCCTGTCTGTGCTGGACAAGAATTTAATGGGGGAGGGAGGGAAGGAGACGGTGGGGGCGGCAAGCAGGTGAGCATGTGAGTGTGTGTGTGTGTGAGACGTGGGATGGTGTGCGTGCACACGTGTGTGTTTCTGGGCTGAGTTCTTACGTAATGACTTGGAGTCCATTTGGAAAAGACAAACCTTTTACAGAAACCGTAATGGAGATTCCATTTTCCATTTGCTGAAGAGGTATCTCCCCATGAGAATTTAGCTGGGCGTGGATGCCCATCTCATTCATTCATTCATTCATTCATTCATTCATTCATTCATTCAACAAATACAGTGCCTACTGTGTGCCAGGGCTGTTTACACACTAGAGACACAGGAGGGGCCTCTGATTCAGGAGACATGTTCTTAGAGGAATAATAACAACGTGAAGTCAGACAGTACTAAGCGCTGTGGAGAAACTAACGCAGGGCCGTGGGATAGACTGGGGGAGGTTGGTGAGTTAAGTCTGACTGCTCACTGAGGCCGCCTGCGGGCCCTGGGCTCCTGGCATAGCTGGCCCATCGGAGAGGAGAGGGCACACACTATTGTTATTTGGGGAAACCTGCCGTGGCAGAGACCAGCTGCTCACCACACACATTTCCTTTCCTCCTCGGCAGAGCTGGACTACGTTTCCTAGTGTCCCCGGCCATCAGGCATGGCTACATGGCATCTCCCTAGTTCTCCTGGGTCCTTACTCTGGGCCTGAGTGACCCCCCTACCATGACCTTCACAGGAGCAAGAAAAAGCCTCTGTTTTGTGAGGTTTCTGACATTTTCGGGACATGCATGATTGCAGTCAGCCAACCGCGACCCACACCCCACCCTTTGCTCCGAGTCTGTTCCAGCCTGGGTGTGGTCCCCCCTCCCTACAGGGCTGCTGGGCACGTTAGGGTGTCCTGGGCACAGGGGACAAATTCACTCCAAACCACAGCAATGTTACAGACAAGTACACAGAAAGTGCCACATTGTCCCTCGGCGCGTCTGAGCTGCTGTGACAGCCCCCAGCCCCGCAGAGTTTGCAGCTTTTCTCAGCTGACACCTGAAATCATGTTCCCATCTCCTTTCCATAGTTCTAGTTTAGAAATGTCAGCGACCGTCTCCAGGAACCTGCCGCCTGCTCCTCTCTCAGCCAGATCCTGCAGGTTTGTGCTAACTGGGCAAATGTCCATGCTCGGTAGCTGTTCAAATTGGAAAACGCAGCAGGTCCCCAATGACACACAGACGTCACAGTGGCGTTACAGGAAGAAATGTCCCACCAACATGCCCACTGGTCCTGTCAGGAGCCCCGAGCCCTCTGCCGGTCTGGAAGAACTCAGCTCTTCCGTTAGCCTGTCGCCAGCCCCCACTTCTCAGCCCGAGACCACTGGAGGTAGGTCCGGCCAAATGTACAGAAGTGCTTTCTCTCCACTGTCCAGCAGAATGTGGACGCAGCAGGACCACGCTGGCCTTCTCCCTGTCTGGTACCTTTTACAGGCCTGTATACGGATGGGCACAGAGAGGACCCTTAACCTGAGAAACTCTGAAAGCCAGGACCAAGAGCCCTCCAGCAGGACTCAGCTGCCTGACCAATGCCATGTGCGTGCCCTCTGGTGTGTGAGCGCTCGGCATTCATTACAAACTCACTCACGCTAACGTCCTGCTGTGGCCCACGGCCACATCTGGCCCACAGTCTGTGTTTGTCAATAAAGTTTTATTGGAACACAGCCCACCTGTTAGTTTGCACATCGCCTACAGTAGCTGTCACAGTCCAAGGGCTACAGAGGCCGATCAGCCTGCAAAGCCTAAAATGTTTCCTATCTGGCGCTTTACAGAAAAAGTCTGCCCACCAGAGTTAGATCAACAGTTTTCTACTAGAGGTGATTTTTGGGTAGTACAAGCCCAAGGCTTTAAATAAAACCTAAGCACACAACAAAAAACTCACTCCCTTTCCACTGGCATTCAATCCTGATGACATTCAGGAGGAGGCCTCCGGGCCTGGTGTGTTTTTAAAACCCTCCAAGGTCACCTCTCCCTCCCAAACAAGCGGAGGGCAGGCAGCCGTGGGGCCCTGAGTGTGGGCGGCTAAGCACCAGACAGTAATAGTTCTGTTTTCTCTGCCGCTGCTTGTTTCATAGTCCACTTCTATCGTAACAATGCCAGCTTTCCAATGGTGATCAAATACAAAGTTTCCTTTTAGAACAACTTTATATTAACAGTGAATCACTAAGAAAAATTTTAACTAAATGACAAGTGCTAGTTGGATAGGGCGAGCACGTGGAAGGTGGTAGAGGTGTGAACGCAGGGGGGGCCACAGAACTGTCATCACCCCCCTCATCAGTGTTGGTAATGGAGGTTGGCGGATGGGCCGGGAGGTGGGAATCCTGGGAAATGACGCCCAGGGGTTTCGATCCTTGAGGGCTTCCCGCACTCACGTCCTTCCCACCATTTCACAGAAAACTCCAACCCAGTCTCGCCCAAGGGCGGGGACGGCCCCAGAAAGCCCAGCTCCCTGTCTTGGGGGGCGTTGAGGGGGGAGGGCGGCTTTATGAGCAGTAAAAGCTCCCCTGCATGTCACATGACTACCACACTCACACTTCTGACACCAGCCGTGGGGGTATTTTCCCCACACTGAGCCATTTTCTGTGACACCAGCTAGTGTCCTACAGTTTAACTCAATTCTGACCCATCTACCCAGAGATAGCATCGGTCCCACAGGTAAAGGCTCAGTCCCACAAGACTGCCCCACACCAGACACCAGTCTCACATTTAGACTGTCACCTCTGCTTCTGATCGACTGGTTACAATGGCCCCTCCTTGCATTCGATTAACGTGCTAGAGCAGCTCACAGTTTATTCACTGGATGACCAGTTTGTTACAAAGGCCACACAGGGACGGCCAGGTGGGAGACCCGTGTAGGGCCAGGTATGAGGATGGACGGGCGCAAAGCTTCCACGCCCTCCCTGGGACACCATCTCCCCGCATCACCATGCGTCTCTTGGGGTTTTATAGAGGCCTCATCACGTCGGTGCGATTGATTACATCATTGGCTCTCCAACAAGGCTGCCAACTGGCATCCCAGTGCCAGCACCAAGGTCTCAGTATAGAACACACCATTCCATCGCTCAGTGTCTCAGCCAATTGGAAGGATCAGGCCAAAGAAAGGTGTCAGAGGTCAAAGGCCACAGGCCAAAGTCCTTGCCTCACCTCCTTCCCCTCTTGAGAGCACTTGACAGTAACCGAGAGAGGACCCAACTCAAGCAGCCTGTCCGTCCTGGACGACGCGACCGCCTGACTTTTCTCTGCTCTGCAATTCTGTGTCATGCTTGTCTCGCACTGGAAAGGCAAACTCCCCACCTTCTCAGCCACCAAGTGCAGAACCCATCCCTCACTCCAGGAACAAGCCCATCAAACCTGATTTGCAAGGTCCCCAGAGAGGCTGGGGCTGCAGCTGAGACTTTCCCCCTCCCCACCGCAGGTCAGGTCTGCACTTACCCTCACAAGCTGCTGTGGGAAGGGCCCGCGCGAATTTTCTGGCACATTGATGGGTGGGATGACCCAGTCCCGTTTCTGTCGCCTCAACCCGCTGGTGAGCTGATGCTGGGGCCACGGCAGCAGTGTGTCATTCAGAGGTCCAGCAGGGGCTGGGGCTGCAGACTTCTTCCCTTTCTGCAGCATCGTGGGGCGGGGAGAGAGAAGAGCCAGAGAGTCTGGTTAAGTTCTGCCCAGAGGAAAAGGTGTCTGTTCACAGAATCCATACTTTACCAGTTCGACAGAGAAAGATTGGACGATGTTGGGAAAAGTGGCTAAGTGTCAGCGGGTGAAAATCAAGCAAGGCCCTCATCGATGCAAAGAATTGGGTTACAAAATTAAATGGATTGAAATAAACCATAAAAAAGAAGAAAATATAATTGGCTGTGTAACCAATTAAGTGGATCACAGTTTTTAAATCCCGACCGAGTTGGGAAAAAGAAAAATCACAAAAGGGAAAGATGAATGCATTTTGGTTGAAAACTCTTGTTTATGAAAAACATATCCTAAAAGCAATTGATGAATTTGGAACACTTGATTTACAAGAAATCTGACAAAGGGTTAATAGTCTCACTATATAAAGAGTTCTTACAAAAAAAAAATGAATATTTTTTATAACATGAAAAAGACACGAATAGATAATTAACAGCAAAATAAATATAAAGGATCAATAAACATAAAAATGTTTGTGTTTTCCAGTAATCAAATTATGCAAATTAATGTAATATATCCTCTTTGCCTATCAAAGTGACCAGATTAACCAAAGTGACCCCTCAGCACTGAGGAGTGTGCTGTGACTCAGTCACTAGAGGGTGATGGTTGAGGACGTGGGGCTTGGTGTGAAGTGGTCCTGGGGTCACAAAAATTCATGTGACACGGGGCAAGTCCCAAACTCCAGACACTTCTTTTACAAAACGGGAGGGCAGTAGCAGCGCTGAGTTCAGAGGTTGCCTTGGGAATGAAACTGTTAAGAGCCCCTGCCTGGTGGCGAGGCAGTGGGACTGGCGCTGACCACAGCCCGCCTGCCACCATCTGCCAGGGACGGGCAAGAGCCTCAGGTAACTTCACAACTGGAAAGCTGTCCCATAACAACTATATGTGGACAGAAGTTTCCATATTAAGATGCTCACTGCAGGTGTTTTTATAATAATATTACATATTTATAAAACACTAAAAATACCAGGGAAAAAACATCTCTAATGTCTGACAGTAAACAGTAGTTACACGCATTATGCTACATGACATTCTACAGTCACTAAAAGTTACTCTTTGACAACTGTGACGTGAAGAAATGTCCATAAATAATAGTAGGTGGAGAACTGGCACCAAAGTACGTACATATGCAGCCTAAGTCCTACTTTTTCTATTTTTTTAAAGGATAGAGAAAAGCCTGGAAGGAAATACACCAAAATATCAACTCTGGTTTTCTCTGTCACCAGTGGCTTTCATGCTATTTTGTTTTACTTTATTCCTTTTATCTGTCCCTGTCTCTGAATACCATCATGTGCATGACCTTCCATCATTAAAAGCCAGCAGATCGTCACATGCACACGACATCCATGCATGTGTCACCCCGTGCCTCGGTGACGTGTTCCTAGGTGGTGCTCATTTCTCACTGTGGCTTGGAGCCCGGAGCCTACGAGAGGGGACCTGCCGGACCCTGGACCAGGAGGACAGCCCAAGGCAGGGAGGACAAAGCTGGCTGGAGGCACCTGACCGCATGTGGCCTGGCCCCACCCTCCAGCTGCGCTCCAGGCCCCTCAGGGACCCTGCTGCTCTTAGGATTCATTGCCCTCTGTGGATAGGAAAGCCCACTCCCTTTTCCAAAAAAGCTGCATAGCAGTAAGTTAACACATATACACAAAACTGCGTGACTGATGCAAAAAAAATCTATCCACCCCGATTGCCCAAATGGATGGCTCCATCAATGGAAAAATCCATCTGGACAAACCACACTCCCCTGAAAGCTGCTACACTCAAGAGCTAAAACCCAAAGGCTTTCACAGGCCACTCCCATCCTTCCTCAGAAAGAAGCCATGCAAGGTGTGTATCTCCCCGGTGGCCGTGATTTCTAAGGAAATAGGACAACTATGCAGCTTCTCTTCAAGCCACACTGATAGATGCTGCCTGCAACTGACTCTCAGCCTCTCATGGTGGCACAGGGTGGGGGCATCTCTGGGTTCCTCAGGAGCTTCACAGAACTGTGTTTAGGACAGTGCTGGCCACACGTTCTCCCCACTCTCCCTGCACCCCGGGCAGACAGCTGCTTCCCGGGCCCACAGGCGCTGACTCTGCCCAAATCCTCCCCATCACCAAATCAGCAGGGGGCGGTCTCACCCCCGCTTTACTGGGAAGGCGACAGGGGACCTCAGAGAGGCTGAGTCACTTCTGAAGGTCACATAGCTTATTAGGCAGAGGCAAGATTTGAATGCTGGGAGTCGGAACTGAGACCAGAGTGGCTGGTTCAGTGCCACCCCCACTTCTGGGGTCTCCGCATGTGAGGTTGCATCCCCTTTACCGGTCCTCACATTAGGTGGGCTGGGCAGAGGTCAATATTCCCCTCGTGGAGGTGGGGGGCTGCCTGCATGCGGGGTGTTGTGATAAACCTTACTGGGGAGGGAGAGCGCTGAGCTCCCAGTGTGGGCTCCAGGGAGCTGGTTAGAAATGCAAAGTGTACGGCCAGCTGGGATTTACTACCTCTGGGTGGGGCCTGCAGTCTGCAGTGGGGCCCTCCAGGTGGCTGATGTGCTCCACACCGCCACACTCAGGTGATAAGGTTCACCTGTCCCCAGGGACGGGTCTCAGGAGAAGGGACCTGGTTCTGGAGCATGTCTGCTTAGGGCAGCCAGACGGACTTGGCCAATCAAACCTCACACGACAGGATGTGGGAGCCCCGGCCACACGTCCGCTGGGCCCCATCTCCCTGCGTGACGGTGCAGAGGGCACAGCTCTGCCTCACAATGGCACCTGGCACCAGCAGAAGCTCACCAGAGCCCTCTGAACTCCAGACTCTGAATTTTAAAGGTTTTCATACAGCCACTAAAATAAAATAAAATCCGAACACCCTGCTTTATCTTCATTTGCTCAGGATGAGCTTGCACGGCGTTAATTTCCCTCGTGTTGTTTAAATAAATTGCCCATATTTGCTACTATTTTAAAGCTGTGAGACAAATGTAATAACAAAATCTGGTGAAAATCAATGCCAGGCCTGCACAGGCTTCAGCCCAGGAGGCACACCCACTTCTCTGGGGGAGAAACGTCACGGGTGCCTGGCGGTTACCCCGGGGGAGTGAGCAGGGGGTGACCATGCGTGACCCCGGGCCCATTCCGAGCACACGTGCAAACACTGATGCACAGTGACGCTCACCCTGAGCAATGCCCCCAGTTCCTCCCACAGCCTCTCCCGACACATGACACGTGCTGAGGTTTTCCTGTATTTCTGATGACTGAGTGTTGGGTCATAAGGATGCAGCGTCTATGCTACGGTCCCTGAAAATTAGACGTGTGCATGTCACACGCAGGTGTATACAGGCACATACATATGTGTACACGTACATGTAGACGAATGCATATGTGCATGCACATATGTACATGCAGTTACACGTGTGTGCAAGTATGTGTCGGTGTATTATACATACATGCATATGTATGCGTGTATGTGTTTGTGTGTCTGTGTATGTGCATGACACGCCACAGTTTTCTCAAAACCAGCTGGCAGCACGCTAGGCTAGCCCCACGCCATCACTGGGCATTCCAGAGCATTTCATCCAAGCTGGGGGTCTTGTGACTGGTGGGGCGGGGAGGGTCCTGGCTGCTGAACTGGCCACTGGGTCCAAGCAAGCTCGTACTGCAGGTGTGAGGAACAAGGGCAGTGAGATCACCTGGTCCAGCTGTCCTCTTACTGGACACCTAAGATGTGGCTACAGGGTAACTTCCGGAACTGCGGTCACGTTGCAGGATCCCCCGTGAGCATATTCTACAGAGCACCCAGCCTCCTGGGCTCTGCTCCCACATCCATCTGGAGAGAGCACCCCAACGTGCTGCCTCTGACCCACGTCCCCAGATGCTGGGGACCTCCGTGTGCGGTGCCTGCCTGCCCTGCTCCCCACTCCACCGGCCAGGACACCCCCACCCCCTGCCGCACACTGGGTGGTCCATGGCCCGGCTGTGGTCCCTGGGCTCCATGGGCCACCCACTCAGCAGGGAGCAAACTCAGTGGACAGACTCAAACGTGTTTGATTGTCCTCAGGAAACAGAGGACGCTCAGCCCCACCTCATGTGGGGAGGGCGGACATGCTTCATGAAGGGAATTACACCTGGGCAGGGTCCTGAAGGCTGATTAGAAGTTTGCTGGGGGATGAGCCTGGGAGGGACAGGTTTAAGGGGGTAGATGTGGAAGCAGGACAGCACAGATGCCTCAAAAACCAGGTGCTCCCCATCTTTAATGGGATATTTGGGACTTAGACGAACAGTGCGTGAGGGGAAGGTGGAAACACAGACTGTGGGGTCAGCAGAACTGGTCAAGCACAGTTTGCCCCACCAGCATTTGTTTCACCTTCCGAGCGTCAGCTCCCCATCTGTGAAATGGGGGTGCTGCTGAGGCCCCTGCCTGGGGGTAGCGTGGGTGATGAGCTGACATCCAGGGAGCATTGGGCAGACGTCGGCGTGTCCGCCCTGTTGTCGGGTCCAAGGTCAGGCCACTTCCCAGTGGTGCTACCGTGTTTCCCCAAAAATAAGACCTAGCTGGACCATCAGCTCTAATACGTCTTTTGGAGCAAAAATTAATATAAGATCCAGTCTTATTTTACTATAATATAAGACCGGATATAACATATTATAATATAATATAATATAATATAATATAATATAATATAATATAATATAGTAATGTAATATAATACAAGACCGGGTCTT
This sequence comes from Rhinolophus sinicus, assembly GCF_036562045.2. NCBI lineage: Eukaryota > Metazoa > Chordata > Mammalia > Chiroptera > Rhinolophidae > Rhinolophus > Rhinolophus sinicus. The sequence continues at coordinate 18,036,353 of NC_133762.1, forward strand.
ATATTAATTTTTGCTTCAAAAGACACATTAGAGCTGATTGCCCAGCAAGGTCTTATTTTCGGGTGAACGCAGTAGGGGCTTCAGCTGGGAGACCTGGGGGGTAACCTGGCCTGCAGGAAGCTCTGTGTTTAGAGGGGTGAGCTTGGGGATAGGTGGGTTTAGGGGCGTTCCCTAACCTTATATCCCAGGTAAGGAAACTGAGGCACAGGGAGGAAAAAGAATTTGTCCAAACTGCCTGGCTAGTGCGGGGTGGGGCTGAGCCAAGGGTAGTGGTGGGGGGTGTGGGACTGTCCATGTGAGGGCAGGACTGAGTACAGGTGGGTGTCCTGGTCCAGCCTGGAGGTCTTCCCGAGGGGGCCATGTGGCTCCTTTCTGGATGATCAGGGTGGGGTCCCAGCATCCACCCCCTTCCCTTGGTTTCTTCCAAGGAGCCCATCCCAGAGTCTCTCTGGCCATGGGCGGTGTGTGTCCAGCCTGGTCATTTAGAGCTTGGCATTCCATGTGGCCTCCCCAGGGAGGGCATGTGACCCCAGCAGGGGACTTTCCCGGGCTGCTGGAGGGGATGGGTTCTCTGCCCCTGGATTAGGGTCCAATTCCAGCAAGGCGGAGGTCTTATGGGTCCCCCAGCTACCACGGGCTCCTGGTCACCCAGGCTGCACAGATCGAGTCGCCCCCCCCCCCCTTCCCTGAACAGCCTGCGAGCTGCTCCCTGCTCTAGGGTGGCTGGGAGGTGTGTCTCTGAGGCACAGACCATGCAGAGGCCAGATTCACATTTGCAAAGCCCTAAATCTGTCTGCTTCTTAATCAGCTTTTATTTACAAAGTGAGTCTCATTTCAGTTCCCCTCTCCCCGCTGAGCCTTAATCACCCAGCTTACTATTGGATTTGTTCTGCTGACAGCCAAGATGGTGATTACGGGGGTGCTTCCCCAGGCCGGGGTCCCAGTGCCCGCGTGGGATCTTGGACGAGTCTTATACTCCCTCTGAGCCTCAGTTTCCCCATTCGAGGACAGCTGGGGTGGGGCAGTAAGTGGGGGAGGTGATACCGGAGGCCAAGGCAAGGACACCTTCTGGATGTCAGCTTCTCGTCACAGTTTGGGGAGGACAGGGGATCACGCTCCCGAGGGACACGGGTGCATTATGACGTCACTGCCTCAATGGACACTGTGACAAACAGCGTGTGGGTTGGCGCCTTCCCAGAATGTGTATCCCACTCAGTCCCGGGCACGCGAGGAGCCTGGGGAGCCTGGGGTGCGTGGTCTGAGGATCCTTCCAGGTCTCTGGTCCTGGAGTTTCTCTCTTGGTGCGTTTTCTGGACCAATCCCCAATGCAGGCACCTCTCTTTTCAAGGATAAAGTGACAAAGAAACCCTCACACTTAGGAACACATTGGAGTGACGCAGGGGGAGAGGTGAGAGGTCAGTGAACTCAGGAGGACACAGAGAATGCGTGAAAACAGTGACACTGTTCCGTTTGCACTGAAAGGTGAGGCCCCAAATTCACGGGCAAGCAGCATGTCACCAAAAAACCCCACCATCGCTCCCACAAGCCCTAACCTGTACCCAGCAGTGCCTGGCGCTCCTGCCTCTGAGGCTGGCTCGTCACCCGCACGTTTTCCCAAGCTGCTTCCCAGGCTCCTGGCAGCCTGTGCCCAGCCTTGATTGGCCCGTGTGTCTGATGGTGAGTGTAACTGACTGTGACTGCTAGGTGAGGTCTTCAGGGACTCAGCAATGTCACCAAGAGGCCGGGTCACTTCCCTCCCATCAGCACTCACAAGTGGGAGATGAATAATGCAACACTGACCTGGGGCTGCTTTTAAATGATCACCTTCTTTCTTTTTTTTCTTTTAGAACGAAAGAAAAAGAGGCAGAAAAACAGTGTCAGGGGAAGACGACCACATGCTCCTCCCCCAGTCTCTATGCAAAAAGTTATCATCTGCCCTAGTTTTCCATTATCCAACGGCTCACCTGCTAGGAACCCAGAAACATGAAGAGCCAGGTGTGAGTGCAGGCTTGGAGGAACTGGGCTGGCTCCTAAAACACACAGGGCAAAGCCAAACGGGGGTGTAATAAGCCCCGGGGCGCCTTCCCTGGAGCCTCCCACCACGTTGGTTTGAAGGGGGCGTGAACTGGCGAGCAGGTGACTGTTCCATGAAACATGTTCAAGTTTCCCCGTGACAGGAACGCCAATGACGGGTCCCTCTGCACACCTTCCTGACCCAACAAACTAGGCTCCACAGGTGGGTCCAGGGCTCCACGTGGGCGACATGCGCCTGGGCACTGGGAACTAAGCGGGAAATCGAGGTGCTACCGACGAGGGTGGAAATGCCTCTTAGAGGCCTGGGGAGGTTGGAGAAAGGGCTGAGCGTGGGCCAGGCTGCACGGAGAGGTCTCTGGAGTAGCCTGGCCAGGTGGGAGCAGCCAGTGAAAACCAGCAGACAGACAGGGAGTGGGGCCACTTGATGTGGGCCCCCTGCCGCCTCTGCAAAGTGCAGCGTCTGGGGCGAGGGTCCCTGTTCGCTGGAGGAGGTGACTTGGCAGAAGCCATTCCCCTCAGGGGGCAGCACAAATGTGCAAACTGCTTCAGAATTCCCAGACTCCAGACCCCGAACTTGTTTCTAAGGAGCGTCCAGCAGCTCCGACCTTTGAAGATGGGTCACAGATGCCAGCCTGCCATCCCCGATGGGCCATCCCACCCAGCTGGGTCCTGGGCTGACCTGCTGGATGCTCCTTGAACAGCTTAAATCACCCCAGTTTTGAGAAAACAGACAGACACAAGTCCGCCTGATTCGGTAACGCAATTTATAGAAAACGAGTCATGTTAGGTCCCCGTGGGACACGCCAACCTGGCATTGTGACCGCTGATGTCTGCGGGGCCGCTCCGTAATCAAGGGCCCCAGGTCAGCCTCACCCCCAATGTGATCATCAGCTTTTGTTACCAGGATGGCTCCCCCTGAGATCTAATTTCTCGGATGTCAGTGCAGCCCGCAGGCCCTCAACGCAGAGACTGGCTGCTTTAGAGGGGGCCTGAGGTTGCGATTTGCACAAGCAGATAATAAGGCAATGGGGGCAGTTCCCGACTGTGCCTGCTCTCCTGCTCACGCAGGCGCCTCTGTGTGTGGCTGACGCCAGGCTGAGGCATGGGCACCACGGGAACTGACTCTCCCAGCATGGCAGCTTCCTGAGAGAGGGGACATGTGGCCCTGCAAGTGAGACGTGATGCTCTGACGAGCCAGCACGTGGCTCCCCTCACCAAGGTAAACCAGCCTGCCCCCTCCTTGCTCTTAGCAGTTGCCAGCACATCGGCAGGCACCTCTGTGCTCTGATCCACCTGCCCTGGATGGCGTCCAGCCTCTGGCTCCCTGGAACCTGGACTTCTCACACACAGAAGGACCTCAGGCCCCTTTACACCGTCTCAGCTGACCATTCCTGAGGCTTTCACACTTAGGCAAACAGGCGGCCAGTCCCAGCCGTACACACACAGCGTCTCAGGGCCTGGTGTCCCAGGTTACTGACGACACAGGGCTCCGTCCTCCAGATGAAACATCTGGGAGATGACACGTCACTTCTGCTCCGTGAACTCACGGTACTTACATTGGAACAAAGGTAGCTAGTATATTCCCCCAATAGCAGTGCCGTTTATGACACTCCTGCATGTCTCTCATTTACCAACCATCTTGTTTTCATCGCTTCCTTATAGCTTTGGGTTAAACACGCGTCAAGAAAGGAAGTAACATGTCCCCTCCACGTCTCCCCCAAATGTCAAACCTGCTGCTGGTTTTCACTGAGGATAATTAGATTGCTTTAAAAAAACAACGCACTAGAATCTATACAGATAGTTCATTCCTGCACGTCCTCCTTCCCTTTCAATATACATTTGAAAAATGGTACATGTTGCTTGCCTGCAAGCATGTATATTTAAAATATTTAAGTAGGGTACTGTCTGCAGCCTCTGGCTGGTTTCCATGGTAGCTAAGGACAGACAGAATAAAATGGTATTAAACACACAGAAAATGAAACAAACAGGGAGACATCTCTGCTCTTTAACAAATAGAACATGTGAGCCATTCTAAGTAGGTATTTGCATGAGCTGGGTTCTGAAAAGGTACTTAGTGGGTTTTCCTTCTGCAACACACTAGTGGGAGGTGAACGCCTGTCTGCGCCCCCAAAGCTCCACGCCGTTTCCTAATTCTGATCTCTTCCCAGAACGGGGAGTCGTTAGGAAATTCCCATGGAAGTCATACAATGAAAGACTTCCTGAGTGAAATGGCACGGTTGTCTCTGCTTGGAAGCAAAGCCTTAGCGCCGTCCCCTCCTGTCTCCTCACTCACGCCCAGGACAACTGCCGGCGGGGACACGGGACCTTTCTGACTCACAGGACGCCCGAGTCCTCAGAGGGTGCCCTGCCTCCCACTTCCAGGACATGGTCCTGGGTGGTCAGGAGCGAGACAGAATAGGCCCCAGCCGCCCGTTCCATGCCTGGCTCGCACGGCCAGCCCCTCACTGCCTGCAGCGGCCCGTTTCCCACCCTCTGCTCTCCACTCTGCCTGGGAGTCTTCAGCAAGGCACCTGCAGGGTTTCGGTGGCTCATTCCCCTTCCAGTCTCATTGAGACAGAGCCCTGGGCAGTGTCCCTCACGGGGACAGCTCTGGGGAAACTGATGACACGTGATGCTCTCTCCCTGGGATTTTCCAGGTCTGGCTGTGGAGGGCCTCACCCTTACATGGCCATTCGCAGCCTGAAACAGTCTAAGCGCTACCTTCTCCACTCTGCGACTCCTGCCTACCCCAGAGCAGCAAGACCAGGTGCGGGAGTCAGCCCTGGGGCCTGGTGGGGCAGGAAGTGCAGAAAGACAAGGGAGCAGGGACTCACCTTCAGCCATTAGAACAATCGTTCACCTCCACCCCTACACAGAGCCGAAAGCGCAGTTATTTGGGGGAGCTTTGCTGGTACACTGAGACCTAGAGTGATTACGCATCCTGGGGTGGGGGGTGCTGACGGGGCTGTGGACCCAGCCTCAGGCTCTGGAAAGGGAACAGCCTCCTGCCCGAGAAATGCACGCAAATACACGGACACACGTGTCCGGGCCCCAAGGCAGTCCAGCCTGGGCCTGGGAGGCCATGAGGGGCAGTGCTGTCTGGATTTGCTGAGCGGGTGGGGCTAACTCATTAGAGCCGAGGCCTTGGCCCCACGAGCTCAGGGATATGCTCCTGTTTTTACCCGTTTATTATTGGGCAGTTGCTCTTCCCACTCACACTAAGGCCATCTTTGGAAAAGGATGAAGGAAGTATTTGCAACGTCCTGAAGACACATGTGGACCCCATCACGCGGGCAGCACCCAGCGACCTGGCTGTTCTCCCAAGGTGACACCTTGCATGGAAGCCCCACCTGGCCCCCTTTATCTAAAGCTCCTGAACCTGCCGCATTGGGGTTCAGACGTGGGCACACCAGCCCTCTGGCATTCATGGGGGGGTCGCAGGGCCACGTGGGGAGTCCTCAACGGCCAGCCTGACCTCAGGAGCCTGGCCTCTCAGGCGGACGCAGGAGTGGTTCTCAGCCAGGCCCTCTCCCTTCCACTGTTTTGTAACCAACCTGGGAGCCCGTGGAGAAGATACTCGAGGGGATGTAGGGGGGATGGGCTGTGGGGATGGGGGGGTGCACATCACGAGGATGAAGGAGAGACGGACCACGGGACACAGGGAAGGGAGGCTGAGGGACCCTGGGGCTAAAGAATCAGGGTCTTGGTGAGCCTTGTACTGGTGACCCGAGCAGCTGCTTGCAGACGACCTGAGGGCGTCTGGGTGCTGGGTGGGTGAGATCCCAGCCATGACTCACCACCCACCTTCGGGGGGTGACACAAAGCATTACCCTGCTCCCCGTCTTCACCTTCGCACAGCACCCTCCCAGTGTGTGCATGTCTGTGTGCACATGTCCCTTTCTCAGAAGGACAACCAGTCATGTTGGATTAGAGTCCAACGCCAGTGACTAAGTAATGACGTCTGCACAACCCAAATTACAAATATCGTCCCATCCCGAAGGCCTGTAGTTTAGAACTTCAACACGTGAATTTTAGGGGGGCACAACTCAGCCCATATATCTGAGGAGGCAGAAACCCCGAGAAAGAACACCCATCAGCCCCCGGGCCCGGTCTGATGCAGGGATGTCGCTGGCTGAATTTCATCTTTCATAAAATGTGGACATACAGACTAAGACCCAATATTAGTTTCATAAACAACAGTTTCTTTTTTGCAAACTATACCCACAGGTCCCATTGCCACTTCCAAGTGCTACAGCAGCCAGTCAGATGACAACTGAGCGAGAAACTTTATCTTCAGTATTTACTGTTAGGCTGGAATATTCCTGAGGGGCAATTCAGCACTCCTGTGGGAAATATGTGACCTCATTTGCATTTTCTAATTGAATTGCTATCAGCTTTCCTGCAAGACTGCACACACAAAAAAAAGTTCGCCCAGATTTAGCCCTGCTTGTATGAGGCACAGAAAGCCCGCTTTCAAGTAGTTGCTAGGAGAGGAGACGGAAGCACGGAGAAAAAGTCGCCAAATTTTTATGGTTCATCTAACTGTAAAGCTGTCAGTTTTGCCCAACTCCACAGAGAGCCACTGAAATAACAGATGGGGGGGGAGAAACCTCGACGTAAGGGAAATGAAACGCACAGAGCCGAGAAATTAGGGGGTCCCCAGCCACGGTCCTCTAGGGATTGCTTCAAGGCTGCTTTCATAAGAGTTGCCTGGGACTTTTAACACTGTGAACTGCTCCTTTGAAGGAGGCTATGTTTCTAGAACCTTGTGACAAAAAACTCTTGCTCACTGTGTGTCCGTCTGAACCCCCCACCTCCAATCCCAGCCAGGATGCCCTTTGCATGCATTTAAAAACAATAAGTTAAAATCGTGATTTATAAGCTGCACGCAGAAAACTGCTTGAAACCTCAGTGAGCAGCTAACGAATGATCCCAGCATAGACCCTGCCCCAAGAGCCCCCTCACGTCCCTCATGCCCACACAGCGCCCCCTCCGGCCTCCATCCTGACTACAACACGCTAGGACCTACCCAAACGCAACGACACTGTATGCATGGCTCCTGCCTTTTCTCCTCAACACGCCTCTGTGAGGTCCACTCACGTTCTTTCTCCTGCTTAGAGCCTGTCTGTTTTCACTGCTGTGTAACAGTCCACTGTCCGAACCCAGCACAGTGAACCGTCCACTCTGATGATGACGAGCAGGTGGGCCGTTTGCAGGCGTGTCAGAGGCCAGGTGCAGAGCTCTTGGCACGTGTGTGTGCGCTTGTATCAGGCAACATACCTGACACTAGTGATGCCTCATAGAAAATACGCGTTTGGGGTCTGTCCCTGCTCCTGACACTGGGCACCTAACCCCCTTGCAATTTCCTGGGTGACAGGAGCGTCTTTGGTCCTAATTCAGCCGTTCTTGATAGGCTCCTGGGTGGCTTAGCATGGGGGCCAGTCACCAGTAGGACCAAAGCCACGGCGAGAAGCTTGGGGCTTTCAGCCCCACCCCCACTCACTCCCCCTACTCTCTGGGAGGGGAGAGGGGCTGGAGACTGAGTTAATAACTGATCACGCCTGTGCAATGAAACCTCCATAAAAATTCCTACACTATGGGGTTTGGAGAGCCTCTGGGGCGGTGAACGCACCTGTGTGCTGGGAGGGTGCACACACCCCACTCCACGGGGTCAGAAGCTCCCACACTCAGGACGTGCCCAGCTCGCCCTATGCACCTCTGCATCTGGGAGTTCATCTTTCTCTCACCCTTTATAAAAAAGCAGGGCAGACAGCACGGCTCCCTGAGTTCTGTAAACCATCGCAGCAAAGCATCAAGCTGAGGAGGGGACATGGGAACCTCTGATCTGTAGCCTCGTTAGACAGACATGGGGTCTGTTACCCACAACTTGCAACTGGCATCTGCGGTGGGGGTGGTCGGTGAGACAGCCTTTCACCTGCATGGCCTGTGCTGACGCTGGGACGTCAGTGTCAGACGGAATTAAACTGTCGGACCTCCAGGTGATATCCAAGAAAAGTGGAGAAGCCGCACCTTTGGTAGCAGCGTGGTGTGAGCAGAGGAATGGTTTTCCTTTTCACCAGGCACGCGTGTACTCAACTTGAAGGGGAAAACGCTGAGCTGCCGTCTGAAGACTTGTACCACCTACACTTCCGCCAGACTCCAGGAAGTCTCCCCGCTCACGCCCTCACCAGTATCTGGTGTTATCAGTCTTTCTAAGTTTAGGCGTCTGGTAGGTTCTCGGCTATCATGTGCATTGCCCTGCTGAGGCTGACACGTCTTCACGCGGACGGACCACCAGGCTCTCCTCTGTGGTGGGCGGCCTGATAAAGTCTCCCGCCTGTTTCTTGGCAGGCTATCTGTCTTTGCGTGGTGATCTGCGGTCCTCTGTACATTCTGGATGTGCGTCCTTCGTCGCTAAGTGCCACAGATACTCTCACACATGCTCTGGCTCATCTTTTCACTTTCTTAAGTCCACGCTCTCATGAGTAGAAGTCCTTAGATTTAACGAAGTCCAACTATCACCCTCTTCCGTACACTTCGTGCTTCCTGTGTCACGTGTAAGAAGGCTTCCCCACAACTCACCCCCTACATCCTCTTCCAGTTGTCTCGTTTTGTCTTGCTCACTTAGACTCACAACCCACCGGGAACTGACGTTTGGTGTGGCATGGGGTGGGGGGGAGTGTCACTCTCGTCTCTTCAGGTGCCCCCTTGGCTCAGCGTCATTTATTGAAAAGAGGGTCCTTTCCCCATTATTCTAAGTAGGGCTTGGCAAATGTTTTGTTAAAAGGTCAGAGAGTTAAATATTGTAGGCATGGCAGGCCAAGAAGCGAAATCGGGGGTGTAAATACAGGTATAACCTAGATTATATAACCATTTAAAAGTGTAGAAACCATTCTTAGGTTGGAGGCCATCAAAAGGCAGGTGGCAGTCAGACGTGGCCTGTGAGCTGCAGTCTGCTGACCTGCCACAGAGTGTCACTCTGGCAAAAGAGTCGAGTGTCTACGTCACCTGCATTTGACAAGGTTTGTCAAGCTGTGTATGTGAAGTGGGTGAATTTTCTTGTATAAAAGTCACAACTTCACGAAGATGATTTTTTAAGACATGAAATATTTTTTTTGGTATTCTGTTCCATTTGTCCATGTGACCATCTCTGCCCCCAAACCACACCATTTTAATTATCGCAGTTTAGTGGTTCCCACACAGGGGTAATTTTGCCTCCAGTGCACATTTGGCAATGATTGGAGAGAACCTTGGCTGCATATGGGGGTGGTGGGGTGCTGCTAGCATCTAGGGGTGGGGGCCAGAGATGCTGTTAAACTCCCTACGGTGCAGGGCGGCCCCAAGTGGCAATAGTGCAGAGGCTGAGAAACTCTCTGGGGCTTACTACACACAAACGAACAAAAAGCACGCTGCGACTGTTGCTGGGCTCGTGTTGAGTTTGCGGAAGCCTTTGGGTAGAATGGATATCATCATACACCACAACACTAAGCCTTCTAAGTCATGAGCACGACACCTCCCTCTGTTTCGAAAGGATTCTTTAATTGCTCTCAATAATATGGAAGGGACTTGAACATTTTTTGTCAGATTTGTTCCTAGTTATGTGATTGTTTTCAACGCTATCGTGATTGGTCTCTGGTTTGCATTTCAATCTCTATTCATTCCTGGTCTACAGAGGTACAATTACTTTTACAGCCGTCTTACCCTCAGTCGATAAATCCAGGAAGTTACCTGAAGATACTGTTAGATTTTCTGCATTCACAATCCTATAAGCTACACTTAATGTTAGTTCTACCTATTCTGATTCCTTTCTCTGCCTAACTTTGGCTGGGACCTCTGGCGTGTGATGGGAGTGTTCTTCTCCTGTTTCTGGTGTCAAGGAAGAATTTGAGTATTCCAGCAGCACATGGGAGGGTTTCTGGAGGCTCTTCAGAGACACCTGTTGTGAGATTGAGGACGGTCCCTTCTTTTCCTAATTTGCTGATATTTTCATCCTGAATGGAGGTTAAATTTAATAAGCACTAGGCAGAGGGTCATGTGGTTTTTCACCCTGTGTTCTGTGCTGCATTCCATGGATTGACTTTCATGTGTTAAACTAACCTCACATTCTTGGAACAGACCAACATGGTCACGATTTACCGTACGTACACATGGCTGGATCTGAGTTTGCTAATATTATCTTAGGGTTTTGGTAAGCTGTATATTTCTAGACTGGTATTCATTTCATGTATATTTTGAAATATATTGGTAGAAATTGTACATCATAATATTTGCAATTTCTTTTTTCTTACAAAGACCGAGCGCTTAGTAGTTTACAGAGCCAACTTTTGTCTGTTGATTCTTTCTATTGTTTTCTGTTTCATTATTTTCTCCTCTTGGTTTTACTATTTCCTTCTTTCTACTTTGTGTTTCATTTCCTGTTCTTTTTATAATTTCTTGAGACAAACGCTGAGATCACCGATATTTCTGCCTTGGCCCAGAACATCAGCCAGTAAATTGGAGAAGCCCTGATTCAAACCCACAACCCAGGGGGGCCGGGCTGCTTTACGATGCTGGGCTCAGCTATACCTAGAAAGTCATCTTTCTCTCACCCTTTATAAAAAAGCAGGGCAGACAGCACGGCTCCCTGAGTTCTGTAAACCATCGCAGCAAAGCATCAAGCTGAGGAGGGGACATGGGAACCTCTGATCTGTAGCCTCGTTAGACAGACATGGGGTCTGTTACCCACAACTTGCAACTGGCATCTGCGGCGGGGGTGGTCGGTGAGACAGCCTTTCACCTGCACGGCCTGTGCTGACGCTGGGACGTCAGTGTCAGACGGAATTAAACTGTCGGACCTCCAGGTGATATCCAAGAAAAGTGGAGAAGCCGCACCTTTGGTAGCAGCGTGGTGTGAGCAGAGGAATGGTTTTCCTTTTCACCAGGCACGCGTGTACTCAACTTGAAGGGGAAAACGCTGAGCTGCCGTCTGAAGACTTGTACCACCTACACTCCCACCAGACTCCAGGAAGTCTCCCCACTCACGCCCTCACCAGTATCTGGTGTTATCAGTCTTTCTAAGTTTAGGCGTCTGGTAGGTTCTCGGCTATCATGTGCATTGCCCTGCTGAGGCTGACACGTCTTCACGCGGACGGACCACCAGGCTCTCCTCTGTGGTGGGCGGCCTGATAAAGTCTCCCGCCTGTTTCTTGGCAGGCTATCTGTCTTTGCGTGGTGATCTGCGGTCCTCTGTACATTCTGGATGTGCGTCCTTCGTCGCTAAGTGCCACAAATACTCTCACACATGCTCTGGCTCATCTTTTCACTTTCTTAAGTCCACGCTCTCATGAGTAGAAGTCCTTAGATTTAACGAAGTCCAACTAACACCCTCTTCCGTACACTTCGTGCTTCCTGTGTCACGTGTAAGAAGGCTTCCCCACAACTCACCCCCTACATCCTCTTCCAGTTGTCTCGTTTTGTCTTGCTCACTTAGACTCACAACCCACCGGGAACTGACGTTTGGTGTGGCATGGGGTGGGGGGGAGTGTCACTCTCGTCTCTTCAGGTGCCCCCTTGGCTCAGCGTCATTTATTGAAAAGAGGGTCCTTTCCCCATTATTCTAAGTAGGGCTTGGCAAATGTTTTGTTAAAAGGTCAGAGAGTTAAATATTGTAGGCATGGCAGGCCAAGAAGCGAAATCGGGGGTGTAAATACAGGTATAACGTAGATTATATAACCATTTAAAAGTGTAGAAACCATTCTTAGGTTGGAGGCCATCAAAAGGCAGGTGGCAGTCAGACGTGGCCTGTGAGCTGCAGTCTGCTGACCTGCCACAGAGTGTCACTCTGGCAAAAGAGTCGAGTGTCTACGTCACCTGCATTTGACAAGGTTTGTCAAGCTGTGTATGTGAAGTGGGTGAATTTTGTTGTATAAAAGTCACAACTTCACGAAGATGATTTTTTAAGACATGAAATATTTTTTTTGGTATTCTGTTCCATTTGTCCATGTGACCATCTCTGCCCCCAAACCACACCATTTTAATTATCGCAGTTTAGTGGTTCCCACACGGGGGTAATTTTGCCCCCAGTGCACATTTGGCAATGATTGGAGAAAGCCTTGGCTGCATATGGGGGTGGTGGGGTGCTGCTAGCATCTAGGGGTGGGGGCCAGAGATGCTGTTAAACTTCCTACGGTGCAGGGCGGCCCCAAGTGGCAATAGTGCAGAGGCTGAGAAACTCTCTGGGGCTTACTACACACAAACGAACAAAAGGCACGCTGCGACTGTTGCTGGGCTTGTGTTGAGTTTGCAGAAGCCTTTGGGTAGAATGGATATCATCATACACCACAACACTAAGCCTTCTAAGTCATGAGCACGACACCTCCCTCTGTTTCGAAAGGATTCTTTAATTGCTCTCAATAATATGGAAGGGACTTGAACATTTTTTGTCAGATTTGTTCCTAGTTATGTGATCGTTTTCAACGCTATCGTGATTGGTCTCTGGTTTGCATTTCAATCTCTATTCATTCCTGGTCTACAGAGGTACAATTACTTTTACAGCTGTCTTACCCTCAGTCGATAAATCCAGGAAGTTACCTGCAGATACTTTTAGATTTTCTGCATTCACAATCCTATAAGCTACACTTAATGTTAGTTCTACCTATTCTGATTCCTTTCTCTGCCTAACTTTGGCTGGGACCTCTGGCGTGTGATGGGAGTGTTGTTCTCCTGTTTCTGGTGTCAAGGAAGGCTTTGAGTATTCCAGCAGCACATGGGAGGGTTTCTGGAGGCTCTTCAGAGACACCTCTTGTGAGATTAAGGACAGTCCCTTCTTTTCCTAATTTGCTGATATTTTCATCCTGAATGGAGGTTAAATTTAACAAGCACTAGGCAGAGGGTCATGTGGTTTTTCACCCTGTGTTCTGTGCTGCATTTCATGGATTGACTTTCATGTGTTAAACCAACCTCACATTCTTGGAACAGACCAACATGGTCACGATTTACCGTACGTACACATGGCTGGATCTGAGTTTGCTAATATTATCTTAGGGTTTTGGTAAGCTGTATATTTCTAGACTGGTATTCATTTCATGTATATTTTGAAATATATTGGTAGAAATTGTACATCATAATATTTGCAATTTCTTTTTTCTTACAAAGACCGAGCGGCTTAGTAGTTTACAGAGCCAACTTTTGTCTGTTGATTCTTTCTATTGTTTTCTGTTTCATTATTTTCTCCTCTTGGTTTTACTATTTCCTTCTTTCTACTTTGTGTTTCATTTCCTGTTCTTTTTATAATTTCTTGAGACAAACGCTGAGATCACCGATATTTCTGCCTTGGCCCAGAACATCAGCCAGTAAATTGGAGAAGCCCTGATTCAAACCCACAACCCAGGGGGGCCGGGCTGCTTTACGATGCTGGGCTCAGCTATACCTAGAAAGTCATTTTTCACTCCTTTCCAGAACATGTATTCTCCCATAGAGCAAAGGGGCTATGGTCACATGACTCAGTTTCCTCATCTGTGAAGTGGGGACAGTGACAGCATCCACTTCTGGAGACATGAGGATGAGATGAGTTGACATCTCTGAGAGAGGATTTAGCTGAGGTCCTAGAAAGCCAGGACAGGGAGCTTTGGGTTTGAAGGAAGAGGAAACAGGGAGCCATCGGCAACAAAGTTAATGTGACGACAACGAGGGACGGGTCTGGAGGGCTGCAGCGACGCTGCCCACTGCCCGTTATGGTCACACGTCACGCAATCAGGCGTGTAGTCCCACGGTCACCCCATGACCGGGCTCACTGGGATTCTGTGTCCCCTGTGCTGCCGACGGGGCCAGCGCAACCTGGGGTTGGAGGTGCGCTCCTGCTGGGGCTGTCTAATTGCAATCACCTTCCACGGAGGTCAGGAATCTGCTCATTAACATGCCTGACAAAAGGCATTATTAGCTTTTTCAGTTCGTGCCTTTTATCCGAGGTTCTACTGTCTGCTCACAAGGTGCACACTCTGTGTCATAGTCAGGGGTGTGGCCTTAGCACAGCTGCCCCCTCCCCACCATTTGGAGGGAAGACGCCCCCCAGGGGACAGTGTCCCCAGGGCTGCCCCCAGGGCCTGCTTTGCTCACCGCCTTCTCACCAGGGTGTGGCTTGTGATAACCACTCAGGAAAGAAAGAAAAATCACAGCCATCTGTCACAGTTTTTGTCACCCACAAGGTGAGGCTCACGATTTGGGGCACATGGCTGTTAGAAATGTGTCTCCATGCCTGGCTCACGGCACTCAAAACATCCTTCCCAGAGGGGTCAGCTCATCACCGAAAATGAAGCCATTCACCCGAGTCCCCACTTTCTCTTTTCCAACCTAAACCACTTTTGTACTTGTTTAAAAAGAAGACACAGATCCTGGTTTTCCCAAACTGGACACCTTGGAACACTTGTATTACAAGAAGTTCCATGAAGAGTGTTCCTTGGTCAGCAGGTTTGGGGAAACTTGCAGACGGTCTCCCACTGAGGTTCAGAGAGCATGTTTGTGTAAGGTTCTGGGAGAATCTATAGAAAGGAAACTGGTCAGCTTGGTTTAACCCTTTACTTCTCATGAACCCTTTTCCTAGGAACACCGTGAATGCCATCCAAGGTCACCTTGTACCACTTCACCTGTGAGCTTTCCTTTGCTAATGAGCCACACATACGATGCCACAAAGATACTGCCGAGCCCACGGGCCTCACGTGAACTCTGAGGGGCTCCAGGAACTTTCTCCCTCCCACTGGCCAGCTGGCCTGGGACTCTCTGCTAGCCTGGCAGCCCCCATGCCGAAGGCCAACACAACTGCCGAAACACGGGACGGGCAGAGGGACAAGCACTCTGTCCCCTCGGACAAATGAAACTAAACACTGAGGATTTTGGGGGTTCATGATGGGTTGCTGAGCAGTCTGCTCCTGAATGGCTGGGACATGAGGGACGAGAAAAACCTTTCAGGACCAGGGGAAGGTGAATTCACCCCTCCCGGCCTATGGACACAGGCCATGCAGGCAAAGCAGCAGGAAATGAAGCCACCGGGAGGTTGGATAACACTGGTTTGCATCTGTGTGAAACCCTCCCGCCCTCCCCTTCCCCCTCCCCCCCTTCTCTGAACCAGTCTCATTCCAGCTGCTCTGCTGTCTTGCGTGGCCACCCACCTCTGCCTTCCTCCCCATCCCTCCAGGCCTTGGGAGTCTCCGGGGCTGGTGGCTACAAGCATCAGGCAGGAGAGGGCATGCCATCAGATGGTGACCCGTGTGAGATGGACACAAGGGGCCCTTGTCTAAAGAATCACTAAGACCATCAAGGTGACAGCAGTGTCTCAAGCTGAGCGCAGGGCACCGAGCACCTGTGGTGAGGTGGCCCTGCCTCAGTGGACAGGACAGAGGGCCACTCCGGCCGGCGAAGGTGTCAGCCTATCATCGGGAGCCTCTGCAGGGACCTGGAGGACGAAGGACAGCACCAAGTCTACTGCATGCAGTCCCGCTTACCTTGTGTCCAGGGAGCGTGGATGAGGTCTGGGCCACCAGCAGCCGCACCATGGTGTCCCATCGCTCCGTGGTGTGGCGGTCCCATGCTGTCACAGTGAAGGCCACCTCCTCCGAGGGGATCTGCAGCTCTCGGGCGGCAAAGACTGTCCCGTCTGCCCCGACTTTGAAGTCCATGCTGCTGGTCTCATATTGTGTCCCCTTGGTCCCCAAACAGCTGCTGAACTTGACTGCAAGAGAAGGCGGGGAGAAGGGTCAGGACCTGGCAGGCAGACGGCAGCCAGAGAGCTCACAGGTCACTTTTTAGGGAGCAGGTGCCAGGTCACTAATGAGCAGCAGGAAAATAGTGACCGGACTGATGGTTTGACCTTCAGGTCTTGGGTTTTGTTTGTCGACTGGGGGAATTCACAGAGGCCGCAGAAAAAGGAAATAAAAAGAGCCACCGTGCATTTCATGACATCGGAGACACAGCTGCTCTATGTTCCTGCCACTGCGTCTCTCCCTTCCCACTATATGAACTCAACAGGAGTCTGGTGGCAGCAGGTCTGGGGACTTCCCTCCTGAAAACAATTTCTGATTCCCTCGCTTGCCTCCCTCCCTCGCTGGCCACACGCAAACCTCCTGCCACCAGACTTTGAAGCGCCCGACGGAGTGGTTTTCCCACCCCAAGGAGGCAGTGTAGGGACGCAGCAGGACAACGGGTTCTGAGCAGAGCTCCAATCTGTTGCGTGCCCCAGACCATGTCCTCCCTCAGCGACACCTGCGCACGCTCCATGAGGCCGTGCGGGTCCAGAAGCTGGACCGGCAGTGACCTTGGACGGCGTTTCCTCAGCGAACTGGACACAGAGTCTAGGCACGCAGCTTTGCATCCCAAACATTAATTGGGCCCGAACGGCCAGCCCCTCCAGAGGACTCCAGCGGCACTGCCGCGCGTAACTCCGCAGTGAGAAAGCCGTGCCAGCAGCGGGTATTCCTCAGGCCCGCATTCTCGCATCTTTATATGCATGCCACCTAATGCCGCAGTAAATTATGAGGCAGCAACAGCCAGTGTCACATTCTTCTGATAAAAACGATGGATAAAGTTACCTAGTACTTACAAATATGTGGTATCTTAGCAATTTTGGTGGGAGGATGGATTTTTAAAAGCAATTTCACTGTCACAGCTTACATGATTTAATTACTATTTATCCCAGAAACTATTAAAAAAAGCTCTTCAGTGTTACTCCTGATACAGTGTCTTCCCTCTGTGTTCACGTGTTATTGTCGCCTGCCTTGAAATCATAAATAACGTGCGCGTTCCCCCTCATTTCAAATACTTCACTTTACACATCTCCCCAGTTACCAGCCCCTCCCACTTGTGGGTTTGATATAAAAATGTTTTTAAATGGGATGAAACCAGCCGTTTCTGCCCCGTCTGGCCCTAGAGCACACATGTGTGTGTGCCAGGGCTGCACACCCGGGGGGTCTCAGGCGACTGAGGGTGACAGGGTTCGAGTGCGATGTGCTCCCTGGAAATATCCCCCCATCAGGGAATAATCACACTTTTTTCATGTGACAGGAAAATTCCGAACTGCTTTTAGAGTATGGTTCACCTCAACAGTAAACAAATTAAAATCAGCAACAAACTGAGTGGCTCAATCATTTCTGATGCCCAACTGTCACCGGCGAAGATACAAATGACAGTTCCATGATTGCTGGGAGATTAGCACAAAATGTATAAATAAATAAGCCTCTTTGTTCTCTGGAAGCAAATTTCTGAGGACACTAAGGGGTCGGACAGGGTGGGTTTGCGTTTCTTCAGGATTAAATGACGATGCCACTGTATTTATAAAACAGGCACAGACAGAGCTTTGGCGGCGTCTGAGGCAAGAGTCAGTGCTGCCTTCAGAAGAACAAACCACCAGCGAACAGGTTCTATTCTGCTGAGAGCTGCGTCAGAGGCTCTCTGAACATTCCCGCTGCGGGAATGTCACTGCGGCTAACGTGGCTGGGAGGGAGTGACCATTTCTAAGTCGGGCAAATATGTCTCTCCCTGGCCACAGGACAGACGGTGACGGTCATTACGATAACACGGCAGCTCTTGCTCATATAGATTCTCTTCCATTTCCCAGGGGGTTACATCCTGATAAACCCGCCGCAAGTTGAAATATCCTCAGTTGAAAATGCATTCACTGCGTCTGACCACCGAGCGTCAAAGCCCCGCCTGGGCCACCTCACGTGTTCTCAGGACACTTACCCCAGCCACAGTCGGGCAGTCACCGAGCACACACTGCTCTGTAATACACAGTTGACTAGCTCAGGAACCATCATAAAGTCGCAAAATTGTAAGTCGAACCATCGTCACCTGGGGACCGTCGGTAGCATTCTTACCCTGTGCCAGAACTGTGCCAAACTCAGTGCCCAGACCCTCTCACTCCATCCCCACAACTTGCACAGGGACAGCTGTCACCCCACCTTACAGGTGAGTACACTGAGAAATAAAGACCAGGCATGTCGTACCCTACATGTGGTCTCTGCTCAGGAAGCGTCCATCGAGTCGGGGTGCAGGAGAGGGAACCGACACAGCCTAACCCGCAGGGAGCACCCCAGGCGGGGCCCGCTGGGCTACCTGCGCCCAAAGGCAGGAGCGGGCGGGTTCTGGTGCCTGGGGGATGCCTGCTGAGCTCTGCTTGGCACCCGCCCTGCCCCGCCCCGTGGGTCCCCAACATGCCTGTGGGTACAAGGACACAGTGAAGTCACAGTGCCCTCCACCACGTCCCTTCCACGAGCTTCTGCTTCCGCAGCACCCAGGCTCGGGTGATCCGGGCCGGGCTCCGGGCTCCTTGCTCTCAGGCTGTCATCACACATGTGAACGCCGCTCATGAGAGGTGGTAAGGGAGAGACAGCCTGGGCCCGGGGAGCAGACCCTGGGGGACCCTCTACAACACAAGAAAGGGACCCCAGCCTCCCTCATTAGCGGCTGGCACATCAGGACTGAGCTAAGGAAATCATTCGCAATGGAGCCCAGGCAGAGAGATGGCTCTTTCCTGTCCCCAGAGGCTGCCTCCCCTCCTCTGCCATCCTCTCTACTGATGGGAGGGCCCACGAGAGGAAGGGGCTCCCGATGGGTGTCCAGGCCTGGTGCACGATTTTACTGCATTTCACCCGCAGGGCAGCTGGGGGCTGCTTGCTGTCTGGTTTTAGGGCAGTCCTGCTCCGTGGTCACCTGTCCGCAAGTTCTTTCTCCTCTCATAGCTCTCTGTTCTAAATACGGAGGGAGGACGTAACATTTGAGCCCTGGCAACATTCAGGAGGGCAGATGGGACCCTCCTCAGCTGAGGTCTGCATGTGGCCGGCTGGTCCCGAAGCTGTGGGGATGGGTGGTACACCGAGAACAGACGACCCACAGGCAGACAGGAGCCAGGGGCCGTCCTCTGGGCCCCACAGCGCTGAACCAGCAACCATTCTTCACCTGCTCTCTCACTTTAGGTTCATAAGAAACACACACAAAGCCTGTGTTACCCTTTGCCCTCGACCTCAGATGTACAAACCAGGAGGAGAATCTGGGGATATGAGCAGATCCTGACTACGGAGGTGGACGGCACGTTGACTGCAAATGCCCCAGGAGGCTGCAGGTGGGCAAGCGCCTCTGGACCTCACAGACGTGGAGTGGGCCCCCCAGGGCGGGAGCCTGCAGCCTCCTCCCACCTGCTCTGAGCTCACACATTCCAGAGTTCCCGGGGTTCTAATCCAGGGGCTTTCACCAGAGTCTGGCAGGACGTGGGGGCTGACCTCTGTGGTTACAAAGGTGGTGGCTGTGAAGCCGCTGCTGCCCGGCCTGTCCTGGTTTGGCCCTGAGGCCACCAGCACCGTGAGTGGGGGTGCACACTCTCACTTTGGGGTGGGGATGCTCTCTGAGGGTGTGAGGGATGGCCCGAGATAGCCCTGTGCAGTGTCCTGGACGGTGCACAGCCCCGGGTCCCCTCCTGCGCTGGCTCTGGGCCCCCTCCTGGCAGCTGGCAGCCCCCTTGCCTGGCACAGCTTCAGTGTCCGTTTGCTGGGGCAGAATCCAAACATGACCCTGAACTTCACCAGCCGCTCCCTCTGTAAACACACTCGGAGTGGCAGGCAACCATTTCTCTAAAGTAAAGAAAAGGACTCAGAAAATGCAAACACATTTTCTCCCCACGCTCAGCCACACGGACTGCCCAGCAACCCCTCCCTGGGTCTCCCCTCTGCAGGGCTTTTGGTGCGGGCGCATTCATGGCACACTTGGCTTTGAGATATTGGGGACCCCCTTGAGATGAGCAGACTGTCGGGGTGCCTGTAAACCAAGGATGGAAACGTCTGGAAACGTCTGGTGTGTGCAGTCTGCCTGAAGCTCGGGGGAGGGTGGGAGGGATGGCCTCGGGTGACGTGCACACACTCTCAGGAACCTCACAGCACAGGGCAGGGAACCCACGCCACTCACACACACATATACTGAAACCGGGCGCCATGCTGGGGAACACATGCTGCAAGGTCCCAGGAGAACCCCAGGAGGGACCCAGGTGTAAGAGGAGCCAGGGCGGCGTCTGACAGGGAGCAGGGGATAATCCCAACCTCACTAAGATGCCCTCAGTGAGGGGAACAGCCCCACAGAGACGCAGGGTCCACCTGGGGCTCCTTCAGGTCCTGCAGGGACATGGTGGAGGAGGTATTCACAGAAAATGGGGCCACACGCGGTGCCCTCTGAGCTCCTTTCCAGGATGGGCCCGACACACGTCTGGGCTCTGTGATCTCCTGCAACGTGGGGACACGTTTACCAGGCTGGGACGAGGAAGGCTCGGTGGTGAGGAGGAATTCTACCGCAACACGGACAGGAAACGCACCATTCCTCTTTCTAACAGTCTCGCGCTGCCGTCCCCTTCCTCAGCTGAGGGCCACCCCCAAGGAGCAAAGTCCCCGCTGTTGGTTTGGTTGTTCCTGATCCAAACCATGTTTCTAAAGAGCACAGAGGAATCTGCCACACACTCTTAATGGGTCACATTGCTGTCCAAAGAATGTCCAAGTAACACGAGTCCAGGGCTAGCACGAGGGATGGGGTGGGAATACGGTCTCACCTAAGTGACAACTGTACACATTATGTCTCTCTCTCTCAGAAAGTTTCAGTGCACACAACACCATTAAAGGGCTTGGGGAGTCCTGTGCGGGTGAGGGGACATGTGAAACCTAAAATGGTTGAACCCAAATGCTCTCTGTTATCATGGGGAGAAAAGTACACTGGATTCAGGGTGTATCAGTCAGCATGAAGCTGGGTTAAGCTAAGTGACAAACAGCCCCAAATCATGAGACACGGCACTGTGGGCTGGCAGGGTGGCTCTACTGTGAACCCTCAGGCTGCTTCTGCCACCACCAGGGCAAGGACCATCTGGTGGTGGGAAATAGGGATCACACAGGGCTCTCAGGCCTCTGCCCCCACTTTCTGGCTGGATGACATGCTCCAGCCCTACCCGCAAAGAATGAGGAGGTGAAATCCTACCACGTGCCTGAGAGAAAGGGGAGAGAGTCTGTCAGCACTGTTAATGTGTATGTAGCAATAAATGTTCACAATGGCAGCTCGTGTGAGTGTCACATCATGTCATGGGTCACCTCTGTTTGCTGTTCCCCCATGGACCTGCCACCACTTTTAGAGGTATCTCACATGTTCAGACTATGATTTCTTTCCTACAATAAATCAAACGGCACTTAGAAAGATAAAGGCCCAAAGCAAATGCTGCCTCTAAAGAAACAGTTTTCATGGATGCCGCTCAGATTAGCTGCCAGGTCACCTCAGCCTGGGGCACACGCGTCTATGCATGTCCTGCAAAGGCTCCCCGCGTCCCACCACCTTCTCGGTTTGTTCCCTCTAATGTGAGACTATGAGGTTCCTGAGGGAGGAGGTTGTGATGCTTCCGTCTCTCTTTCCTTGAGCAGAAAAGACACTCCACAGCCCTTTCTCTGATGGAGGCCCATGGAGATGACGGCCATTAAACCCCAAAACCGGAAGACCTGTGTGCTGGGCTGGGTCTTGCAGTAATGTCTCTGCAGATACCCCCACCGGAGCTAAACATTGGTGGCTTAACCCCGGCAGGAAAAACAGCCAGTTGACAAAATCACTTTGGAGGCAGTGGGTCCCGGCCTCACGCGGCCCTCGAGCTGATTCCCAGACCTCACTGGTACTCCTTTCTGGAGAAACACAGCCTTTGGTGCCGAAGGGCGCCCTGTGCAGGAAGTTATGCAGACGAAGCGATTATCCCGAGGTAATTAAGCCTTGAACAAGTTTGACATGAAATCTTGATAAAGAATTGTTTTTTAATCTAATGGCCAAAAAGCTCAGCCAAATGTATAAAAATTACATGACATCTTACGCCTCAGTGTAAATTAAAATTTGTGGAAAGGTCAGTGAACCAGGAATGGCTTAGACATGAGACCTGGGAAACCTGGGGGCCATGGCACAGCCGGGCCTGCCCAAGCGTTTCACCGGGAGGGGCTGTCCCACCCTGTTAGCCAACCCCATCTTGCCAAACTCCGTCTGCTCCCACTGGGCTTGCTCCTGCCGAAGCCTCATTTGAATACAGTGAAAGAAGATGCTGGACTTTCCTCGGAAAGGAAAGGCATCTGTCAGAGAAAGGCAGTTTTAGGACTAGACTTTTTTTCTGGCTGCTGAAAAGAGAAAGACGTGCACAGGAGGCTTCAGCCCCTCTCACTGAGTTCCTACTATGTGAGCAGCGCCTATTAGGTGCGTCAACCATGACAGATGTGAATGAACGCAGCGTGCGGAGCCAGCGGGACAAGCTGTCTGGCCTTGGCGCGCTCGTAAAGCTCTCTGAACATATCTGAGCTGACCCGACAGCCCTGAGGCGTGAGCCTGCAGCCCACAGTCAGATGGAGGATTCATCAATTTACTGCCAGGAGGGAGGTGCCAAGCTAATGGGCAAGTGGAAATAACAACCTCTACGGGGAGGGTGTTTGTGGTAATTAAATGCCTTGAGGACGAGGAGATGCCCAGCGCAAGGCCTGGCATTTACAGGCTGCGGGGACATGAAAGCACCGTGTGCGCCTGCAGGCAGAGGGGAGTTGGGGCACGATGTCCACGCGTCTCCCTCCCCAGGTTGGGGCTCCGCTCCCAGACTCCTGTTTGGGACCCAGAAGCAAAAGGGGGTGACAAGAATGAAGACACTGACTTTGACAATCGCCAGATGCAAAGCGGGACCTTGGATTTGTAAACTCCACAGGCAGCCACAGTCGCCCTCTTGCTTTTGAACAAAGGAAGGTGCTTCCCCACCCGCCTGGGCTTTCTCTGCACAGTCAGGGTTGAGAGTGTACCTTCATTTAAAAAACAATGCCGAGTGAAACACAACCTCCCAGGAATTACCCACTCTCCAGAAGGGAAGCACAAAGGAGTTGGCAGGGGACACAGGCTGGGCTGTCACACACGTTAACAGGTATTCACGGGCACCTGGAGAGCTGAACGCCATTTCCCGCCATTTCCTTTGGTTCCCAGCGGCTCCCATTGTGTCTCTTCTGGGGGGGACTGGATGGCGGCATTGTAGGTGAGCACAGTCTAAATACAGCTCTGTGCATTCTGCATTCATAACTCTAAAGGCTTTTGTGATTTAAAGCAGCAATTATACGGAGGAACGAGATAAAGACGGGGAGAAATTATCTCTCTGGGTTGGGCGGGGAGACATGGCAGCGGAGGTTAATGCTCTGGTGAAATATTTCCACAGTTACTCCTCGCAACCATTTTGCAATATCCCTAATGTTTCCGCACATTACAGGCTCTTCCAGGGGAAAACAGCTTGTGTTTTTAAAGCAAGGAATAAAATCCTGAGGGGCCCCCCCGGCTGACTGACTGGTACCTGGGAAGGTTCTACCATGAGGCTGCAGGCTCGGAAACGCTCCCTCACGTCCAAGCACCAGCCAGGGGGCTGCATCTTGCTGTGTGTTAGTGGTGAACAAAAACTGCCAAAACTTAAAAAAAAAAAAGCAAAAGCTCCAATTAGAGCCCACTGAAGTGCCACACGACATGTGGCTGTCACAGGTGACGCCATTCGGCTGCACTAAGAACGTGGATACGATTCTGATCATTGCTTTGGCAGCACTGGCCCCGGAGAGCCTTCTCCATGCAGGTCTTGGCAGAGGTGAGGCCACTCGTGACTGCTGACCACGGTGGTTGCCTGGTACAGGGCCAAGATGGGGACCCGGTGAGTTCCAAAGGCGGCCGTCACCTCACCCACTAGCCAACCCTTCGGGAACGGTGACACGGTAAATAATAAAGTCCCAGAGAGGGACAGCTGCTGCCAGAAGCCCCGGCATTCATGGTGCCACGTCCCCTCCAGCTGCAGTGCCATGGGCAGGAGGTGCATGACCCTGGGGCTAGGCTCCAGCACCCCAGACTGTCCGTCACACGATGCGTGGCACTGCCCTCCTGTGTGGCTCCTGTCAGTGTCTGACTAAGCTCCTGGGTCTTTTCACGACACCCCTGCATGTGAGACACTTCTTCCCAGCGCCGCTAAGTGGGAGCCGTGCCCGACGGGGCTGC
This sequence comes from Rhinolophus sinicus, assembly GCF_036562045.2. Classification (NCBI taxonomy): domain Eukaryota; kingdom Metazoa; phylum Chordata; class Mammalia; order Chiroptera; family Rhinolophidae; genus Rhinolophus; species Rhinolophus sinicus. The sequence continues at coordinate 18,060,404 of NC_133762.1, forward strand.
GGTTACACTGCACCCATATCTGGGGTCAGGCAGTACAGGCTTTGTCCACAATGAGGGTCCAGTGTGGAGTTGGGGTGTCAACACCCAGAGAGGAGCCTTCCTTTGTCACACCCAAATTGTCTCCTCAAACACCCAGAGGGGCTGTGTTTCCAGGGTCCTGTCTTTCTGGGAAGAACTGAGGTGTGAATGTGGCTTGTCCTTACGGAAAGGGGCGAGGGATTTGGGAAAGGTGCAGGTTGTGCTTCCCCAGGAATATTCTGGAAGTTGGCTCTCCTGCTGCCCCTTCCTCAAATCTGGATGGTCTGCACCTCTTGCCTGCTCTGTGCTGCCTTCCTTCTCGGGGACAGCTTGGCCTCCCCAGCTCAGCATTCTAGGATGCGCTCTAAAACCATATGTCACGCAGGCCTCTCGGCCAGTGTCCAGAGCCTGGGCTGCACCGCGGTGTTAGGCTGTGCACAGCACTTTTCCAAAGCACTTTTTTGTGCATCTGCCCAGATAGTGGAGCAACCAAGCTTTTTCGATACATCAGGATGAGGAAACGAGCCAGGCCTGGCCACATGTGAGAACAGCTCTGCCCAGCTGACCCTGGCTGCACAGAAGAACCTTCCAGCATCTAGCTCCTGGCCTTAATTGCCCAGGCCCAGGCCCAGGGCCATGCGTGGGGAGTCAGGGAAGGCTCTGCTCTCTTCCCATTAGTTCATTAACATTAAAAAACATGACTTCTTGCGTCTTTACCAAGGAATTCTGGCCACCATCACCGGGTGGGAAGCTAAGAGACGTCACTCTCTTGCTGGCCAGGGGCTGGATGCCCTGGGTACCTGGTTGGTGTCGTCACCTGGCACCTGGCACTCAAGGAGCCCGTCCGTGACTGGGGACGCCCTCCTGCTCTTCTGGTCTCATCGTCCCTCACTCATGATGTCCTCTGACCACTCAGATGGTGCCTTGTGGTGACGGGTCTGTATCTGGGAATGGATGCTCTTGGAGGGCCATGGATAGGCTGGCATGGGTGTTTTCTGCAGAAGCGGGCATCTGATACCGGCTTTAAGCTGGTGAGGAGGAGGGAGGGAAGGGAGGAGAATAGGGCTGGGTACCTGCCTATTGCAAGATGAGGCCGGACCCCAGCACGCCACCTTGGACTGCCCTCCTGACCTAGCCCAGGCCTCCAGGGCGGCCGCTGGCTCATCGCCTGCCCCGGGTCAGTGCTGCCCAGCCAGGGCCAGCACACCTGGGCTGTCCAGTCCATCATACATTTGAAGTCCCTCCCATCTCAGCACCTGCACCTCTGTGTTTCAGCACCTCAGCCCCAGGGTCTGGCCTCATTTGCCTCCCCCTGTGGACTCCCCCCCCACTGACTGTGGGGCACACATCTTTGTCACAGGCTCCCAGTGACCCATCTCAGTGTGCAGCTGTCCACTGTTAGCGCCCCAGGACATTTGCACTGATCGCTCCCATGTCTCCGTGGCTGGCCCCCTCCCACCCTGCAGACGAAACACCAATTCTGGAGACACCTCTCCTGACCACTCTATCCCATATCTTGCCGCATTTTCCGGCCCAGCACACGTCCACATGACACAGCGCCACACAAACCTGTGGGTAGGTTGTCTCCCTCCACTGCAGAGTCTAATGGCCCCTAAAGATGTCTGAGGCCTAATCCCAGAATCTGGGACTACGTCACCTCACACAGCAGAAGGGTCTTTGTAGACGTGGACAAGTTAAGGCCCTTGAAATGGGGGATGACCCTGGATCCTGGGCGGACCCAGTTTGTGGTGTTCTGTTACACACGGGAACACGATGCCCGCTCACTGGCCAGGCAGGCTCCTGGAGGCAGGCCTGCCGTCTTGGTCTCCATGTGCCCCGGCTGCCTGGACCAGCGCCGAGCAGGTGCACAGGTGGGTGGTGCTCAGCAAGTGTTTGTTGAGTGAACGAGTGAGCGTCTGGTGTCCTGTCTGCCTGAGGTCTCAGCTCCCCTCAGACCTGCAGCACGGCGTCAACATCTGTGGGACGAATGAGGCTCTGGCTGCATCGGCTGCACAGGTCCCTGACCCTCCTCACCACTGCCCTCAGCCTCTGCTGAGGCCACCCAGAGGCAGCCATGGCCCCCAGAGGCAGGGGACTGTGGAGTCATGTGGCAACAGCATCCCTGTTCATCAATTGTCATTGCTTTGATTATAAATTGCATAAACTCACATTGGGAGCTGCCAGGAGGGGTGCCCTCCCCCAGAGAGATGACTGAGGAGCTGCAAGAAGACGGAGAGCCAGGCATGGCCGCAGATTTCCCGTGCTGTGGTTCATTGTCTGCAGCCTTCCATGGACTCTAACCGTCCTCACTGTCACTTCCTAGGACCAGGAGGCCTGAGAGCTATCAGCTGCGACTTCTCCAGGATGCTGAGGCTCACGGAGGTGAGCTGAATTGTCTGAGCAGAGACAGCCAGCGGGCAGCAGAGAGACTTGTGGCCACTGATTTTTCTGGAAAGTTCTCTGTCTTGCTAATCATGAGTCTGGGCTGTGGGAAACCTCTGAGTCCAGGTGAGCCGACCAGAACAGCCCTGGGGGCCGTGGGAGGCACATCCAATGCTGCCATCCGGACTGTGCATCTCCCGGCCCCTCCCAGGCAGAAGCCAAGGGACAGGTGAGTGACATCCCACTAGCTATTGCTTCAAAGTTTTAAAGCTGCAGCTGGTGGCAAACTTTTCACTAAATACACAGATGGTCCTGCCCGATCCTGTTAATGAAAAAACTCTCGCACAACTACAAAAACAGACGTGATCATCTGTTTTCTAACATTTTGAAAAAAATATACAGAGGTGTAAGGGGCTACACAAATGAGAATAATTAGCTTGTGCCATCTGTGAAAAAAGAAAAAGGAAACAGAAGAAAAGCCTGCCCTCCTGGCCACATCCGCGAATCTGGGCTCCGCGAGCCTCCGGGGAGGGACAGCGCGGCAGCGTTGTCACACCCGGCAGTGCCCTTTGGCCCCCATTAACTTGAGAAACCGTGGGACCAGCTCTCCATGCTCTTGTTCCACCTCGTGAGCAGCTGGCCATGAAAAGTCGTCATTAGAAAGTAGTACGTGTGACAATCCTGACAGCCCTGAGTAAATGGGCAGACAGCAGCTGTGCTGGCAGCGGCCGCCGGGCCAGTCGCATGCCTTTGCTCCCGCGCCCCTGGAGAGTGGGCAGGTGTGCTCGTGACTCAGAATTTGGGCGGCTGGCCATGTCACCCAGGTGCAGCGGTGACGGGGGCCGAGGGGATGGGCAGCGGGGCTCCGGGGTCCTCTGTTAACTCACGCCTGTCTCCTCCACACGCCATCTGAGGACCAGCTATGAGCCAGGCCGGGAGCTGGGAGTGATACCTGCCCTTCCCGCCTGCCCCATGGAGCCTGCACTCAGGGAGAAGGCAGGGCCTGAGTGAGGCCCCTACGCGCTGCCCAGCCCACCCCCCTGGAAGACCAGTGTTTTGTTTTTCAGTCCAATCTACATCACGTGCTGACACTTTTGTGAAATACAATGAAAATGAATGGCTGAGAAAGGATCGCAGGCAGAACGTGGCTGCAAGAGTCTGATGCGCGCTCTTTTTTAAAAAATTCTTTTATTGGGGAACACAGGGGACCAGTGTGCTTCTCCAGGGCCCATCAGCTCCAAGTCGTTGTCCTTCAATCTAGTTGTGGAGGGCGCAGCTCAGCCCCAAGTCCAGTTGCCGTTTTCAATCTGTAGTTGCAGGCAGCGCAGCCCACCATCCCATGTGGGAATTGAACCTGCAACCTTGCTGTAGAGAGTTTGTGCTCTGACCAACTGAGCCATCCAGCTGCCCCCAGATGCTCACTCTTGATTTCTATGCTTCTCTGGTCCTGATCTGTAAAAAGTGCCCAGGTTTGGTGTCCATCTTAATCCCACTCTGAGAAATGCACACAGCAAAGGCAGCCCTGGCCCATGTGAGGGTGGGGAGAAGAGAGCCGTGCAGCCAGAGGGAAGAACGAGGACACCTCAGCTGGGGGTTGCCAGGGAGGCTTCCTGGAGGAGGCAACATTTCACTGAGACCCAAAGGTTGGGGAGAGGTGGGCTGACAACACCTGGGGAAGCAGCTGGCTTGAGGCAGAGGAAGGCCTGCAAGGGCCGTGTAGGAGCTGGGACAAGAGGCACTCCCGCAAGGAGCCACACGGTTGTGTGTGCACAGGGTGTCAGGCAGGAAGTGACAGGCCACCTGGCTGCGGCAGGAGGGTGGACATTGCCATCCCTGTGCTGGGGGACAATGGTGGCTTCGACCCAGGCCAAGGCAGGGAGGACGGTGGTGGTGTCCCAACCTAATTAGGAGGCAGAGAGAGCCAAGCTCCCAGTGGACTGGGCATGGGGACGGAGTCTGGGTCAGCTGAGTGCTCACCACGTCTGGTTAGGGATAAAAATCACAGTCCTGAGCACAGATGCAAAAATCCTCAACCAAGATTAGCAAATCAACTCCATCAATGTATAAAAAGTAGTACACCACGACTAAGTGGGTTTATCCCAGGTATTCATGGCTGGTTCAATATCTGAAAAATCAATGCAGTCCATCACATCAACAGACTTCAAAAGAAAAACCGCATGGTTATGTCAATAGAAAAAGCACTTGACAAAATCCAACACACACTCGTGATAAAAACTCCGTTAACTAGGAATAGAGGGGATCTTTCTACAAAAAACCTAGAGCTACTAACATACTTCGTGGTTAGAAACTTGAGGCTTTCTTACTACGACCAGAAACACGGCAAGGACAGCCCCTCACCACCCCTCTTGATCACAACACACGGGCAGTCCTGGCTGATGCAATAAGGCAAGAAGAGGAAATAAAAGGTACCCAAATTGGGAAGAAAGAAATAAAACTGTCTTTGTTTGCAGGTGACATAATTGTCGACATAGAAATATGAAAGAATCAACAAAAAAATACTCCTGGAACAGATAAGCAATGACAGCAAGGTTGCAGGATACAAGAGTAATTCATGAACGTCAATCACTTTCCCACATACCAGGAAGGAACAAGTGGAATCTGAAATTAAAAACACAATACCATGGATATTGGCACCCAAAATGAATACTTAGGTATAAATCTAACAAAATATGTACAAGACATATGAGAAAAACTCTGATGAAAGAAACCAAAGAAGAACTAAATAAATGGAGAATAGTCCACGTTCATGGGTAAGAAGACTCAATATTGTTAAGATGTCATTTCTTCTCAACTTGATCTACAAGTTCAATACAATTCCAACAAAAATCCCAGCAGGTTATTTAATGGATTCTAAGATGTGTACGGTGCCGCAAAAGACTCAGAACACTCAGCTAAGCAATAAAACGGGAGCCCAGTCGGAGGATTGACGCCCCGGGCCTCAGGACTCAGTCTGAAGCTGCCGTAACCGAGACACCGCGGTGCTGGTGAAAGAACAGGCAACAGAGCAGCGACAGACTGGAGAGCCCAGAAACAGACGCACACGGTCCAGGCCACTCACCTCGGACAAAGGGGGAGGGAGCGACGAACAGGCAGCCCACAGAGGGTGTTTAAGGCAGTGAAAACACTCTGTGTGGTACTGTAACGGTGGATACATGTCATTATACACGAACATAGAATGTACAACACCGAGAGTGGCCCTAATGTGAACTATGGACGCTGGGTGATTGCAGGGACCACGAAGTGAGGTCAGGAGCCCAGAGCAGGTGTGAGAGCAAAGGGCAACCTCCCACCCTCACTGCCCCCGGGGCCACCTTGCAGACACAGCCTCATTGCCTCTCCGATTCCACTGATCCGTGGTGGCACCTGCTCTGCTGCCCGGGGCGCAGGTGGCCCAGCCAGGTGTGTCCTGGGCCCCGAGCCTGAGGACCTGCTGACTCAGTCCTGGGCTTGTCCTTACCTCCTGTTTATGCCCTGGGTGTCTCCTCCCACTGAACAGGACTAACCTGTGTGACCGCTGGACGTATGACAGAAACGACCCCGCATGACCTCCGAGGCTGGCCAATAAGCATATTATGGCTTCCACCTCACTCTCTCTCAGGTGGCTCACGCTGGGGGGCCAGCCGCCATGCTGTGAGGACGCCCAAGCAGCCCCATGGGGCGTCCACATAGAGGGAGCTGCGGCCTCCTGCCAGTGGCCCTGTGGGTGAGCCATGCTGGAAGCCTTCCCGAGGCCAGCCGGACTGCAAGCACATGTGCGACCTGAGCCAGAACCACCTAGCCAGCCGCTCCCGAGTTCCCGAGCCACAGAACTGTGGGGTAACCTTGGCCTGATGCTGGGGACCCTGGCAGCCTGGCCCCTTTCCTGATTCCCACCACTCGCCTACACAGAACTCCACTTGCAGGCAGGGCACGGGGCTCCATGTTGTAGAGAACCGCTTCACTCACTCCACGTCCCCAGCATTTCAGCATAAATGACGGCCATTGCCACACAGAACAAACTGTCTAGACTCTCATGGTTGTGAGTGGACCCTTTGATGGAAGGTGATGGCATTTTGGGGATTATCCACAATAAACAACCTCTCCTGGGGAACAACACGTCCACCCCATCAGCCACTAACACGTTAGTGAGAACTAGCTCCACTGGCCCTGACATCAGTACTGCTACACGTGGCTCCAGACCGGGGTAGGACCTTCTAATACACACACTTGTTTTCACTGGATTGGCCTTTTTGCCAGCTTTCTGTCTACTGAGAATTACATGCTTGGCCTCTGACCCTCTGCTGCTCCTGCACACAGAATGCCGGGCCATCGGGAGAGCCCCCAGGATGGGGCTGAATGAGGGAGCAAGGCATGGGGCATGCTAACCCGTCCAGTGATGTCCTCAGGGCGGCCAAGACGTTCTGAAGGGGAGCGGCTGGGGGATGGGTGCACTGTGTAGGGACCAGAGAAGAGGCGGGAAGTATGTGCGTGGAGCAGAGGGTGCAGGACGGGGTGGGGTCAGCGAGGCTCGGCCCACAGGTGAGTGTGCACACGGCACACCTAGGACACATTAGCCGTGTGTTTTCTGAAGGTCAGGGAGTGGGAGCATCTTATGGGGAACTGGAGGGCAATGGGCTCCGAGGGCTTGGTTTACTTCTCTTCCCGCCGCTCCAGCCACCATCTGTCCCTCCTCTCCTGGGGTCCACACTGTGGCTCAACTTCCTTTGCTCCTGGGAGACCATGCTTTTGCCACACGCCCTCCCGCTCGTCATAGTTATAAAACCTGTGTCCACACACGTCACTGTTGAGAGAAGGGGGTCTCCCACCGAGGACAACTGGGTTTCGCCGATTGTCAGAGCTGCAGGGTGGCTGCGTGCGTCGTTAGGTCCCCCATTACCCCCTGGCCCTTCTGTGCCTGCTCCAGTCAGTACAAATCCAAAGGCAGCACGACTGCCATGCCATCGTGTTCAAAACCAACCTGCCCAGCTCTGAGATACGGTCCCGGACCCCTGCTGTGGAGCTGCGGGAGGGGCTCTTGTGAGAAGGTTTTTCAGAGAACAAAAGCCACCTGAGGGTGAGCTGGGCCTCTCCTTTCCCCCCAGACTCCCCCAGGTGCAGCCCAGGAGGATGGGAGGACTTGCTTTCTGCCCCCAGGGGAACAGAGGGACTCCACCCCCCCAAGACAAGCCAGCGCCTGCCTGCCTGCCTGTTGGGGAGAAATCTGCAGGCGGCTTTAAGGGGAGGAAGCGACAGGGAATTGATGAGGGGCTCCAAGCTCTGCACATCACATCTGGGAATCTTGACAAAACTGGGGTATTTGATTTGGCCGTTAGTGATGTAATTTTTCATTGTTGACACACATGTGTGCAGAAAAGCCCAGCAAAACCCTTGCAAATAAAGCCTTTCAGCCATTCTGCAGGCTTTTGCCTAATTAAAACTTCACCAAACTGTCTGCAGTTGGAGGGGACCAGCTGCTGGCTTCCAAGCCCAGGCAGGGTGGGCCACCAGGCAGCGCCTGTGAGGCTCAAAGAGAGCCCTGTGAGTGGGGCAGGCCTCCTGATGGAAGGACACTTTGAAGCAGCAGCAGAGGACACCGCTGCTGCTTTCACGAACGAACGGCGGAAATTGCTAGAGATGATGTGGGGACCGCTCCCCGAGTGCCCACAACCCCTGCCACACAGCGGAGTCAGTCCTGGGAGTAGAGTCATTACACATGTCAGCCAGAGTTTGGTCCTGCAGATTGGCTGCTACCCACCGTCTCCCCTGTGGGCTAGAGGGGCGCGCGGCCTCCTCAGGCCGAACAGCAGTCACCACATTTCACAGACTCTGTCACAGCCTTGCCGGAAGGTCTGCACCGAGTTGAGGTGCGCATGTCGCCGCAAAAATGGGAGCAAACATTTCTGTAGGAAGCAATTTCCCAAAGCTGGTCAGCGACTGGGGTTTGCATGCAGCTGGCCAGGTTCAGGTACCAGGCCCAGGTGGTGCTGAAGGGGGGAGGGGCGTCCTGGTGGTCCAGGTGTAACCCAGGCAGAGGGGACGGGGACAGTGGCTGGCTGAGTGTAGAAGCCCCGGTGCTTAAGGGAGCCTCTGAGCTCCACGCATTTCTGGGCTCAGCTGACTAATAAATAACGCATCTGTGGGTCTCGGGTTGCTCTGTTACAGAATCCACAAAATGAAGGCTTACGGTCTAAATGCCCAGTTCTCAGCCTGGGGTGATTTTGGCCTCAGGGGACCTGGGCAATATCTGGAGACACCGTGGGGGGGGGGCTGCTCCTGGTATCTGGTGGGTAGAGGCCAGGGAGGCTGCTGAACGCCCCACAACACACAGGACGACCCCACACAAACACGGAGGTGGCCATGACAGTGGTGCTGACCTGGAGAAGCCCCTGTCCAGACGGCAGAGACCACGTATCAGCAAATTTCACATTAAAAGACAATCCAGGCTTTCGGCTTGTCTGGGAAATCAGAGAACGTGGCCATATCCAGGCCTCTTCCTGGTACAGACAGGAAGCAAGCTCCCCCCTCACCCCATTTCTCCCCCACCCGCAGGGTGAGGAGGCAGCATGCTCCCACCAGCATCCCTGTGGGGAAGGAGACTGGGTTTCTGCAGGTCTAATGTCCCACCTGGCAACTGTGGGGACCTGGGCACCAAGGTGGCCATGCAGAGAGAGCCGGACACTCCAGGCCACACTGAAAATGGCTGGCGATGCCAAGCACGGTTCTGACCCTGCGGAAGTTAACTCCAGCCATGGACTCCTGCGGCCCAGCTGGTTAACTCTGCTGCTCCTCAGGCCGAGCTGAGAGCCTCGCAGCCTGGCCTTGGAAGAGGCGGGGAGGACGGGCCCCTGGACTCAAACCTTCCCACTCAAGGAGGTGTCCCTTGTCCCCTCGGACAGAGCAGGCCTCCTGGAGCTCGCGGGCATGGCTGCCTGCCGGCCACTCCTGGTCGTGACCGTCCTCCTTTCGTCCCCACTGAAGGCTCTGCCGGGCCTCCACCCTTGCTCCTGCTTATTCAACCTTTCCATTTTATTGCAAAAGCTTAATTGGGAGTTCTGAAAGGTCACAATTAATATTTCCAAATGAAAAATTCAAGGTAAAGCAGCTCTGAGTAAATACTGTTGAAATCCACAGCCAATCCAATACGCTTAAATTAAAACAGAAAGAACGAGGCTGGGGAAGGGGCCAACCAGGGCGCTCCCCCCTGCTTACTTCCTCTGTGCAGCTTTCCACTGCAGAAATCACCCCTTTGTGTCTGTCTGTGGCTCGCCATGTGTCCCCAGCACATGGGGACTTCCTGTCTGCTCACTGCCTAGTGATCCCAGCCCCCAGCATGGAGCCCACCACTGTGGGGGGAGGGCAGGGGTCAGTAATCAAACGGGCAAACAGAGACACCAAAGATGGGCAGCCCCAGGACGGGCAGCCAGCCCCTGGAGGCGGGGGACCCGCATCCCGCCAGCTCGGCTCCGTGTGCTCACCCACACAGTGGGCGCCAGGGCCGCTCTGCTCACCCAGCCACAGGAGGCCCACAGTACGAGAGCCGTGGGACCTGCAAACCCACACCACACGGCAGGAGGGACTGGTCACGGGACTTGTGCTGGATTCTGACTCAAAGAGTGAAACATGGCCGGGATCCAGGTAGCTTCCGAGACCATTTCTAAGCTGTCACATGTCCCTTGTTCTGAACATTCTGGGGTTTTCTTGGGGCCCAAGGAGTCACGAGAGCCCCTCTCCCAGTCTTCATTCTCTCGAGCCTCAGTGACCGTCCTGCCCTAACTAGCCCCTTGGATTTGAAGACATTCTTACTTGTTTTTTTCGGGAAAAGTGTGCGCTTTGGGTCGGACACAAGTGGGAGCCTTGGTCCCCATCACAGGCTCTGCCCGAGTCCCCTCAGCCCAGTCGCCCCAAGTCTCCTCTTTCAGTCCAGTTGATCGTCAGCTTCTCCCCATTTAACACCTCAGGACGTGGCGACCTCCATTAAACAACTGTGAAGGTTGCGGGAGCCCAAGTTTCCACAGAGGCTGAGTTGGGCTACGTTTCCTCGGGCCTGGAAAATCCTGTAGCAAGTGGCGCTGGTGACATCTAATCTGTTGAAAATGATGTCTTGAGGTGACAACAGCTCGTAGCACCGTGAGGGTCTGCCATTCTGTCTTAAGCAGTGGCACGGGCTCTGATGGGAGCGTGAGTGCTACTCTGGGGCAGGGCTGCCTCTGGTATCCTGGGCCATGTGTGAGTGACCCCGTTCCTGTCACCTCCCCTCCCTTCCCGCCAGAGCTGGTTGCACTGTCCCTGCTGGGATTTGCACAATTCGGGGGCATTCGTGGGCAGGCGTATGAGCCACGGGACAGGCCACTCTGCTCCCACCTTATCAGTCGCCTCCAGCAAGCAGTTACAGCCACGGTGACCTTTCTGGAAGGATGGATGACCAGCCGATTAAACGCGGAGTGCGGAGAAGGTCAGAGCATCTACGGGCCACCGCATATTTCATGCTGAGGTTCCAATAAATCCTGACCGCGGCCCAGGCTGCACTGAGGATGATGACGTCATCTTTCTCAGATAAGACCATGTAAACACGTCCCACCATGGGCACAACGGCATGCTTGTGTGACGTGACGTGGGGGACACTTCAGTGGGCGCTCTGGTGGGGGAGGCTCAGTGGTCAGTGGCTGGAGGCCTGGGGCGCTGGGCTGGGTGGGTGGGGCCCCGCGGAGGGGTCTGTGGACCCAGGAGCTCAGCGCGAGGTCCCAGAGGACAAGCCCCCGCGCCTGTGCAGCCATTGGTCGAGCTGTTTCCCAAGTCAGCTCTCCTCTGTGGGGGGCCACAGCGGCCTCACCTGCATTGCTCATTCCCCATGAAAACCACACTCAGAGACCCAGTGTCCACTGGTTTCCGGTGTGGTCCCTGCAGGGCCCAGGGCTGACTGGATCTCTGGTTACTCTGTGGCCAGACCTGGAACATGTGTGCACCCACCATGTCCTGTCTTGGGCTCCAGGATGAGACGCGCAGGGAGGGCGGCCAGGCCTCTGACCCCAGGGTCCTCCCAGCATCCCTGGGTGGCACCTAGGACGAGTGTATCTGATTCCTCAGACACCACGGTTGGCCAGCAGCGTCAAACTGTGATGGCACTACCTCCCAGGCAGGGATGCCCCTCCAGGCTGGGACACAGGGCATGCCCCCTCCCACGGAGTGCGGGCGGGTGGGCGTTGGCACAGCCTGTCCTTGCTGGGCTGGCCCTGTGCCCGCCGGGCCAAGCGCTCATTGCTCTAAGTCAATATTAGTTCTGTGTCAGCATTACCGCCTGGAGGCCTGGCTTCAAAGCATTAAGGAAACATGGCTCTCAGGAAGCACGGCTGTTTTGTGGTTCCCAGGCAGCGAGCAGTACAAACACTGACACGTTCCTGCACCGACCCACAGACATGGATCTTTCACACCCTACCTCATGCCATATGCCGGGAGCTAGAAGAACGACAGAACTAGCTGTCAGTCTCTGAAAGCCCAACACGCCTCATCTCAGCGTCTGGGACAATGACATTTCACCTCTGCTCTGTCAGCACCATTCAGGGACCATGCGTGCACAGTAAGCACACGCGTGACAGTGGCACCGTGTGGAGGAGAGATGCTGATGTCCTCGTCACAGTGTCTGGAGCTGCGGGGCTCGTGGTCTCTGACGGATGTGGAGGCGGCACACTTGGGTCTGGCCTGACAGTCCCTGGGCGCGTGCGGGCCGCCCGCCTCCGAGAGGCACCCGTTCCCAGGCTTTTACTTACATCCCAGTGTCCTGACTTGGCCTTCCTCCAAGGGAGCTCCTCTATGTGGGGAGCCCGTGGCGCTGCCAGGGGCATGGCCGCCAGGAAGGGCTCTCGTTCCCAGTTTGAATTCCCAATTCACACTTCCCTGGGAAACGATGACTTACCGGCCCGAGCCTCCTCATCTCCCACAAAGGGCCCTCGTTGCGGCTTCGCCTGGACCTGAGTGAGAACTACATTTCTCCTCTGGGCCAACACAGCAAGGCCGCGGGCTGGCGGCTGACGCAGAGCCGAGGAGAGCGCTGGGCCTCGCCGAGGAGAGCAAGGGCAGCGCTGCGAGTCCCAAGACAAACAAACCAGTGGGACAGCGACTCCCTCGGTCCCACCAAACCCTGTCTGTCTTCCAGACACTGTGCAGCTTTAGAAAAGGGTGCCATTCCGGGGTCTCACAGTAACTTGCAGCTGCTAGTGACAATATTAGTTTCTCACAAACAGCTTGAATCCTGCCACGCCTGTGACCCTCACCCATTGCACACGCTCAGGTGGTTCCCCTGCAAGTCAGTTTGGCTCCAGGTGTGGGGGCGCTGACAGGGACCTGGCAAAGCTGTCATGCTTGAACAGTCTCGTTAAAGAAGTCAAAAACCCTAAATAAATACATGAACGCACAGAGTTCCAGACAATGACAGGCTGAGTGGGCAGAAGTGACGGAAGCGACAGGTGGGCTGGGCTGGGGGCCGTCATGGAGCAGGTGCTCCGAGTGGCAGAGAAGAAAAGTGACAATGAGTCTGCAAGCGGCTGCCGCCACCCCAACAACCTAAGCGGTTTCATCAGAAGTCGACCCGAAAAGCTCCCACCTCTTTCAGCCGCCCCTCCTGCCCGCTGCCCAGGCTGAGTTTCCAGCACAGGGTCTGCACAGCAGGCAGTCAAGGAAATGTGCTGATAAGAGAGTGGCCGAGAGGACACGTGGGCTGGTGAGAGGCCTGGTGTGGCCATCTGACCCGCCTTCGTCATAGGAAAATGCCCTACCACGCCCGCTGTGCCCAGCAAGTGACCAGTCGATCCTGTGTGACCAGAAGGTTAAGCTGTGACCGGCAGATCTGGTGATGGGTTAATGGGCTTCTCCTAGGTCCCAAACTAGCCATAACAACTCCCAAAGCCATTTCTCCAGGACCCATCCTGGGGCTGGCTGTCCTCATGGATCATTTTAATTGGATAACTGAAAAAAACAACACAGCAACCTTCTTTCATAAACCTCCCGACACTATTAGCTTAAAGGCTTTCAGGAAAATGTGCTAACTTTTGACCGGTATCCACCTGGGTATTTCCGAGGACTTATCCAGTATTTGCAAAATACAATTCACTCGCTGGTAGAAAATAGAGCGTTAAAATAGAACCTGAATCAATTTTTCTGATCAATTGCTGCAGAAATGTGTGGAAGTGGCTGCAAATTGAGTCACACGCAACACAGGTGGGTTTTGGGACGGAGTGAGTTGTTATAAACCTGCCCCTGCCCTTTCACACGCGAGCACTCAGGCGGTCCCTGGTGCAAGCGTAGCCTTGGGAAAACTTCCTGGTTCAATCAGTAAATGCTTATTAGGGAACGGGACCTAACACATGCCCAGTAAGCAAAGTTGTGTGGTTTGAGACAGGGGTCCAGCCTTTTTCTCATCTTATTCTTCTCTTTTAAGTCTAAAGGGAGATTAGCATTAGGTCAGTCTATCTATTTAAAGCAGATCCTTTTAGGAATGTGTTGCCCAGAACGAAAATAAAATGCCTTTGATGCTTCTGGAAATAAATAAATATTCCTCTGATAAATTCCTTGATTAAGCCTGAGGATATAAGTGGTGAAAACAAATGCAAAAAGTCACACACACACACACACACACACACACACACACACACACACCTTTATCCCCAGGTGGACCTCATTTCCCCTCAATTCCCCTCGTGCCTAGAGATTTTTTGGCACCAAGACAAGGTAAAGAATTTTCTTTCTTTTGGAGAAACAAAGGGCTTTATTTCTCTGCCGATTCACATAATAAAAATGCTAGGAAGGCTGTACTGGGTGTTAATTTATCTTAAAGATTCAAACATTTATATCTGTGTTTACACACACACACTCACACTCCTCACACTTAATTTCCCACTGTCCTTCCTCTCCTCTCTGACCTGGACTGGTGGCCTTTGTCAAGTGCCGGGGCCGAGGACAGATGTGAAGGTGATGAGGGAGGAGCCCCTGCGGCCTGGGGTCAGTCGGGCCCCAGCCCCCCACTTACTGCCGCCGTTACAGGTGGGATCGCTCTCAGGAGGAGAGGGTCACTGACACTAATAGTCATTCAGTGCGTTTCCCTCTGGGAGGAGGGGCTGGACCCCTGGGAGCACGAGAGGCCTGGAGTGTGCTCCCTCCCAGAATCCGTACAAACACCACCCGTTGGTTCCGTAAAACCTCACGGACCCTGGAACACCTACAGCCACTTTCTCTCTCTCTTCTGCCAGGTCAGACATGTGGACGCCAAAGTACTGGGGATTGGGGCCATAGCCGTCTGTCATGGGGGTGTGTATGTGACAGTCTCGCGACAGAGTCACGACTCTTCTCTGCTTGTGCCAGGAGCACCTGGAGAACCCCCTCGCTTATTGAGTCTGCAATAAGTGGGACCCCACCAGGCTCTGGCCCCACAACTCAGGAGACACAAAGGACACGCTTGATAAAGAACTACAGGGAGTCACTCAGACCACAGGCTCGGGCAGGACGGTGTGGGCAGCTGGGTGGGTGCAACGGTCCTTCCTCGGCACCCGGCCGACCCTGCCACCTGCCGGGGTCTGTCCCAACGCACCGAGCACTGGTGCTGACGCAGCAGCCAGCTGGCCGGCCTGATCGCATGCAGTGACCCCAACCCCAGAGCCCCCAGGAATCAGACGCTGCTGACGCCTGGCCTCGGCACATTCCCTCCACTCTCACACTTGTCACCCAACAGTCAGCCATTGTCCTAGGCCAGTGGAGTCGGTGTGACACACCAGGGCCCGGCTTTGGCTGTGGGAGTCAGTCACGGCCAGCACACGTGGCCCCACCTTAGGAGAAACACTGCGAACACAGGACCTAGGCCTCTGCCCAAGACACGCCGGGAGTGACAGAGCGGGTGCGAAAGTCTGTCCAGCGGGAGTTTAGGTTTGGAAGAACACAAACCATTACGTTTATGCACATTTTACCTTATGCAAAAGATAAGGCCTCAGGGGAATAGTACCCACCCACGGCGGCTCCCGCTCAGTGGCTGAGACGGCACGGATGTCGCACATCCCCACGCTGGAACTTCTCCATAGAACACGTGTTACATTCGTTACCAGAAAAGCACCCACAAGCCACTACAGACTAATGAATTCATGGGTGATGCTAGTTCTGGGGTCAGGGCGGGGCCCTCATGGTGTTCTAGGAAAGACGCAGAGTGGGGCCGCAGTTAGCACGTGGCTGGAGATGAGCAGGTGTCTGCGCCCGGGCAGGAGGCGGTGGGGACAGCAGGCCCAGCTCACGGCGCTAGGACAGAGTGCTGCGAGCCAGGCAGCCACGCCAAGCACACCCGACACCTGTTGGCTAGTATTTCACCTTTATTAGAATGACAGCTGTACCAGAAGTGCTCAAGAAGCCACCGCTCAGAACGGAATTCGTCCAGGCACAGGGCAGGGGTGTGTGTGTGGGGGCTGGGGGGGTAGGGGAGGGGCGGGACCGGTGGAGGGGGCAGGGGAGGGAGACTAGGACCAGAACAAGTCAACTAAACTTGATTTGGCGCCTGATGGTGGTGGAGAGACAAACCTACTGAATAAGAACGTTCCAGGTCATGAGTTAGCCCCTAAAGCTGAAGACATAGTCCAGCTTAGGACAGCGTCTCAAAGCTCGGGGGTGGAGGGGCTGGGCTGCAGGGTGGCCAGAGGGCAGGCCCCCGGCTGCACACTGGACTTGGGAGATTCGGGCCCTTCTCGGCCAGACCCACCTTCGTCCAGGCCTCAGTCTGTTGAACTTGAACAATGTCTCAATGAAGTAATAACAATATCGAAACTAAATAACAGCTACGAACTGTCCTTCTGAATGGGGGTTAACTTCCCTCTAAGAAAGGACTCAGACACTAACGGAAAAACACCCCAAACCAAACAGCCCCCTGCCCTGCAGAGACGAAGCCGCCCGGTTCTCACTGGAGAACATCCATGCTCTGGACTCACGGTGACGAGAGACCATAGTCTTCCCGGTTTTTAAAAATCAGTGCTGCCTCACCAAGTGCTTCCTGATAAATGCTACCTGTCAAGACTTTCTCTTGATCAGCCTTCAAGGGAGAGAGACTTTCCCAATCATTTTCTTGGGAATGTAGAAAATCCTAAGTAAATCTGTTTGCTGAGAAGGAAGGCCTTGCCTACTTCACATTGTCAAATCTATTCTCAAATAGAGTTCTCCTCTGTGCTGAAAACTACTTTTAACAAGAACTCCCGGGCTCTCTTGTAAAATGGAAACAAACTCACTGATTAAAGGGCTGCTGAGTCAGCACGCCCCTGTGCGTGGCCCCCGCTGGGGACGAGGGTGCCGCAGCGATGGCCACTGGCGCCTGCATGCCTGGCGAGCACGTGTTCACTCCTCGTGGCAGCGGCTGCCTCCAAGCACAGGCCATTACCCACACGGGAGACTCTGGGCTTTGCAAGCAACTGTTTTAATGACGCGCATCCTCAGGGGAACAAGGAGGAGAAAAGACACTGTCCGATTCTGTCCAGTGGTGACGGAAATAAAACGGGGAGAGGTGCCTGGAGAAGAAGGGAGTCACCTCTGCGGCTCTCGGGAAAGGCGGTGCCTTGCTCCAGGGACTGCTGGGCACCCCACTCCAATTCCACCGGTTAACTTGGACGGAAGGCCTGGGCAGGCGGGAAGGACACCCGTTTAGCCGCCAGTGTCAGGAGAACCTTCTGAGCAGCGACTCGCATGGAGGCTGCTACATGCTGAACACCGGGGTGGTGAGATGGTAAGACCAGGGGACAAGCTGTCGGTGGAAGCACAGAGCCTCTGTGGGCTTGGAAGGACTTTAGTCTGACGCGAGGGAGGCTGGCACTAAGCTAACGGCCCTCCTGGGTGCACACACGTGCACGCACGCTCACACTCATGGGAACTTGTGGTCCGTCTCGGTCTGTTCACACCACTGGGTGGGAATTGATGTCCCATGGTTCCAGAGGCTGGAAATCCACAGGCAAGGATTTGGTGTCCAGTGAGAACACGCTTCCTGGTGCACAGTGGGTGTCTTCTTGCTGTGTCCTCACAGGGTACAAGGGACAAGGGGTCTGTTTCATAAGGGCACTAATCCCATTCCCGGGGGCCCCACCCTGGTGCCTAATATCCTCCCGAAAGCCCCACCTCCTAACACCAGCACAGTAGGGGTTAGGATTGAACATATGAATTTGGGGGCTACACATTCAGTCCATATCATGCTCACAGGTGTCCTTAGCCAAGAATGTGGGGACGGGCAAACACTGCGTTGAGGAGACAGCTCTGCAGGGGAAGCGACTGTCATCAAATTCACAGTTTGCAGGACTCCAGGAGTTTCATGGAAATTCGGATTCTTTTAGGAAAAGCTGGCAAGACCCCCATTCTTTTGGCAGAAGAGTATATAAAATCAGTACAGACACTACTGGTCTATTTGCACTGGGGGGGAACCCCACCACCTCTGACGGTGCTAGAATGCATCTCATTTTTGCTACTGGGTTTTATCAGAATCTCCAAGAGTTGCAAAGTTTCCTCTGATGAAAGGAGGGAGAGGGGCTGGGAGGTGGCTTTTCCTCACAGAATGCTGCCATCTGGAATGTCACATGGCGGGTGGGCGCTGTCCTGCAGGAATCCAGTGGGCCGGACCACACGGCCTGCTATAACACAAAGGTTTGCGCACCAGGCGTGGTCAGGCCTCAGCTATGGAATAAGGGGGTGACCCTGCAAGGGCTGGGGTCCTGGAGCTTAAGAGGGTGGACGCCTCAGGTGTCCTAAGTCAGGACAGCAGGAAGGGGTCCAGAGGATGGTCTCACACTGTCCATGCGGGGAGGTGACTGCAGCAGGAACGACGAAGGGCCGAGTGTCCAGTCTGGAAGATGATGGAAAGGACCGCTGTCGGCACACAGGACAGGAGAAAGGAGTGTCCTCTGCGTTTCCGAGGACACATTCTTGAGAGACCAGGAGAACTGCCATGTCCTGTGCATTTACTACGAGGCGGGCACAGTGGGAACAGCTTGGTGCACAGACGTCTCCTTCAGTCTCTGGAACATGGCAGGGAGGGAGCCGTCACCCCCACTTCACACATGCGATGGCTGAAGCTTCAGGAATTTAGTAAGTGGAGGCAGTTTTGAAGCCACTGGCAATGTAAGTATGGCTCTCAAGGAACAACAGAAGCGAAAAAATAGATTCAAAAACATTGTGCTGAGTGAAGGAAGCCGGTGGCAACAGACCACATGCTGCATGGTTTCTGTGAAGTATCCAGAACAGACAGAGGGACAGAAGCCACATCCATGGTTGTCAGAGGCTCGGGGCTGGGGGAGGGGAGTGACTACTACCGAGTGCAGGCTTCCCTTTGGGGTGAGGAAATGTAAAGTTAGATTATGTTGATGGTCGCCCTACAAGTATAACTCGGTAGTGCCCCCTTAGCCACGGTTTCACTTTCTTTGGCTTTAGTTACCTGCAGTCAACAGGGATCTGAAAGTATTAAATGGAAACTTCCAGAAATAAGCAAATTCATCAGTTTTAAATTGCACGAAGTTTTGATAAAACCTCCCACCGTCCTGCTCTGTCCTGCCCGGGACGTGACTCACCCCTTGGTCCGGCGTCCCCACGCTGTGCACACTCCGGCCCATTGGTCACTTAGCGGCCGTCTCGGTTATCAGATCGCTGGTCCTGGCATCACGGAGCTTGCGTGTTGGATAACGGCCTCAAAGCACAAGAGCAGTGATGCTGGCCATTCGGATACGCCGGAGAGAAGCCGGAAAGGGCTTCCTGTAGGTGAGGGGGTGTGTGTGCAGGAAGGATCGTAGTCTGTGGAGGGTTAGGTGCTGTCCACAGTGTCAGGCGTCCACTGGGGGCCTTAGCAGTCTCCCCGCGGGGGAGGGGGGACTCCCGTCTGTCTCTCCCTTGCTGATGTGAGCCACTGGTCCTTCGTCACACCCGCTGTCGGCAGGACACGTTGCTGAAGAAAAGCTTCCCATGAGGACGGGGTTTATAATCAGGATCCTTTTTGTCACAGGGGCCTGGCTCAGAGCAAGAGGCCAATCACTGGTGTCACGTGACCAGTCTTGTACAGAAAGATTTAAGCTGTGAGCAAGCAAAGGTGTTTTTATCCTTGGTTTGAAGACTAACTTCCATTATATAAACTTTGTGTCTCACTACACTGGTAGCTGACAAGTGACAAGCAAGGTTCTGGACTGCAGGGCTGCATTTGGGATGCTGAGAAGGGCAGTGAAGCGTGGTGTGGGCACGTCCTCGAGTCGACTGCCCAGCGGCTTCCGGGACCTGCCTGTGGGGGCACCAGGACGCATGGTGGAAGCCAATGCCTGCTGCTCAATGCAGGGCAAGGCCAGATTTGCCAGCTGCTTCCTCTGAGCTGCGGAATCAGTCTCTGAAGTGGGTGACTTTCTCTTGTGACTATGGTCCCCTCCGCCATCTTAACGTCTATTATGTCCTTCGTGCAGAGGTCAGGATTTGTAGGACAAACACATAGATCTCAGATTTATCAGGTGCCCTGTACCACACACACGTGGGCAACACAGCAGTGTGCACTCACTCACACCGTGCGTAAATTCACATGAACACAATCGGGGGAGAACGCAGCCTATGGGAATCGTGCGAGATGAACCCCGGGCCAGCCCCCAGTGGCATGGTGGCTTTGTATTTATTTTAATAGACTCTGGTATGTCATTTCCATCTTTATAAAAACATGCTGAAGTTTTAGAAAACCTGCCGAGAGAGAACCAGTCACAATTTGTTCTTATATATCTTTTCCCTCAGTGCATTTTCCCAGGGACACAGTGATGCTGGATGGCGAGCAGCTACGGCTTCCCGCAGACTTGTTTATGAACAGCCTGCCCCACAATCGAAACAAAGCCCTACAACAAATGCCATAAACCTACAAATCGGAGACGAACACAGCACTACAGATAGAATCATTTGGAGTTTTCCAAGCTCCCTGCCTCACTAAGTTAGAAACGCTAGGTATTCCCTGGGAGACCGAAATCCACACTTTCCCCAGTCATTGTTTTATTCACAAGGAGACTTTAATGCCTGATTTTACTCCTTTTCCTTCCTTCCTCCCTCCCTTCCTCCCATCCATCCATCCTCTGTCCATCCGTCCTTCTGTCCATCCGTCTGTCCGTCTGTCCATCCGTCTACCATCTGTCAGTCTATCCATCCATCATCCACCCGTCCATCTATCCATCCACGGATCCATCAGTCTGTCCAGTGTGATTACAGGGGTCAGGGGGACGGGAGGTGCTGGGCTGCTGGCTGGGCAGGTGGGGGTGGGCAGGAGGCGAGGAGTGTGGCGGCTCCAGAAGCTGGAGGGGCAGGCACAGCCCTCCCGCCGCCGCCGTGCCAGCCCCTGAGCCCGCTTTGGACTCCTGGCCTCCAGAACTGGAAGAGGATCCTTTCTGTTTCACAGCCGAGAACTGTATGGTAATTTGCAGTCACAGAAGACTGACACAATAGGCGTGGGACTGGTTCAAAATGAACATTTCTCAGGCCCCTCCTCGGACCTGCCAAGTCAGAAGCTCTGGGACGGCGCCCTGAAATGTTTCAACAGGCCTCAGGTGACCCCAATGCTCAGCGAGCCAGGGGCCCGTCCGAATCACGCTGCTGAGGACATCGTTCAGCTTCTTCGTCTCACACTTGCACGGTGGCCTCGTCAGCGTGATGAGTTTAAACATGAACTTCACCTTTTTGTCTTTCGTGTACCTATTTTGGGGCCCCTTGTGGGGGGTGGGTACTGATGAAGATTTGGGGGCCTGTTCCTCGGCTTCCACCCCCAGCTTCTCCACACAAGTCACTGCAAACAGCTCTCGCCCACGTTGAGCAGAACCTGGGACACGCAGCCCCTTACAGTGGGACACAAAGCCACAGCCGTGACTCCCTGGGGTCACCGGTGTCTCGTGTGAGGGCACAGCCCCAGGCTTTAGCACCATGGCATTTCCTACCCAGCCCACTGGCTGCAACGCACACCCACAGAAGACAAACTGTGGACCACTCTCCCTCTCCAAGCCCAGGAGGCCAAAGGCACGTCAACCAGGCTGCCAGACAGGACTTGCAGATGCAGACTCAGAGCTTCCTGCAGCAGGAGCTCCAAACTCACTGTCCCCACCCACTCGCCCGGAGCTCCATTAGGGGCGCATGACCCCTCTGTGGCCAATGCATGGGCCCCGGTGCCCAGACCTCTGTGCTGGGGGTCAGGGTGGACACGCCACAGAGGCTGAGTTGAAGACAGTCATTCCCAACGTTCTCCTGGAATTGCGGGGGAAGGAAAAAGTCTCTTTCGTAAAGCTGGGGTAGTTGAACTCCCAGGATGGAAGTCAGGAGGGTGGGGCCGCAAGGAGGCCAGAGTTCACTGACTGGAAAGCGTGAGATTCCTGAGGCTCCATCCTGACACTCTGGTCCCCCCACTGATCCACTGAGTTCTCCCCAGTACTGCTGAGGGAGCCACGTCTGTCTGCTGCTGGAGCTGCGTTTATTGCTGCGATAGAACAAGCCCTGCCCGGTGCCTGCCCCCCACCTGCACCACCTTTTGGGGTCACACGCCGCTCCTGGCCATTAGCTCAGCTCCTTCTGGAAAGGGCACTGCAGCTGCAGTGGAGGTGGGACCAGTGCCCCCTGAGTGTCCCACGCTGAGCGGCGCTGGCCTTGCCAGATGACCGGGGAGTGTCCACAGCCCGCCTCAGGCCACCCTCTGCTCCCACAGCTCAGGTCCTCTACTGGCCTCGCCAAAGTGCATCCTGTGTGGACTTATGCATTTTATTTATACTAAAATGTCACATCCCTTCTTACAGCAGTCACTATAAACACAGCTGCCAGCAGTTATTTTCATTAAAGTCTCTTGTGGCTGGGGAGAGGGAGACGTGGCTTTGCCACGCAGGGAACAGCGTTTAACAGGGAGGGCGGGGGTGGGGGGAGAAAGATCAGCTCGTCTCGGCAGCAGAGTCGAACTTTAGGAAAGAGCTTCCCTGTGGGGACGTTATACACGGGGGGACTTTCTGATGGGATTTGGGGTGCCCTCGCTCAGTTTTCTTTCCACTTTTCAATTCTTCTGGGCTTGGGTGGGAGTAGGAGCTGCCACATAGGCCCCCCAAGTTCAATCGCACACATAGCCCAGCCTCCGCGCTCACTCGCTACCTTGTTGCCTGAGAACGTGGGCTCCACGAGGCCAGGGCTGTGCCAGGTGTGTAATCACCACTGGAGGGTGAAGGACTGACCCTCCCTGACCCTGCCACAGCTCTGGGGGCCTGTGGGGCGGCCCCAACCCTCACAGGACAGGGTCGTCCTGGAATACCCCTCCGGCTTCCCAGAGCTGCCCCGAGGACAGCCTGGAGAGAGGGGCTCGCGGGCAGTGCTTTGCCGAGTCCGTAGGGGGTGCTGACGGGAAATCCGCACCTCTGGCACGTCCTAATGGCAAGTTTCCCCCAAACCCTTTACTTCTGCTCTGGATTTAGGAAGGGAGAGCGGTCTGTAGAGGGTCCAGTCAGCCTGCAGACCAGCACACTGCCAGGAGTGTCGGACTAGCCAGTAAAGGTTCTCCAAAGCAGGGGCTTCATCGTGGCACTTTCCTTCTTGTCGGGTTAGAGAACCTGGAAGCCAGCAGAGACCTTCCAAACTGGGAGTGCCCAGTCTTCAGTGTAAAGGGATTGAGCGTCTCTCAGGGCTTGGCCGTCTCAGGGCAAGAAGGAGCTCCTGGTCTCTAACACATCCCGACGTCCCCGAGTGGTGGGCCCGGGCGGTGGTGATGCACAGGCCTCGGCTTCACACAGGGTCGTCCCAGAACTTGGACCGGCCACGGCTCTGCTAACACACACCACCTCCCGACAGCCTGCCAACGCCACTGACGCCCGGCAAGCTCCACTTCTTGGCAACCAGAGAGGGACACAGCCCCAGACCCACTGCTGGTAGGAACAACCTCAACTATCGAGTTTATTTTCTGGCCTCTTGTCCAGATATGGTGACTACCATTAATTTAAAGACTTCATTCGATTCATGGTCTTTTGTCTTCTGAACAAGCCTCAGAAAGACCAGTTTTAATTGTGGAATCTAATCCTCAAGGTGGCAACACACAGATTCCGACTTTCTGGGTGTCTTGCTGACGGCCCAGCAGGCAGCAGCCTCTGGAATGGAGGGAAGAGTAGGGAACGGAGGTGGCCTCCCCATCAAAGGCGGGCCATGGTGAGGAGGCTTGAGTGGGGCCTCGTGAGCGCATGGTCCCGTCCACTCGTGGAGTCAGGCGCGCCCGAGGGAGGCCGCCGGACGTGGTGGTGCGCCTCAGTCACAGCCACTGCCTCTAACTCATGTGGTGGCTGAGTGGACGTTTTTATGCGCAGGGAGATACCACCGTATCCCTCTTCCTGCGTCTCTGCCGGGCCCTCCGGGGCCTGACTGGTCTCCCTCCTCCCTCCCCGCCCCTCATGCAGCCCTTCCCGTCTGGACTTCATTGCGGCCGGTGGTGTCTGTGCAGCCGCGCTCCTGTCTCCACTTCGAACGGCCAAGCTGCGCTCCACCCCGGGGCTGCTGATAGCAGATTGGTCCGTAATTAATTGCACAGCACAACCTGGACATTTTCAATCACCTGCTGACAGGAGTGATTTCGTGCAGCCCCAGGAAGCCGGCAGCAAGCTCCGAAGTCTCCCTGTGCACGCCTTGCCCACCAGTCATTTCCACATGACTTCAGCATGCAATTTAAATCAGGTCTGACTGGGGAGAACCTGGTTTTCACACCTCCCTACAGATGAAGAATGGAGCAGTTTTAAGGGGAAGACACCCAGTTAGTTGATTAATGACACCGTGAAGCCCTGCTTGTATGCTCTTAACTCAGCACTGACCTCTCTCATGGACAGCAAGTGGCATCGTCACCCGCGCCGTCCTGCGAGGCCAGGCTCAGTGGACTGTCCCTCAGCTTCCTGCTGGCTGTGTTGGGGGCAGGGTAACTTGGGAACCAAGCCCACGTTTCATTCTCAATGCGCCCAGGGGCTGAGAGACTCTCAGATGTGGTCCACTTGGCCCAGCAGGGGCCCATCTTCCTACTTTCCCGATAGCCTACCTGCCAAAGACACTGAGAACAGAAGTAGCTGTGGAAATTTCCAGAAAGGTTTCCTAACCACCCAGATGCCCTGGCTTTCTTCTGCCACTGTCAGCACTTCACTGTTAAAATACCCCACACGTCAGCTTGTCGTTTTTCTTTAAGTAGACTCACTTTATTATTGTCTATACATATACACCCATGCACACTCATATACACACCTGTGTGTGTATAAATGCATGTGTGAGTGTGCACCCACATGTATACACACAATCACACACACGCACCTTTCCATCACTTCCTTAAATCTCTCTTAGGTAGAAAACCAGTACCATATCACTTGCTACAAAAAATAAGCAATTGTGAGAAATAAAGGAATGTTCCTATATTCTGGTCCCATAGTGCTTAGTGCCAGGTAGCAGGATGGTGACAAACAGGAACTCTGGGCCGAGACCGCTGGGCTGAACCTCCACTTGAGATGGGGCAGCGCCACACCCCTGACCCAGAGTTCCCAACCTCGCCAGAGCCTTGGGACAAAGGCTGTCTGGCCAGAAAACAGTTTTTCCAAGAAGAACACCAAAGACAGCTCAAGACCTAGCTTTGCTAAGTTGCCTGCATTCACGGCAGCCTGTGGCGAGCACGGGGAAGGAAGATGGCCCTGACCGAGCAGGTGACTCCTGAGTGAAACATCAAAGCTGGGCTGCATGGGAGGCGCGCTGTCTTATTTATGGCCAGGCCCTGTTTACAGACTCTGGGACCTTCAGTTTTTCCTCACCGTGACCTGCCAGCCGTGGGCATCCCCCCAGTGGGCACTCGCTGCGCCCTGCATGGAGCCCTCTGGAGCGTCACACTGGTCAAAAGGCCGATGCAGTCTCTCCTCCCTGGACTGGCCTCATGCCCCCAGCAGAAGGGAAATCACCGGAGGAGTGGACTCAGGAGGGACAGGCATGATGGGAATGCTGAGCACCTCTGCTAAGCTCACAGGCATCCCCAAGTACTAAGTACTGAGCACCTCTGCTAAGTCCACAGGCACCCCAAGTACTAAGTACTGAGCACCTCTGCTAAACTCACAGGCATCCCCAAGTACTAAGTACTGAGCACATCTGCTAAGTCCACAGGCATCCCCAAGTACTAAGTACTGAGCACATCTGCTTAATCCACAGACATCCTCAAGTACTAAGTACTGAGCACCTCTGCTAAACTCACAGGCATCCCCAAGTACTAAGTACTGAGCACATCTGCTATGTCCACAGGCACCCCAAGTACTAAGTACTGAGCACCTCTGCTAAGCTCACAGGCATCCCCAAGTACTAAGTACTGAGCACATCTGCTATGTCCATAGGCATCCTCAAGTACTAAGTACTGAGCACCTCTGCTAAGTCCACAGGCATCCTCAAGTACTAAGTACTGAGCACCTCTGCTAAGCCCACAGGCATCCCCAAGTACTAAGTACTGAGCACATCTGCTATGTCCACAGGCACCCCAAGTACTAAGTACTGAGCACCTCTGCTAAGCCCACAGGCACCCCGAGTACTAAGTACTGAACACCTCTGCTAAGTCCACAGGTGGTCAGCCACCCACAGGATCCCATTTCACATCTGGGTGTGGTTCACAGCCTGGAGTACCACTCCAGTATCTTCTGGGCTCACACTTATCCCCAAATGTTCTTAGTTCGTCCCCATCTCACTCAGGGCAGGGTTCTGCTCCATGTGGCTCCTTGGGGTAACCTTCTTTCCCTCCCACCATCGGTCCCCAGCTTAGCCTGACATGGTTGTGGATTTGCTCAACCACCATCTGCCCACATGGATCACACGAGGCCCACGATGGACTCTGGGATAAGGGTAGAAAGTGGGGGTCATCCCAGGGAGGTTATGGGATAAAAGACACAGGGAGGGGGCAGATGGACACGGCTCTGAACAGGAGAAAATGGGAGCTCTGGGGACCAGGGAGACACTGAAATGGGTTCTCTGTGTATGTGCATGCTGGGTGGGGCATTCATGGGAGGTAGGCCCCAGGGGACTGGCTTCGGCAGGCAGATAGGATTGACATTGCAATACACCTGGGGTTTAACAGATTAACTCTCTTAAAGTTTTAACTGTGAAATAATTATATATTCCCAGGAAGTTGCCAAGATAGTAGAGAGAGGTCCCACATACCATTCACCAGTTTCCGTCAAGCATTGATCTTAGATAATGACAGCACAATATCAAACAAATGAAATCTTTTAAAATGGGAATGGATTTATGGTGGATCTGGCCCTGGTGCTGCGCCAAGGCCTGGCCTCTCGTAAGAGCCAGACCATGTTCCATGAACGGCGGGTGGATATCCAAAGTGGTCAGTACAGACCGGAAGAACAAACGTGTTTTGTGGCTGCAGTATTTCTGGAACAACTTGCTACAAGGTTGACAAACACAAAAGGCTCATGAGAACCCTTTTCAAGTATGAAATTGATTCGGGAACACGTGTGCGATCACACTTCATGACATATATGGTGGTGCCGACCACTGGTCCTTTCTCCAACTACTGAAAAATGGAATTTCTTTCTAGACCCAACTCTGACACGTAGGAACATATCAAACACGTCAGGAGCCAAGTTCATTTGAAGACCTTATAAGAAAGGGTCATTTTGTCCTAATACAGAACTTGGCATGCGTGTTGCTTTTTCCTCTCTCCAGGATGTGAGGCATGATGGTGAGCTCACTTCCAAATACCAAATTGGAAAGGGGGCTCCTGAGACCCGGCCCTGGCCCTGGACAGGTGGCCAGCAGGTGAGCCCATCTCTCCGTTCCGAGGGCAGTGGCTTCTCCCGGCTCTGTCGTGTCTCAGGCCAGCACATACCTCTTCCCGTCCTCCTTTCCCCTCCATGTAAAAGTGACTGTTAGAATTCTCTTCAGACGTTTAGAATCTGCTTTTAGAGGCAGATTTCAAGGAGAAAAGGACAGAGGGTTTTCTTCGGGCAATGGTCTAGCAGGTCACAGAGACCAGCCAGGCCCTACACCCTGGCCTCCTGATGGTACTTGGAGGGGACATCCAGACATTTATGTAAAACCCCTGGTTTTTAAATGGTGGCAACAAGTTTTAAAAAAGAACAACAAAAAACTGCCAGGCAAACAAGACTAACTTGTTGCTAGTAGTTTGAATGAAGTTTTCTGTTAGATCAGTTAAGAATGAGAAAAATAAGAGATTTTATTTTACCTTCATTTGTTCCTTCTCTGATCTGAGTCTCTGCCCTATGTATCATTTCCCTCTGCTCTGAAGACCTTCTTCTAATGTTTTTCTTGCAAGTGTCAAAAAAGTAACAAATGGAGCCCCTTTAGGATGGAGCGGGAGTTGCCATCGCAGAGGAACTGCCATGTTCGTCTTATGCCTCAAACCTTGGCATGTCCCCAGGGCAAAGAACTTTTGACTGGGCCCAAGGCAACATTGTATCTCAAACAACTGTTTGCAAAGATGACAAGAAAACCAGTATTATGAGTAGCAGCCCCCAAATTTAAAACATTGTTTAGAATTAGCGTCACTATGTTACCTTTCCTGCACCAGTGGCAACGCCTTCCTTCTGTGGATGTAACTGTCCCCTTCCCTTTCTCCTAAACAGCCCATTGCCTTTGTTTCCTAGTCTTAACACTATTTGGGCTTCTGCCTGAACCAGTGGGGCCTGAATTGCTGTTCTTTTGATCTCAAATGGACGCTTGTTGCCTCTCACTTTGAAAGGCCATTTATTTTTAATGTTAACACAAGGCAGGTCTGCTAGTGACAAATTGCCCCAATTTTGTTTGTCTGCAAAGGTCTTCATTTCCTGCACTTTTGAAGGATATTTTGCTGGATGCAAAAATGCAGGGTGGGGGCCTTTTCTTTCAGCATTTTCAGTAGATGCCCCTCTTCTTGCTGGTGGTTTCTGAGGAGATGGCCCTGTAACCCTCAGCCTGGCTCCCTCTCCCTCTGTAGGCTGCTCTCTCCTCTGGCTCCTCTCGAGATTTTCGTCCCAGATCCCCACTGCTGATCCCACAAGGCCCTCCATCGCTCCGCCACTTGCAGCTTCTCTGGGATCGCCTCCTGATGGTCCTGGGCTCAGCAAGTGCCACGCTGGCGGCCACGCTGTCCCCCCTCATGTCCCCAGGACTGTGCACTTGGAAGTCAGCCCCCCAGGTGTGAGAGACATCATGGCCAGCAGGCTGCTGGGACGTGCCCTTTGCAGGTGGGGGACATGTACTTCTCTGTAAGGCTTTAAAGATGGGTATCAACAGGACCTCATCCAGTAGGATTTGACACCCCGTCTTCCTCCTGTGGGCTAGGCCCTGTGCTAGGTGCTTCCATATGTGTCACCCCACATATTCTTCACAGCAGCTGACAGATTTACTAGGCATTAAGAGGGTGGGTCTCAAGGCGACTTCCAGGCCAGCAGCAGCCGCCCCTGGGAATTTGTGAGATGCACATTTTTGGTCCTACCTGGATCTACTGACTCAGATATCGTGGGTGGGTGGGTGGGGGTGTCTCCCCCTTTGGACACACCTTTAATTCATGCCCACTGCGTCCTCCCCACAGCCCAGCACCCCGAGGGAGCCACAAATGGACACGCCAGTGGTTTTTAAAGGATCAGGTTCTTTCATTCGCATGGAGTTAACAGTATTGATCTTGGGTCTATCACAAATCCCGCGTAGCAGCACGTTTCCCCATGAGGTGAATGCTGTGTTTCTATTACGTGTTCTGCAAATAGCTTCATTTTGAGACCCTCAGATAAACGTCCTCGCAGCAACACCCACAATGTCAAGGATGAGACCCAGAGACAAGACCTCTAGGTCCTTCTGTAGCTCTTTCCCACAGCAGCGGTTTGCCTTCCCCTGTACTGTGACCTCGAACACGTCACAGAAACTTCTGCCCTATGTTTTCCTAACCTGTGGAACTGGAGAGCAACTTATCTGTCTTATCAGAGGTGCTTTAGAATGGTTTTTTGATAAGCGAGAAAAAGGGCATAAAACTAATCCTGTAAGACAGGCAGTTACAAGCTGCTTTGAAAATAGTCTTCTGGTTTTATCTTTATAACCTCTAAAGGCTGGAAATCACTCAAAAATACACCCACAAAATGTGCACAAGTTACCACCTGAGACTCTGATGAGCAACCTGTTTTAGGAACCGACGTCCTTTTTCAGGATTTGGAGCAAGAAGACACGACCTTGTTTTGTCAGCAATTAAGTTTGTATGTTCACGTCTTCAAAACACCTCTGCACAGTGTAGGATAAAGGAAAACGTGCACCCCTGAGACCTGGAGGGCACAGACGTCTGAGTGGATGTGGAGGATGGTTACCAGCCACCACCGGCGGGGATCCCGGCAGGACAAGTTGCACATGGAACACTTACTCTGTAATTCAATTCACTCAAACATTTGCCAGGCCCTGCTCTGGTCCAGGAATGTTCCAGATGCCATGCTGGGGATGTCTCCACAGTGGTTGGCCCCAGAAGATGGCCACTGTCAGCCACGCCCAGCATGCCCCCGGTGGGTGTGTGGGTGGTCCAGACAGGACTGCTAGCCTTCGTGGAGGCCGATGGAGACACAGGTACCCGACTGCATCCGCACACGGCAGTGCTGGGTCTGTCCTGCCTGTGAGGCACAGGTCAGGCAAAGGACTTGCCCAAGGCCACCCGCCACCCCCTCAGGAGAGGGGCTGCAGAGCCCCCGTGCTCTTGGTTATCGAGGCTGGAGACACGCTCCAGCACACGCAGACCCTGGCCATGGTCAGAGAGGGAGCCTGCTCCCCACACCCACCCCTCTCGCTTTCTCTTTAGCCCGGCACCCTCCCCCAAGCCCTGCTGTGGGCATCTCACCCCAGGAGCAGGTCAGGGGCATGTGGGAGCCCCGTTTCCAGCAAGCCCTTTCTTCACACATGTGCTTTATCCTACCCGCCTGGAATCTGCTTCTCCCCTGAGGCAGGGCTGAGCCCTGAGGGGGCTACCAGTGTAACCGCCCCTCTGTAGTCTGCTTTCCCCAAGGCGGGTGCTGCCCCCTCTAATCTCTCTCCTTTCATAACAGGGGCATCTCAAAGCTGTGTCTTGTCTAGACAAACAGATGCTCAAGTGTCGGATTGCTCTCCACCTGCCAACCACAGTCACCTGGGCTGCGCTGCACGCCCACTGCACGCCGGGGCCACGCTGCACACCCACTGCGCGCCGGGACTGTGCTAGCTGCCCAGGTTGCAGGGACCCGTGCTGGCCATTCACTCTGGGGCCCTGTGCCTGGAACAGAGCCCAGCGCCTGAACGGATGAATGGGTGAGCAAGTGGAACTTGCTTTTGGAGCTGACATGCCAATGGAATGGACCAACTACCCACTGACAAAAATGTGGCAATTTGCTTGGCCAGGGGCACTCCCATCTGTGGAACCTGGGCACAGCAGGAAGGCGGCCTCTCTTCCCAGTGAGAGGGGGACGCGCTGGTGGTCCAGGAGGCCAGGCAGGGCCTGGAACAACGGCCACTTCTTTGACCTGGATCCCATCGGCCATTGCACGCTCCAAAACACCAAATGAAAGAGTTGTGTGTGTGTACCTGCACTTTTAAAAATGATCACACTTACATATTTCTTCTTGTAAAGAAGTAGTATATCTATTCAAAACCTGGCAGACACTACAATTGTAAAGCAGATAAATGACAGCCGTCTCCCCCCACCAGGAAGGAGCAGTGGCAATCCCTGCATGTTTGCTTCCAGAACTCTCCCTCTGCTAATATGCACAGAGAACATACACGCCTATGTATGCATGCGGTGTTAACACAGTTCCAAATGCAATATTCTTGTGAAGAAACTAGCAGAACTGAAATCTATGAAACAAAAACAAAAGTGCCTGCTGGTGTCCCTCTCCCTGTGTCTCCACATCTGTCACCCGTTGCCACAGCGGCCAGGTGCCTGTCTAGTGACCACGGCTGGGCCGGCAGTGCCAGGACACCTAGGGGTACGGCCTGTGGTTTCAAGGTCATTCTAGTCACGATTTACACTGGTGAGACCAACTACCTATAAAATTGTACGTCCTGTTTTTACTGTTTAACCTAATTTCATAACTGTTTTATGTCAGTTGACTCTCTTTTGTAAAGATTTTTAGTAAGTGTTATTTGATGCCAAATGAACCTCAGAAATGGATTAAGACACATTTAATAATAAATTACAAAAGAGCAAGGTGAAAAGGTCAAATAATTTTGCATGTGACTTTAGAAACAACACCTTGCTTCTCAAAAAATGTAAATACACAGCTAATCAGCAATTAAAGTTTCTTAAAAATTCTTGAACTTTCTTTGGAATAATTTTGGGAAATGATCTTTTTTTCTCAAATGAAAAATCACCCATGAATTAATGTCTAAAGCATTACCTTGGGGACATTAGTCAGGTAAAATTAAATTTCAAGATTCTGTGGACTTGAATGGATTTTTCTCAAACACTAATGGTGGGGATGCGTACAATCATTTTTTTCTGGTAGTATTTAATAAAGGCATTATAAATGTCCATGCGTTAGACCCTGATAATTCTATTTTTAAGAATGTATCCCAAGGAATAATAAACAAATGCAAAAATGATGAAGAACGTTCATCATCATATTACTTACAATACTGAAAAATTAGAAGTAACCCAAACATCACTCATACAGGACAGGTTAGATTATGGTTTCCCTGCAATAGCGAATTCAGTCATTCAAAATGATGATGCAAATTTGTAACAGGGACAGGTGTGCATGGTTTAGTAAGTAACCAAGCTGCTGTTTCATGTGGACAGTACAAACCCATGGCAATAAATGGCCACAGACACGTATGTATAACAGGGGCACATGTGGAAGGGACGGTGTGAAAGAACCACAGCAACCGCGTGGACACTGGGGCTATGGAGACACTTCTTCTCTTTTCTGTATCTTCGACCACAAGTGTGTATCATGTACTTTAAAAAGGTAAAATAAACGGTGGCATTAAAACATGTTGACATTGACTCAAACCCCATCCTGTCCAGTTGGCTTTTCCTCTTTGTGATTGCAGACCCCAGTCCTACCCCAGGGGACCCTCGGCGTAAGAGCGGTCGTTCATTTGC
Source organism: Rhinolophus sinicus (assembly GCF_036562045.2). Lineage (NCBI taxonomy): Eukaryota > Metazoa > Chordata > Mammalia > Chiroptera > Rhinolophidae > Rhinolophus > Rhinolophus sinicus. Next base: position 18,092,871 of record NC_133762.1, read on the forward strand.
CACCCGGCACCCGTCCCCTGCATATGGGAGGCTCCCCTCCCTCCGAGGGTCCTCCTGGCAGCAGGACAATTGCCACGGCCTGCCCACCACCCCACAGCCCAGGTCGTATCTCGGGGCACACGCGGCTCTGATTTACCACCAGCAAATCCCAAAGTTGAGTCAATTAAAAGAGGAACACCATTTTCTTATCATTAGTTTGAGGTTAAGGCAGCAGAGAGAAGCTGGAGAAAGGTACTAAAACCACTAAATCACTGGAAAATAAATGAGCATAGATTAAAAAAAAATTGAGGCTTCTTTGCTTTGGAGACGAGGAGGCTGGCGGGATTGCCCTACAGCAGGGCTGACCAGATGGCCCGTCCTTCACCTGAGAGGTGGGGCAACCTGTCCAAGGTCACAGGCTCTTAAGTGGAAAAGCCAGAGTGCTGGCCCACGTGGGAGTCCAAACCCACATGGCCTCCAGGTGAGGGCTGGTCGCACCGAGGGCTCCTGTGAAAATCAGTCGCGAGTCATACAGGAGCTGGTGTAACACACAGCCACCTGTTCTGGGAGCCGTGCATTCCCCACACAGGCTGGGAAACTCACCTTTGGGAGACCCAAGCAACACCCAACTTGGGTGAGCTTGGGAAATGCCACTAAAAGGACGCCCGTCCTCCCCAGAATCTGAGCCTGCAGTCTTAAGTCACTGCCACGACAACAGGACAACACAGCCCAACTGCTCACTGCAGCAGAACTCACGCCCTGGGGCCCCACGTTGCCTCCTTCAGTAAAGGGGCAGCATCGGCCCTGAGGACAAATGCATGAGGGCCACTTATACAGACCGTCCATGGTTGGGTGTGTTGGTTAAAACCCTCGCTAATGTCTAAATGAAATAAATTTCACAGCATTGAGACAGACTGAGCTGATTGTCAGCTCTTGGAACAACGAATAAAATACTACTTATTTCTGAGTTAGCAGCACTAAAGGCCCGCAATTATTATTACCTTCAAGGATGGAAATAAACCTTTTAAAATACCATATAAATATAGATTATGGGTGATCATATGTTGATACCACAGTACAGTTTTTCTAAAGATGAGAGCTTGTCTGTTTTACTCAAGCCCATATCCCACAGCTTAGTACAGGGAATGCCACACGGGAGATGCTTGATAAATATTTTTCTTTGATAAAAAAAGGGATGACATGTTTAATAATTGTTACCTGGTTAATATTAAGATGAAATGGTTGATGACAATGCTTCCAGATATCCATCCATACAAACTCCTATGTATACAAAAATATACAAATACGAATTGTAGGTAACAAACGCAACATTCATGCAACAAGTACACATTATATACGTTGACAATAAGCGCCAGGCATTCCATTGTAAACAAAACAGCCCCTGTCCTCATCAGCTTAGTATCGTGGGGAAATTCACCTTGAACAATACATGTGTCATTACAGAATGGGAAACTGCAGAGGGCAAAGGACAGGGTTGAGAGAGAAGAATGGATGGTGTCCGTGGGGGGTGGAATTTACACCGAGGCGGTCAGGGCGAGCCTCTTGGACGGGCTGACCTTCCCGGAGGCCGGAGAGGAGCTGACCAGGTGAAATGCAGAGGACGTGGCATTCCAGGTGCAATGAGCCCTAGACGCGGAGGTTAGAAAACACGTGGCATTGCTCAAGAAAACCGGAGAAGGGCCCCTGAGGCCCAGGTGCAGTGACCGTGTGGGAAAGCAGCCAGAGGGCCACAGCAGGGGCCGCGAAGGGTCTGGGACCACGATGAAAAGTTTACTGTAGATGTGATGCAGAGCTATCGATGGACTCGAAGCATAGCGGTGACATGATCTAATGCTTGTTATAAAAACATTGGCCAGGCAGCCGCATGGAGGAGCATAAGCTGAAGAGGCCAGGAGAGGTGGCATGTGAGACTGGGGCAGCAGGAAAGCACCCGGAGACAGCGCTCGGAATTAGCAGCACTGGGGGCCTGTGTTAGTGTCACTTGTACGGATGGAAATAAACCCGGGGATGGCCAGCCACTGCTCACGGGCAGGATGCAGCTGCTTCCTCCGCGGTGAATTTCCACCGTGGGACAGCAGGCAGCAAGGTGAGGAAGCCTTCCCGGGTCGCTGTGTGCTGCCCTCCGCCCGGCATCTCTCAGCTGCAGGGGGACAGACAGGCCATCCAAGGACAGTTTCTGAAACATTCTTCTGTCGGTGTCCAGCCCGGTTCTCACCTTGGCCCCTCAGCGTGGCTGTTCCTGGCTGGTAGGATGCCGCCTCTTCATGTGCACAGAGGGTTCCAGAAACCCACAAAGAAATGAGGGCCACCGCGTGGAAGGGGTATTGTTGAACACAGCTTCTTCCCACCACTGTTGGTGCATCCCCACCTTTGCTGGACGGCCTCACCCGGAGGCTGAGAGTGGGATCTGGGAGGGGCCTCTCCACCGTCAGACCTGCTCAGGTGAAGGGCTTTCCTTCTGGCGATTCCTGGCGCTTACCACGTGCACTGCCAGCTCCCCTTTTTCAGCTGTCCTCTTGCGGGAGCCAGAGCTAGGGGCTGGGTAACTGACCTGTTACGAAGGCCTGGGCCGTATTTGGAGGCCGGGTGGCAGAGCTGTTCCAAGCATGAGCCATGGGACCACCAGGATTCGGCTTTGAACTTCGCTCCCTCACCGTTCAAGGGCTTTGTGCACGTTTCCACTTCTGTATGGCTGACAATAATGTCTATTCTCAGGGCTTAACCGTGTGCCTGGGACACCCTCGCTGACCAAGCTCTCTGAGCCGTCTTCTCGACCAGACCCCGACGTGGGCCGGCCAAGCCCAGTTTCGTTACAGAACCTGCTAAGCTAGTTTACTGAGACCCCTCCCCACTCCCGTATCTGACCACGTTCCTCACCCCCACCTTCATACCGAGCTCCTTGGGCTGCCTTTGGCAAGAATTGCCCTACGCTTCACATCAAGTCCAGTTCCTCTTAGTAACTTCCCATCCCCCGGCCCCCTCGCCCTGCCCACTGGCTCTACGTCCCCAGATCAATAAAGTCTCCCTGCCTTCCTTAACAAGTGTCAGGATAATTGCTTTTCTTTAGCACCTACAGCATAGCAGGGGTTCAATATATATCGATGATGATACGATGGTGGGAGAAAAATGCAGTCAGACCAGGAAAACGGCAGGTTCAAAGTGAGAGAACGTGGCACAGAAGACCACGGGGACCTGGCACGGCCGCGGGTGGCTGCCAGCCAGGCGTCTGCAAGATTGCTTGATAAAAGGTGAAGAGCCACCATCGCCACCAACAAGCAGAAAATACCAATCATGAAATGGAGAGAGCTCGAACCCCCATTGCTCCCCCCCGGTCACTGGTGGAAGGTTCCAGAGAGGCTCTGCAGTGTCCACCACCCCTGTCAAGCTGCGTCCTTCCCAGGCACCCCGTTTGATGTTGCAGGGTCCCCAGACCCTCTGCCCCAGCCCCCTGCAGAGAGAAGAGCTACTTGCTGCCCAGGGCATTTGGCCAGTCTTGCAAAAGGGCAAGAAGAGTGGCCTGAACATATGGCATGGAATTGAATCTCCCACAGAGCTGTCATGAGCCACATGGCACAACCTACAAGCTGCGTGCAGCAAACACAAGGCCACGTGCTGTCTCCCCGAGGAAACAGAAATGCTTACGCAGAGTTCCGTAAGCAGCTGCTCTGCCCAGCACCTAACATGGATGGTCATTGTTTCCTCTAACTCAGACCTGAAACTTGCAGTATTAAGGAGTTATCAGGAGAAACCGAACCAAGAATCACCCAAAGACAGTCAATGTCTCCTGTTTAATTTAATTTTCACTGAGTTTGCTGGGTGAGGAAAGCAGACTTTTCTATCAGTAGGAAAACCACGTGTGTATTCAAGGCTCTTTTGTAACTGTCTGCCAGCAAATTCCTGCCAACTCATAAAGACCCATCTCGAATCCATCTCCCTCTTGGAGTGTCCCTTCTCTCCTCCCCAGGGTGGTGGCAGCAGGCCCTCCATGTTTTGCTGGCTTGTCCACTTGTCTAAACTCACTGACAATGCCCCTGGACAGTGGCAGCGCAGGGCGGGATGGGGTCTACCCTCGGCAACCATCTGGGTAATTGCACGCTTGTCTTCTGAGCTGTATTTGCCCGTGTCCCCATTGCTCTCTGGAGGCAGCCCCCATGCACCGTGGACCTAAGTGGGGCCATTTGGGTCATGGCGGCTTGGCCCCAGACACACACAGGAAATCATGATTTGTGCTCTCAGACGAGCTGGCTTTAAATATCTCCATATGATTTTTAAAAGATATATAATTTAGCAACACCAAGGAGGGGCCCTCTTTGTGTCACAAGACAGCCCTATGCTGGGTGAAGGAACTTCAAATCAAGTAGGATAAGAGGAAGGAAATAAATGTAAGGAAAAATACTTGGAATCAAGGATTCTGATTTTATGATAAGTATCTGAATTATGTCAGAGCGGATGTTCACCACACGTAGCCGCCAGGACAGCATGCACTGACCAATCAGAATGCACGCCCAACCGGGAAGCATGTCCACCAGCCTGGAACAACAGCCACCAGATCTGCGTCCCCGCTCAACGTCCGTCCTGAACTATGGACGTGTGATCACAGGTAAGGAGTTCGAAAGTTGAAACTTCCAAGTTTCATTAACTTCTTTGTATTACTAGGCCGGTTACCTTTCGGAAAATGTATGTTTTCTTAATCAATAAATCAGCTCCGTAAAAACAAAATCTCTCCATGCAGGGAGACTGACTTGGCTCTGCCGCTCAGACGTCGGAGACGACGGGAAGTAAATGCCTTTGCGCACCTGCCTTCCTGCAGCTACAAAGGGATCTTGCGATCATCTCGGGATTTTCTATCAAAACCCACCACTAAACATCAAAAGCTGCAAAGTTTCATGGGGAAGCCAGATCTACGGCTTTCTATCTCTCATCAGCTCTCCCAAGTGAACTATCTACTCAGATAAAACAACAAAAGCGCCTGCAAGAACGTAATTACTTCAAAACCGAACAGAAGGCAATTATGACAAAACAGAAGTATGTTTGGGTTCAGTGTCTGACAAAACGGCTCTGAGATGACAAAGACGGGCATTTTCATTGCCAGATAACCAGCCCATTCTCTGTTCACAATGGTATTCTTAATATAAAAAAGGACATACAATAATTGGCCAGCTGACCTCAAGTCCACCAGGAAATAAACATGCCACTCACAGCTCCGAGAGTTGCCGAGAAGTGGGTGCCGTCAGCACGCGTTGAGAATATAAATTGCAGAGGAGACCTTCCCCTTTAGGACATTGCAGGGTCACAGCCCATTTGTGGACCAGCACGACCTCGATTTATCCTTGACTCTCAACCAGCCTGTTCAACTCCTGTTAATCAAGATGACCTCTCGCCCAGCGTCTTTATTGTGCCTACGAAGAGGTCATGTGTTTAGATTGATATCATAAAATGCTTTTATTTCAGGTTGGGACCTGTAGGCATCGGATAGTTAGGAAGCATACAAAGGAAATGACAGAGCAGCCATCTGATACCATCGAGAAAGAAACCAACAAACTCAATGGTACTTGCAGTTCTTGCTGTGCTGACTTGCGCATGAGCAGAAGGAGCCCGTGGCCGCCATCAGCTGCGTCCGCCTTGCTCCCCGTCCGAGGAGGACGTTGTGGCGAATGCTTTGGGAAGCTCAGGATGAACTGCGGACACGTAATAGCACAGACCATGGCTGCCCCGATTACCACAAGTGAGGCAGGTCAGGTGCTGACACTGTAAATTCATGCTCCTCTGCATTTTTAATTCATTGCCTTGCATGAGCTCCAGAACGGCTGCCAAATATGGTTAACACATCACCTATGCTTAAAGAAAGTGCGTTGCAGGTGGCTGCTGCTCTTCCCTTTCTCACTTTCATTCATTCACACGTGCACTTGCTCATTCTCCCAGCAGTAATAATACTGGCTAGTATCTGATGGATGCGATTAGATGTCACGAACTGTGTTCCACACGGAGCATTTCACTTCACTCCCATGAGGACACCATGCTTATCCTTTTTATCATTCTGTCTGCCGGGACTTGCACTGGCTTAAATCCCCACTACACACTGTGTGGAAGTCCCAAGTCAGTTTTCCAGGTCACCTTTGCTTCCACGTCCCACACAGAGTGCCTCTGTTCTACGTGCCATCTTTCCAAAAGTCAAAACAAAACCCTACACCAACCCATTCCCAAAGCATTTACTTCAAGATGTGGGCAGAAGGAAGACAGGAAAGGTTTTCACTCACAACACACCTTGGGTTGAACATGAGGCATCTCCACACTTCACCAGGTCCTTCTGCCAACACTAGGACCTACCAGGAGCCCTTCTCTTCCTGTGGGTCTCCAGACAGCCCACCTCACCCCTGACGCCTATGCTCAGCTCCCCTATAGCCAGTTCTTCCCTTCACTGCTTCCCTTCTGAATGTGCCCCCAGAGTTCAACTACCTTCCTACTTAGGCAGATCTCAGCCGTCCTCCTTCGCTCCTAACACCAGCCCCACCTACTGTATTCAAATCCACCAGGATGCTCTAGAGAACACAGGCTCACTGTCTGCCAGGACACACGCTCGTTCAGAAAGCCACATCACAAACCTCATTTCCCCTCCATGTCTCATTCATTCAATGACCATTTCCAGGCAGCAGTGAGGAGTAAATACTCAGCACCGTGCTGGGCTCTACGAGATCAGGAGGGTGGTCTAGTTGGGGCAGGAGGCCTGTAGATCAGCCCCTATCTGTTGGGTTTGCCCCCCATTCATCCATTGTGGATGCTGTTCTCCTCCCACATATTTGGTTGTCCAGCAACTTCTCCTAGCCTCAAGCCTCTGGCCTCACCCCTCACCTTTCTCCAACCATCATCCATCTATTCACCCATCCATCACCTACCCGTCCATCCATCCTCCATCCATCCTTCTATCATCCATCCATCCATCCATCCACCCATCCATCCATCCATCCACCCATCCTCCACCCATCCTCCATCCATCCATCCATCCATCCATCCATCCATCCATCATTCATCCATCCATCCATCCATCCTCCAGCCATCCATCCATCCATCCATCCTCCATCCATCCATCCATCCATCCATCCATCATCCATCCATCCATCCATCATTCATCCATCATCCATCCATCCATCCATTCATCCATCCTCCATCCACCCATCCATCCATCATCCATCCATCATCCATCCATCCATCCATCCATCCATCCATCCATCCATCCATCCATCCATCATCCATCCATCATCCATCCATCCATCATTCATCCATCATCCATCCATCCATCCATCCATCCTCCATCCATCTATCCATCCATCCATCATCCATCCATCCATCCATCCATCCTCCATCCATCCATCCATCCATCCATCCATCCATCCATCCATCATCCATCATCCATCCATCCATCCATCCATCCACCCATCCATCATCCAGCTATCCATCCCCCACCCATCCTTATGTTCTTGGTCTCTAAGTTCCATGAAAGACTCTTCTATGCCATCAATGATTGAGACACACACACCAACTCCAACCTGGGTTCCCCCTGTAACTCTGCCTCCTAAAGGTGTGAATCTACTAAACACACTCACCCACAGGCCTCCTGCCCTGTCACCTGACTACCAATCCACTCTCCAAGGAGCCAGACACGTCCCATCCCTAGCTGGGACACAGGAAACCCTCCTCTGGAGGCTTCTGGATTCCTGCCACTGTCTGACCGGACTGCAGTTCTGCCTCCATTTGCCAACTTTCTCAGCGAAGCCTCTTTGGGAATTGGTGTACTACCTTTGACTATACGTCTTGAAGACCCTACTCAAATGTTAGTTAATAAGATAACCATATAGGGAGATGAGATTAGGAAACACAAATGAACAAAAAAACAAATCCTACTGCCGTTGGGAGGGGGTGAGAGGGGGAAGCTGCCGCTCGAAGGACGGAGCAAGGGCTGCTGATGGAGACAGCCCAGAACTCTCTCTTTATAAGCCCAGCCTGTGGCAGGCCGAGCGATCGGATTCTGCTGTTTGCTCCAGGGGTGAGTGTCCCAGCCGTGTGTGCAGCAGCTCTCCTTTCACCAAGCTGGCCGTGAGCTCGGGGCCAGGCTGGGAGCAGGAGCACGGTGTCACCGAGAGCCGAGGACACCACATGTGAGGGGCAGGGCTGTGCCAGGCCTGCTGTTACCCCACTGGCAGCGATGGCTGGTGACAGCCAGAAAAATGACCCATTCTATGGGCCCTCAGAGTTTTCACGCGCCCTGTGGCACTGAGAACTTACAAAAGGATAAATCAGAGAGTGACTCTCACAGAGCACTCAACAATTATGCAAAACAACGTGATTCAGAATACGTGTCAACGGTGAGCCTCAGACAAAGCCGCTTAAAAACATCAATGAAAAGAAACTGGACTTACACACGGGAGGTGACATAAGAGCGAGGAAAGAGCTGTCACCGTCCTGGTTTTTAAGTAAGGCTCTGAGTTCAGGGACAAGAAAGGGAGAGGGCCAGCTAGACTCAGAGAAACCAACTTCATGGGAAAAAAGAAAAATTATCCACAATTCAGATAGGGGAAAACATAAAACTAAAGCCAGCATCTGTTGACACTCAGCCTGAAGACATTATTTTATGTCTCACCATGTATACAGCTCAGGTGACTCAGAGGCAGGGATGGGAGTGGGGGCGGGGGACTCGGGAAAACAAACACGTGAATTGTGCACCAGGAGACGCCCGTGGCTTCTTGTGTCCTGGGCTTTACGATCGATCCTCTGTCATCGATTACTCCTCCGAAGAACATTCAACGTCTCCTGGCACAGGGCACCCTAGTTGTGTAACAGTGCAAATTCAATCAACATGCGATTTATTTTTATGTCATTTTTCTGATAGTGTCACAGATGTTTTATGCTAAAAGACAACAAGGACTAATATTTTTTACAAGGTTTGGATGCTTGTTAAGACATGAGGCAAGTAAGTAGAAAGAAAAAGAATAGGACAAAGAGAAAGGACGAAGGTGACATTAACGGACAAAGGCAGTGAGAGCAGTTTCCTCCTTACTGCAAAGAGCTCAAGCTTCAGGGCAAAGCAGGTCACCAGGGGAGCAGTGACCAAGCGCCTGCTAGGTCCCCACCGAGGCAGCCTCATCGGTGCCAGGACACTGGCGTGGGAACTGAGCGGCCCATGGCCTGGCCTGGACCAGAGGGGCGAGTGTGACCACAAGGGCAGCCAGAGGACGGGGTGGCCCTGCCCCAGTCCTGTGTCCTGCCTGGTGCAGTGACTGCATTAATCTGTACACATGACCAGTGGCAGCGGCCGGGGCTGGTCCCCCGGTCGTGATTCTGCACCGTAGTGACAGAGGACGTAAGCACTGGGGGAGGCAGGGGAGGGTGCATGGGACCCTCGGGGCCACCCATGCAACTTTCCATAAATCCATAATTATTTCAAAGTAAAAAAGGGTTCGAGAGGGTCAGGGGTGAATGTCCCTTCAGAGCTCAGCTCGGCAGATGACCTGGGGCTGCAGCTGCCCCCCCCACCCCCGCCATCTCTGTGGGCACCGGGAGCTGTCCCAGAGCCCAGGGACAGGCAGGCAGCTGGGACCAGATGGAGCCCACGTGTCACAGGCCTGTGTGTCCCCGCGTCCTGTGCTGGGTCACCATAAGGTGCCCCGTGACCCTTCCCCTCTGTGTCCGTCTGCCCAGCAGGAGAAGCGGAGTCCTATCTAAAGGGCTGAGACAGTCTAACGGAGAAGGATTGGGGGCTTGGCCCACTGGCTGTGATGAGGAAAGGGCCTTGGGACACACAGGACGCCCGGCACCTCACAGGGGTGGGGCCCAGGCCATGGCACCTCCTGTCTCTCCCCATGGCTCCCACCAGCCCTGGTGACGGCCAGAAGGCCTGCAGGCACCTCCCGTGATCATGAACGGGTCTCCCTGCAGCTGGAAGATAAACCGCCCAAGTTCACAGCTGTCTCAAATTCATCTTTAACTTAAAAAGAAATATCAATAATTGAAGCCAATCGCATGTGCCTTGGCAACACGTGTTGGGGACAGATAAGGGCCGCCATGCCTTTGATTATGGCTCCTTCTGCCTTGGAGGGTTTACTCCCCAGACCCTGCAGCCCAGGCTCTGGATTATTTCATTTCGTTTCTGGCACCAGTGAATGCCCAGAGCATCCTGTCTGCAGCCCCTGATGGCTGTTCCGAGGGACACAGGGCAGAGGTCAGAGCCTCGGTCAGATGGGGTGGCCGGCAGGGAGAGCCGCTGCTGTGCCGCTTCCCGAGCCGACCCACGGACCCCCCACCCCCCCCTCGTGTGGCCGCAAACGTGTGTGTGCCTCCGTGTGAAAGCTCCGTGCTAGCCCCTAGCAGACCTGCTGGGGGTGGGGTGCACACAGCCGGGTGTTGCAGCACAGAGCGATCCCGTGAGGCTGGCACACCCCAGTGACCTGCTCCCCGAGGACACACTGCTCGCAAGAGGCACTCTGACCTGAATCTAGGTGCACCTCGTTATGTGTACTAGCTAGTTGTGCACGTTGCTGGTTAGGCACCTAACCTCCGCCCGCTGCTAGAAGCCATCGTGCTGTTGTGCATTTCTTCAGATCCTCCATCCTCTTCCCAAAGCAACAAAGCACAGGCCCTGGTGGCAATTTCCCCAGAGGATGCCCAGCTTTGCCAGCCAGTGCCGGGCTCCTCTTGTCCCCCAGCTGAACCTGTGAGGGGTGCAGGCTCTCTTCCCATGAGCCATGAAGAGGATTCAGAAAACCTAATTTTCAGTGGTTATCACAGATCTAGGAAGAGAGGTCTAAAGCCTGAGCATGCTTTTCTATAGCCACTGGCCTGAATTTAATTTTCTGAAAAGTGTGAGTTTCCTTCCAGTGCCATTTAAAAAATTCAGGACACTTTAAGTTATAAATACCTGACTTCCTATGGTTCTACCCATAGGACCAGGGTGAGGCTACACACACGTTCTGTGTCAGAGCAGCCGACCTGTCTGTACTAACAGAGCCACCTGCTGGTGGGTTAACTCAGTGTCACCTGACCGCAGAAGTGACAGTCACGTGAGCTAAGCTGCGGACTGGCACGGGTCTTGACCCATCAGAACGGCCCAGCGAGGCCAGGCACCTGTAAACCAGCTGAATGCCAGCCCTGCCTCTCCCCCGCCAACTCAGAGAGACGGGGACTCCCTGGTGATGTCACCACAGGGTTCCAATGTGCACATTCCTCCTTCAACCCCTCCTGTGTCACCTTCCCTTGTCCACTCCCACTCATGAAATCTGGGAGCACGAGTGCTTCTCCTTTCCACTGTGAAACGCACACCTGCACACACACACCTGCACACACTCTTGGCTCGTGAGCAGAAAAGAATGTCAGCATTGCTCCCGTGTCAAAACCAAAGAAAGGAATCGTGTGTGAGAGTGAAATTAAACAAAGCTGGCACCTTCACGCCCGCCCGCGTGGCCTTACGGGAGCAGCGTTACCTCAGACCGTCCCTTGGCCCCGACCACTCCGCTTAAAACCGAACCCTCCCTCGCATGCCGGGGACCCGTGTCCAAAGCCCTGTTTACGTCCAGCTGCCCCATGGCTGTGTCCACAGCGACCACTGCGCACAGGCCAGGGCGGCTGTGTCTTCTGTTCCCTGCTCCACCCCGTCCCTGGGACCCTGTCTGCCACCCAGGAAGTGCCCCAAACAGGTGCTACATGAAGAAGTCGCCCAGGTGCAGCTGAGAGCACCCTGCCCTCAGCTGGCTCACACTGTGCACGGAAGGGCTGCCCATGCCCCCACCCCCCACCCCCAGGACAGAGCACAAGCGTTTGCACGACGCTTTCTGCCTGACCAAGTGCTTTGACACACACTGTCCTGCAGAACCTGTCAGCGACCCCATAAAGTGGGAACAGAAGTCAAGACCACATGGCCTCTCATCCGAAAACTTGGCTCCAAGCCATATCCCGGCCACAGGACCCAGGTGGGTCCCAGCGTCCTTCAGCCCCAAGTCCTGCCTGTATCTTACTTATCTGAGAAATGGGACACTAACACGAAAAGTGCCCGCTGAGCGTGAGTGCAGGGCTTAGAGGACGGCACGTGACGACACACTCTGGAGTCTGTTACAGCCGCAGTTTCCCGAAGTATGGAGGCTGCAGGCATCAGAGCAGTGTCTGCTTACACAGCCAAGTCTAAAAACAGCCCTGAAAAACAACAACAAAAGGCTCTGTTTTCTCCCTCTTTAAAACGATGTTGTTTTCACTGCGTTCAGATTTATTTTTGTTGATCCGCTGGTATTTGGTTCCCATGCTAAGCAGATGATGGTTATTTCTGACCCTAATATAGCCCTGCGTTTCCCGTGCTTCTTCCTCCCACACAATCTTTCTGGAATAAGCCATCGCATAGGCTGCTCAAAACTGTGCACGCCTCACACAGAAACGCTTCACGCCGCTGCCAAGTTGGTTCAGCAAATGTCAGAGATTCTGATGTCACGGAAAAGGAAAAAGTTCTCATTAAATATTTGAATGTTGAAGGAACATACTAATTAAATACTCAGAGAAAAACAAACTTGTTCAAGATGGCTCGTCCCTCCCCACCGTCCAGTAAACAGAGTATTATGATGCTGGGGTTGGGTGTCTCTGGGGACCTTGGTGCCATCAGGAGGACCCTGGCAGCTCCCATGAGAGACTCATCCCCCTGGTCCTGTCCTAGGGCGTCTCGTCCTGTCATGGCGCTTTTACACATCCCATTAACGATGCGTTCACCTGCAGCGACTTGAGGGGCCTGTGAAGCTCTCTAGCCCGTGACTCAAACAGAAGCACCCACGTGGAGTCTGAGCCCCACGCTCGTCTGCAGTCACAGCTGTGTGGCCCCACAACGCTGACCCTGTCTTAGCTTCACACGCAGCAGGTCCGTCGCTAGGATCTGCTGGGCCAGGCCTGGGAGGTGATGGCCGTGCTCTAACAGGTGACCGGTTGTTACCTGCCCAGGTCAGCCCCGGGCCAGGTCGGCACTGCTCCCTCAGACGTTGTCACTCTTTCCCATCTGCAGACACATGTCTTAGCTCTTGGAAACCATCTTCCTTCCCAGCTTTCTTGTTTTCCTCACCAGAGGAACGCTGCTGATCCCCCTGGGTCATCTCCTCGGCAATGTTTGTCCCTCGAAGCTGACACTGCGTTTTCCTTTCTTTGTCCTGATCGTCACATCGAGAATCTGGAAACTCCTGTCCCTGGTGTGGCCACTGAGGGCTGGCCTCACAGTTCGTCCACCTGATCTTGGCTCCCACTTGACGGACACAGCCTTTTGCAGACACGTGCACTCATGTCTGGAGCCACCTTCTCGGGAGTCAGGAAGGGAGCGTGCCAGGTCCATGGTGGGCGCTACGCCTACTTCCCAGGGTGGTTCCAGAGAGAAGTTCAAGCCCAAGACACCAAAGGCAGCTCCACTTGCTGCTGGGACCTCCGGCCTGGTCGTCCTCGGTGGCTTGCAGGGCGAGTTTTGGGAAGAACAACAAATATCATGCTTCTTGGGGGGACCTGCGTGCTGATGAGACTTCCTGAGGTGACATCTCCACAGTAAGAATGGCCATTGGTCCCCCTGCCCAGCAGGGTGGCTTCATGGACCGCTGACCGGATGCTCGGGGATCTCACGTCATCCTTCCACAGGCCTCGAGACAGGGCTGTGATTGGCCTCATCTCACAGACGAGGCGACGCAACCTCAGAAGGAACAGCTCCTGTCCCAAGACGGAGCAGGGAGAGGACGGAGCCCAGGGCTGACCTGCACCTGTCTCACTGGATCCATCACTCCTTCCTCTGGACGGTACTGCGGGGACGGATGTGATGGAGAAGCGGTGGGGCACCCGGGACACAGTCATCAGCAGAGGAGGCCTTCCTGGGACGAGCCCAGTGGCTTCATCTTCTGTGACCTTTCCCTTTTTCCGGCCTCTCCTGGCTTTCCACGAGCGAGAGGCCTGCGCTGAGAAAACGGGACCAACTGTGAGGTGATAGATTGAGCGTCGCAAATTAATGGCCGTGCCCGGAAACCTGCAGAGCACACTTTCCTGGATGGCTGGGAACACAGAGCTTTGGCGGGGAGCCTGTTTTAATCACTATACTTTATACCCTTAATCTACTTTAATTTTTTTAATTAAACACCCATGTGTATTAGGGATCTTCAGACAGAAGCACACACTCTTCGTATCAAAGAGGGTTTTCATCAGTGGCAAATTAAATGAAATATAACGTTAGCCAATGTAAATAATATCAACAGTCACATTAAATATTAAAGCCGTCTTCTCGCTCAATAACCACA